>NC_133317.1:5466600-5565856 GCF_012295235.1 Primulina huaijiensis | reverse complement strand
ATATATATGAATGAGTTTGATAAAAAAAAATAATTAAAAAAAATGAGGCTAAAACAATTTTAAAAATGGCACACTTTATACAAGCTTTTTCCAATGATGTTACTCCATTCCAGAAATCGAATCGAATCGAATTGACAACATTGATACGAAACTAATTAAATTCCTTGCAGATGGCCGTACAACGTTTGGACTTCAAATATAAAATATTATTATTATTTTCAATTTCCCAAATTAAATTTTGAATTATTACCCAAAGATTAAAAAGTTATTATATATATAAATTGTTTTGGCTTTACCCAGTTTATTGCCGTGGGGACATTTTTTTATTCCCCGGAAATCCCACTAGCATTAATGTACATCCATTTCATCCATGTGACGCCTTAGAAAAAGGTAGGTTGCATGCACCTTCTTGGCATGATTGTGTTTTCTTTTCTTTCTTTTCATTTTTTGGGTGAAGCAGTTAAAATTAATGAGTCGCGTAGACAGCAGACGTGAGATCCGAGTAGTTAGTAAACCGGTCCACTTGATCGGTAAATGAGATTACTTGACTGATAAACAGATCCACATAGGTAATATACAGTTAATTTACGAGGCGTTACTGCGTCACGAACACTAGTTAAATGGGCGTCGGGAGAGTTCACGACGTAGACACTCCGACGCTCCAGTCAGTAAGCAATTCAAAGAAAACTCAGAGAACTAAAAAACTTTTATAAAAATGATAGCCTCCTTTGAATTGTCCGAAAATTTCTCTATTTATAGATTTTTAAGAACGTCTAATGGGCTTGGACTTCTGCAATCATAATCAATATTTTGGAACTCAATAGGACTAAACTCAATTGATTTTATTAACCCAACAAATAATTGGTCTTAAGTCCATCATTGGGTCACAATATAAAATTTATATTATATTAAAATTAATGTTGAATATTTGGTATGTTGATGATACTTACTATAATTATCCATATAACTTTAATAATTCTACCACTTAATTTCATTTTTTATATTTTTCATTTTTAACCCTTATATGCAAATCATTTAATACTTTTTCATTTCAAATTTTGTTAATCATATACTATAAAAAAATTATAATAACAAAATATTATTTTGTTTATAAAATAATCATGCTCACGCATGTGCATCGCGGCTGGTTATTATGGATCTTAAACTTTATATTTATAGGTGTGTGCATAATATAATTATTTTATATATAATTCATTATATATTATAATATTTTTTGCTATATTTATTCTATATAATATTTTTTATTTTTGATTTGCTTATAGCCTTTTGTTTTCGGTTGAACTTACGGTTCTGAAAACCGGGAATACCATTTTCGTTGGTTGATTGGTATTTGATAAAACATCGATTAGTTCATGAAATATGATAATATAATGATGTGTGATATTGAGATAATAAATCGAAATTTGTAATTTGTATTATCGTAGAACTCGAGTCAAATGTTAAGTACACGAAGATTGGATTATATCACCTTTTGGTATTTGTATGTTTTAAAAGTAAGATGCATGGTCACCCATCACCTTGGTTTAATGACCGCCTTTCCCTTTTATATTGTAATTGCTTTCATCAATTCAAAAAATAAAAAATAAAAAAAAATCAAAGAATAATAATTTGTTAAAATCAAAGTCTTCATTGTCTACTTTTTTAATTTAATTTATTTAATTTTGAATTTTATGCCCCAAAATAATTTGTATTATTTTCAATTATGCTTTTATATGCAATTAAAAAATTAGAGAAATTGTAACAAATAACCCAAGTCAAAAGTGTATTTTTAAAAAATAATATATTTATTAAATATTATCTAATATAGCCTTTTACAATCTAATAATCCTAAAATACCCTTCTTTATTTTTTTTCCTATCAAAAAACACAAAATCTCATATGTGATCGTCTCATGAGGTAATTTTGTGGTACACATCTTCTACCCGACCTGATCTATGAAAGAATACTATTTTTTATGTCAAAAATAATATTTTTCATTTCATGTCTGAATTGACCTATATCAGTATTCTCACGTACATAGATCTATGAGACCGTTTCATATTAAATATGCTCATAAAAAATTATTATAACTTAATATTGAAAGAAGATTCATTTTTCAAAATGTTTTTTTAATTTAAAAAATTTATAATAGTAATAAATTTATATGTGTACAAATAATAAAAATAAAATAATAGTATTAATAATCATGAGAATTTATGTTAAAATAATAATGATACTCACTGAAAATTTAAGGTCATGTTCCAGCAGATGACGCTAGTTCGAATGCAGACCTCAAATTTACTCTATGCCTGAAATCACGAAGTAGACCATCAGAAGGGGGCCGGGAGCATATCCTGGCGTAACCCCTACGACGCTCAAGTCAGAGACATATAATATAATGACAAAGCAACTAAGGGTGATGCTAAAAATCATTATAGTGAATCGATGAATTAGACACTCAAACCTGATATTTATAGAGAATTACATGGGCCTGTCTTGGGTCTTCTACCTTAGCTAGAGATGGGCATGGATCCAAAATCCGGTTTGAGCCTGATTTTGATGGGTCTATTCATGGAATATCAAATAATATTTGCCACCATCGTCATTATTGATAACTACCATGATTCTCATTTTTATTAATTTATTTGTAATTAATTATTCTTTTTATTATTATTTTTTTAGAATCCTAAAACTAAATACTAATTCATACTAAAAATTTATAATTTATTAAAGTTTTGCTTTTAACGTAAATTAGATACAGAATAAATAAATATAAATATAAAAATTTACAAATAATACACAAGTGAAACAGAAAAAATAATCTAATAAAATATGTTGTTCTTACTATAATTATATTATCATATTAACTGAATTTGACATGGTTGTGTTTTATTATAATCATAAAAAAATAGCCTAAATAATATATTTGGAAATCAACATAATTAAAGGTCAGTTTTAAAAATTAACTCGATGCGAGGCGTGAAATCTAATTCAATAAAGTTAACCTCTTTTTTTTTGAAACAATAAATAAAGTGAACTTATACACATATCATTATGCATAAAATAGTTTATTTGTGTATAATATTTTTTGATATTAAATATTTTGTAATAAAATATCTAGAGATTCTATTGATTTCATGTGTGATTTTTTAATAATTAATTAAAATTTAAGTAAATAATTTTATTATTTTAAAATTTATGATGTTTTATGACAAGTTTAGATTGGAAAATAAAATAAAATAAAAAATAGTAAATATAACATGGGAATAAGAAAATAAAGTTTTCATAGGAATACAAAGACGATAACGGGCTTAAAGCCTTAACGATATGGATCCTAGTTAGGTTTCTTTTTGTGTTTTAGACCCGCCTTACAGAATTGAGCCCATTGTAAACCAATGTTGACGATGGGCTCGTCCGGCCCAATATAATGCCCATTTCCTAGTGCATTGCAGCGGAAGCAAACTTTTTGTTCTGCTGCTATATATTCTGTCAAATCTTTCATTTATCCCAATAGTTTTCTTCATTCACAACTATTGCTCTGGAGAACAGCAGAAATCGGGTAAAATTGGGTGTTCATTGTTTGATTATTTTTTTCTGCACAGTATCCATGTATTTTTAGTTGCAATTAATTACCGATTAGGGTTTTTCTGCTTATTCTCTGCTTGATCCTGATCCGTGGGGTCATCGTAATCTTGACGGATAGTATATATGTATTTTTAGTTTTTTAGCTTCACGTGGTCCGATATTTGATTTGGATGACAATTTAAACAAATTTAGATTATGCTGAAAGGTTTTAGGATGTTTTTTCTTTGTTGAAGTGCTGGCTAGAGATTTAAAATTGTTCGAACTTAAGGTTTTAAGCTTCGAAATTAAGAATGATTTATTCTCCATATTGTTATTGTTGTTTTTCCTTCTGTTTGTAAAGGGAATAATGATGAAGATTGATTTTACTGGGCTCGAACCATCCGCCCCGTTTAGGGGAACTTTGGATGAGGATGAGTTGCGGAACGAGATTTTGGGCACACCCTCTTTTAAACTTCCAACTACTGCTGATGTGAGTTTGTTTTTTTATTTGTTTAAACTTTATTTTGTGTCTTTGAAAATTTATATATTTATGAAATGCTCACTAGTTGAATTTACAAACCCATGTATTTGTGTTTTCTTAGTTCGATGGGTTTCAGAAGGCGGCAGTACAGATGGTGAAGCCAGCAAAGGGTACGACAACTCTCGCCTTTATATTCAGAGAAGGTGTAATGGTGGCTGCTGATTCTCGTGCAAGCATGGGAGGATACATATGTGAGCCCTTTTTTTATTTATTTATTTGATTGCTGGGTTGAGACATTGGTGATAGTTGTAAGGGAATCCAACTTACTGATTTGATGATTGTTTGCAAGATTATATGTTTTTGGCTCGGATTTATTCAAAACTGTGAATCTAGCTAAATGGATGCTAACATTCTGAGTAAATGGTTGCCGTGTAAATGCTAAAGCTCTTGGTGTATTCCTAGACATTGGTTTTTAGTTATTAGTTTTTATTCTTAAGATGCATGGATAGAATATTTTTAGTAGTTTAAACTTTATCGTCCATTAGAAGTATATTTTTTTATTAAATGAAATGATCTGATATTCTTAGTTTTGCACCTGAATAAGTTTGGAAGTGCTAGAGGAAGATCGTATTTTAGTGAAACTCGATTAGTCAAACTTCTTCTTAGCGTCATNTATATATTTCGAAGTTTAATCTCGTGGTTTTCCCTCTTGTATTTGTAGTGCACGTGCAGTTAAAAAGATGAGATTCAATCGCTAAAAGTTAAAACCATGTAAATTATCTTGTTGATGTTGTGGAATCATTTTCATTTTTTGACCTTGATGAAAATCTGTTTATCGTAACTCTTGGTGTTAAATTATGCACGATTCTTCTTCATTTAATGTGCAAGACTAAGTTCTGTATGATGCTCGTATTAACATAACAGCATCACAATCTGTCAAGAAGATCATTGAAATCAATCCCTACATGCTTGGAACAATGGCTGGAGGAGCAGCTGACTGCCAGTTCTGGCACAGAAATCTTGGAATTAAGGTCCTAATGTTAAAATGGTTTCACCTGGTCGTCATTTTTATAGTTTTATTGCCAAGTTCATCTTTTCATGAGTAAACAGCGGAATATGCATTGTCTATCCATCATTTAACTGAATAAGGCATATTTATACAGTGTTCGTACTTCTCTGGTATTGAATCCTATAACTTGAATTGTAGATATTTGCCTGTGAACGTAAAAGTTTACCATTTGGGTTTTTACCTTTTATTTATGTTTTCCTTTCACTATTTCTATTGAGCAAGAATGGGTAAAGACAGGCGCATCATAAAAAGATCCCATTTGTGGAGGGACCTGGTCATCCTGATTGATTCCCTGACATCATCTTTTGCTGCATTATACTGCTTACCATATTGATGTTTGAAAATATTTGTCATTTTAGCTTGGAAATGTATTTACGGGTCATTTTTTTGTCTACTCTTGCTATTCGAGCATCCTATGTTAGAGTACCATTCGAGCATCCTTTGTTAGATTACTAACGAGAGTTTTCTTTCATAATCCAGTGCCGATTACATGAACTAGCAAACAAGAGAAGGATTTCTGTTACTGGAGCTTCAAAGTTGCTTGCAAACATTCTGTATTCTTACAGAGGAATGGGTTTGTCCGTAGGAACCATGATAGCTGGCTGGGATGAAAAGGTACGAGGATGAATTATAAAAACTGTTGTCCATACCCAATATATTTTTGTAACCCTCTGCTATTTGGTTTAGGGACCTGGGCTTTACTATGTGGATAGTGAAGGCGGACGCCTCAAAGGAACTAGATTCTCTGTTGGGTCTGGTTCACCATATGCTTATGGTGTTTTGGACAGTGGGTAAGTTCATGTCTTTGCTCAAAAGTCTCTGTTCACATTTTTACCTTTTTTTTTCTTTTCATCATCTGTTTTATTGCCAATCATATTAGAAATTGCACACTCGGTGTTAGGCTGGCAGCTGCTAAAACTCAATTTTTGGCAGATTGTTTATCTATTATATTTTTTTTACTGCTGAATTATGGACTAGAGAATGATTTGCGTGCATCAAGTGAATCATCATTCGACTCCCGTTGCCTATATGATTTTAGAAAACTGAATTATTTTTTAGCATTTTATGGATAAAGCATTTTGTCCTAAGTTTTATGTTATATTTTTCCTAGTTTGCGTTGTTTCTTGCAATTTTGTTCTCATTGATCAACATAATTAATTCACCCTTGTGCATCTATTAACATCTCTAAGCATCACTCACATTCTTTATTCTAATTATGTTTCATATTTTGTGCATTATTTAGATATCGCTTTGATATGTCAGTTGAGGAGGCTGCAGAACTGGCTAGACGATCAATTTATCATGCAACATTTCGTGATGGAGCCAGCGGTGGTGTTGCCAGCGGTAACAAACTTCTCCCCTACCCCCTAAAAGCCACGTCTCTCCTCTCTCTCTAATGTTACCAAGCCTTCATTATATATATATACATGACATGACTCTGTTCGCATGACAATGACCTCCAACATTTTTCAGTGTACCACGTTGGGCCAAATGGATGGAAAAAACTATCTGGCGATGATGTTGGAGAGCTTCACTACCATTACTATCCTGTCGAACCCATGCCTGTGGATCAAGAGATGACTGAGACATCCATGGCCTAAAAGGCGGAGAAAGGAAGCAGTATATTCACTACAAATTGCCTCTGATTACTTGTGATGTGGTTTTTATTATTCAGAACACAATAGATAATGGTAGACAGGTTATTTGTAACATTTTGTTTCAAATTAAACAACTTCCTTTCGCCGTGTCGTGCAAAATGATAGTCATTTGAAGATTGTTGCTCTTGTCCCTGGAGATAATACTTTGTGCTTGCTCACGTAATCGTGATGAATCTTTGCTGTTTTTCTATTTCCTTCCTGCATTGTGTCCGAAACATTCTAATTTATAAATGTTTGTAGAACTTGGAAGTGCTTTCTCAATTAGCATTCTCACAGATACCCTTTTTGAACAAAAACTATGGATCCTCATGTTCTATCATTTTTCAGAACAAAGATACGAAATTGGATGGACAGGATCAATTTTGGTCTCTGTTTATGTCCAATGGTCACGAAGTTGCATCTGGGTCGAGACCATATCAAATCTTCACGAGTTAACTCTGATGAAATCTTACATTTCAAGAACCAGCTGAATTTCATCTTGATGTCATCATTAAAGAACTGCGTAGTCAATCACTAGGATGAAAAAATGTACATGGAAGCCTTTGCTTGGTAGACAATTCAATGTATGTCCAACTAGATGAAGCCACTAACATATAAGGTAACATTGGGACCCCATTTCCCACTCTGAGAAAAATCTTTATCACGAAGTAAAAGATCTTTTTGCGCCATATTTCCTTTTACTTCAAGTTAATATAGAATTATAATCAATCACTGTAAATCTATTTCAAAACTAGTGATACTTTTCATCATCCAAATTCTAAGTAACATATGTTTCTTCATAAAAATTAGAAAGGATCCTCTCTCTTTCTTTTTTTTTTTTATTCATATTCACATTTTAAAATATACAATTATCTTTTATGTTATCGATGAGTAGGGGTGTAGACGAATCAAACTAATTATAAGTAACTTGTGAGTGGCTCAGTTAAAACTCGACTTGAGCTTGATTTGTCCGAGTTTGAGCTTTAATTTTTTCTACTTCATTAACCCACAAATTACTCGAGTACGTAATTACATTTTTTTTTTGTAGGATATAAAAGTCGAGGGATATTTTTGTGGATATATAACTAAAATTTAAACCCTAAAGTTATTTGTTAATATGTTATGAAGACTTTCGGGTTTTTTTAGTATATGATTGAGTGGCTCGACTTGTAAATGAGTCGAACTTGAAATTGATTAATTGTCAAGTTTGAATATAGAGAACTTTAAATTGAGTCGAACTTGAATAATATAATACTCAACTCGATTCGTGTGTACTCATATGATTGGTTCGAATGATGAGACGATGAATGATGCATAATATATGAATGATACATATATAACATTACGTTTGTAATTCTACTTTTTTTTAAAAAAAAATTGGCCCCAATATTAGATGAAATAAGAGTGTGTAATCAATTCATGTATTACAAACTGTGATCAAATATGAATTTACAAATAGTAATTCAACACAAAATTTGAAAATCTATTGGTACCCCGTTTAATCCCCGCACATGACTGACAGAATGTGTGGTCTTCTTCTATAGCTATTCTCACGTGTGATCCTACCCACTTTATAAAACCAATAATTAGAAGTGATTAATATCAACATTCCCTATAGCCATCACACAACTGCTCCGATGTACTCGCAGTATAATACACACACTATCAAACAGAGAGCACACAAACCCACATTCTATTATTAGCTTCTAAGCATGGTTTCATGATTGTTGACTCCATCTAATGATTTTTATATAATTTTATTTAAAAATATTTTAAATTTTACTTATAACATGAGAGAGAAAACATAGTCGTTACCATTCTTACATGTTTTGAATAAACCGTCTATCCTAATATAGTAACTTGCAAACTTCGTCAGTCGACCAAATTATCTCTCTTGATCTATGACTGTCTTCTTGAAGACACAATTGATCGAGGCATATAAAAAAGGACCGGGTTGGAATCATGACCACCAGAGAATATGAACACTGAGCTTACGTTTGGACGAAATAGTTTGATTCGGAATTAATGATTTGATATGAATAATGATTTAATTTGGAAGACAAATTTGAAATGATACTCATCCATCATAATAATTAATGTATCTACGTGAATCAGCAATAAATAGCTGAATTTGAAATCAACCAAATATAAGTTTATTTAAATAATTAAATGGATTTCAAATTTATCGTTCAATCTAAATATAACCTGAAAAAAATCACACTCTCAGTTTTGTCCAAAAATTGAATTCATCGTTTAATCTTTACAAGATAATTTTTCCTATGTTTTTATTTGCCAGCAGACATAAAAAAAATTCATCGAAATTAAGCCTATGTTTTTTATCCATTATTTTCGAGGCAAGAATACTTCTTGGAGCACGTAATAAAAATATATCATAAATGCGCATCTCATTGAAAAGTGTGCACTTACTGCATTAATGTAAAAAACAAAATAATATTAAATGTTATCACTATAATATACAAATGCTGGCAACACAAATACATGGCATAATGGACAACCCATATCCTATTACAAGTTTTCTAATTTTTATTTTGGACAAAAATTTATGTGAGACGGTCTTATGGATCGTATTTTGTGAGACATATCTCTTATTTGGATCATCCATGAAAAAATATTAATTTTTATGCTAAGAGTATTATTTTTTAATTGTGATTATCAGTAGGATTGACACATCTCACAGATAAAGATTGGTGAGGCCGTATAATTGTACACCTACTTTGTTTGCAAATTTTTACTCACATGGACCACACCCTGACTTTAGGACAACTTACAATCTCACCTAATAATCTTAAAAAACATCAAAATGAATTCATTTGTATATTTAAAGTATCAATAAAACATATGTTTTATTAAATTTTAACTTGTTTATGATCAGTACACTTATCTCGTCAACTTTTCCAAAAAATTAAAATTTATTTATATTTATCAAGACTCTTGATTTTTAAACGATTAGGTCATTCCCCACAAATAATTATTATAAAAACCATGAATTTAAGAAACATCGTGTATATATAAACTTCAAAGGGACGCTAAGGTTAGTTCAGATGGTTATGAATAAATACGAGAAGAGAGGATTAAAGCCGCAAGCAAGGGAAAAAACATAAGTCAATGAAAAGTGCTGTGAAAAAGTAAAAATTTACGGTAAAAAAGTAAAAATCTCAAACTCTCAAAATTATCACACTACACACTTTATAATATTTTTCTCTCAACTCAATTGTGATTTTCTTCACAAATGAGAGATCTATTTATAAAAAATTTTTACAAATAATCCAAAAATAAAATACATCATTACCTACATCATCACACACTAATTTTCAATATTCAACACCTAATTTTACCTAATTTTCAACATTCAACATTCACATTTTCAACACAAATATTTAACACATTTTTAAATAATTTTTCAACACTCCCCCTTGTGATGATGATCATAATGATTGTATACATTACGTGTTTTTATACTGCCTCGTTAAAAACCTTACTAGGAAAAACCCATTGGGATAAAAACCATAGTAAGGGAAAAAGAGTGCAGTCACGTAAACTCCCCCTCATGTTGACACGAACAATTCTTCACAAATTTCGTAGATTGCGCATCCCAATATTATATATGTGCTTTCTGAATATTGTCGTAGGAAGTGCCTTTGTGAAGAGATCTGATGAGTTTTCACTTGATTGAATGTGACGAACATCAATACATTTATTCTTCTCAAGCTCCTTGGTGAATGCGAAGAACTTAGGAGGAATATGTTTAGTTCTGTCGCTTTTTATGTATCCTTCTTTCATTTGAGCAACACATGCAGCATTATCTTCATATAGTATCACAGGCTTCTCGTCGAATGATAATCCGCATGAGATTTGGATATGTTGAGTCATTGATTTTAACCACACACATTCACGGCTTGCTTCATGTAGTGCAATAATCTCGGCATGATTTGATGAAGTTGTTACAAGTGTTTGTTTCTGTGAACGCCAAGAAATTGCAGTGCCTCCACGAGTAAATACATATCCAGTTTGAGAACGTGCTTTGTGTGGATCAGATAAGTATCCAGCATCGGCATAACCAATTATACTTGGATTAGCATCTTTTGAATACAAAAGTCCCAAGTCTGTCGTTCCTCGTAGATAACGGAATATATGTTTAATTCCGTTCCAATGTCTCTTTGTTGGATATGTGCTAAATCTTGCCAATAAATTTACGGCAAAAGATATATCAGGCCTTGTACAATTTGTAAGATACATAAGGGCACCGATAGCACTTAGATATGGTACTTCTGGACCAAGAATATCTTCATCATCTTCACATGGACGGAATGGATCCTTTTCTATGTTTAATGATCTAACAACCATTGGAGTACTTAAAGGATTTGATTTGTCCATATTAAAACGTTTAAGGATCTTTTCTGTATAATTTGTCTGGTGAACAAATATTCCACATTCTTTTTGTTCAATTTGTAAACCCAGACAATACTTGGTTTTTCCAAGATCCTTCATTTCAAATTCTTCTTTCAAGTATGACACAACTTCTTGAATTTCCTTATTTGTTCCAATGATGTTTAAATCATCAACATATACAGCAATAATTACGCATCCGGATGTTGTTTTCTTAATGAAAACACAAGGGCATATTGAATTATTTACATATCCCTTTTTCATCAAGTGATCACTTAGCCTATTATACCACATTCTGCCGGATTGCTTCAACCCATATAATGATCTTAGTAATTTCACAGAATAACATTCTCTGGGTTTTGAACTTTGTGCTTCAGGCATCTTAAATCCTTCAGGGATTTTCATATATATATTACTATCAAGTGATCCATATAAGTAGGCTGTAACAACATCCATAAGACGCATTTCTAAATTTTCAGATACTGCCAAGCTAATCAAATACCGAAACGTAATTGCATCCATCACAGGAGAATACGTTTCTTCATAATCAATTCCAGGCCTTTGAGAAAAACCTTGTGCAACAAGTCGAGCTTTATATCTTACTATTTCATTTTTCTCATTTCGCTTTCGAATAAAAACCCATTTGTATCCAACAGGTTTTACACCTTCAGGTGTAAGGACTATAGGTCCAAAAACATTACGTTTATTTAGCGAATCCAATTCAACCTGGATGGCATCTTTCCATTTTATCCAATCCTGCCGATTTTTACATTCACCAAAAGATTTTGGTTCATGATCTTCATTATCATTTATGATGTCGATTGCCACATTATAAGAAAATATATCATCAATTTCTTCTATATCTTTTCGGTTCCATATTTTTCCAGTATTAATATAATTGATAGAGATTTCATGATTCTCGTCAGTTTGTGGTTCTGACAAAACATTTTCATCATCATGTGTTTCTTCAGGAACATCATTCTCTATTTTGTGATCATTATGTGTTTCTTCAGGAACATCATTCTCTATTTTGTGATCATTGTGTTTCTCTATGAATTTTCTTTTTCGAGGATTTTTATCCTTGGAACCAACTGGCCTTCCACGCTTCAGGCGTTTAATGACATCATGACTATCTTCAATTTGTTTCTTCGGAATTTCAATTCGAGCAGGGGCATTTGCAGCATGTATATATGATTTAGTTACCCCTTTTGTGTCTGCAAATGCATCTGGTATTTGATTTGCTATTCTTTGCAAGTGCACAATTTGCTGTACATCTTTTTCACATTGTTTTGTTCTTGGATCCAGATGTAACAATGATGATACATACCATGTAATTTCTTTTTCGGTATGTTTCTGTTCTCCCCCTAACATTGGGAAGATTTCCTCATTAAAATGACAATCAGCAAAACGTGCTGTGAACACGTCGCCTGTCTGTGGTTCAAGATATCGAATGATCGATGGACTATCATAACCAATATAAATTCCAATCTTTCTTTGAGGTCCCATTTTCTTTCGTTGAGGTGGTGCAATAGGCACATACACCATACATCCAAAAATTCTCAGATGAGAAATGTCTGGTTCTTTACCAAATGCAAGCTGCAATGGGGAGTATTTATGATATGCACTTGGTCTGATGCGAATTAATGAAGCAGCATGTAAAATTGCATGTCCCCATATAGAAATAGGGAGCTTTGTTTTCATAATCATTGGTCTAGCAATCATTTGCAGACGTTTAATCAATGATTCAGCCAATCCATTTTGAGTATGTACATGAGCAACAGGATGCTCAACAATGATTCCCATAGACATACAATAATCATTGAAAGTCTGGGAAGTAAATTCACCAGCATTATCAAGTCTAATTTTCTTGATTGTATAATCGGGAAATTGATTCCTCAATTTTATTATTTGAGCAAGTAATCTTGCAAATGCAACATTTCGAGTTGACAATAAACATACATGTGACCATCTGCTGGAGGCATCAATCAATACCATAAAGTATCTGAATGGTCCACATGGTGGATGGATTGGTCCACAAATATCACCCTGAATACGTTCAAGAAACATTGGTGATTCAGTTTGGATTTTGGCTGGTGATGGTCTTATAATAAGTTTTCCAAGAGAACATGCTTTACATTGAAACTTATTATTCTGAAAGATCTTCTGGTCTTTCAATGGATGACCATGTGTATTTTCTATAATTCTTCGCATCATTGTTGAACCAGGATGTCCTAATCGATCATGCCAATTGGTTAATATTGAAGAATTATCAATTACCATGTTTGATTCAATGGGACGTATATGTGTATAATGCAATCCAGTAGGGAGCATTGGTAGTTTTTCAATCACATATTTCTTTCCTGATTTATATGTGGTAAGACACATATATTTCTCATTCCCTTCATTCATTGTTTGAGTATCATACCCATGGGAATATATATCATTAAAACTCAACAAATTTCTTTTCGATTGTGGTGAATATAAAGCATCATTGATCAAAAATTTTGTACCATTAGGTAACAAAAATTGTGCTTTACCACATCCTTTAATCAAGTCTACAGGACCTGATATTGTATTCACCGTTGTTTTTGTTGGTTTTAGTTCCAAGAAATATCTTTTATCTCGGAGGATAGTGTGCGTTGTACCACTATCGGGTATGCAAACTTCAGCTTTGCTCATAGCATTTTCCATATTTGAACTTCAAAAAATATGCAATGAAAAAAAATTAATGACAATACATATTTAAATATAACACATATCATAATTGTACAATAAAACATTATCATATAAATACATGAAAAATAAATTATTGTACATTTATATTCTACCACTATATTGTTCATTTTCAGAGAAATCATTGAGAAAATCTGCAGCATCAATATTGTTCATTTCTATCCCACCAACATATTGATCATTTCCAGAGAAATCATTCATAAAATCAGCAGCATCAAAATGAGTTGAATCACTCAAACGGTCACTTCGCTCAGTGAAGTTGGTCTCCTTTTCTTTCCCCTTTATCGATTCTTTATAAAGTTTGCAAAGATGCTCAGGGGCTCGACAAATACGAGACCAATGTCCTGGAGTGCCGCATCTGAAACAAGAACTTTCAAATCTTTTCGAGTGATTTTCATTAACACTCATGTTTTCTTGATGCCTTTTCTGTGGATGGTTTGGGACGTTATTTTGAGATGAGTTATAGAAATAACTATCTCGATTATTTTCAAAACCACGGCCGCGTCCACGACCACGACCACTTCCTCGTCCACGTCCACGTCCACGACCTCGACCTCGACCTCGACCTCGACCAAAACCTTGTCTTTGAATTTGATTTTGGTTTCCAGGTTTAAATTCATTTTTACTTACAGCATTTACTTCTGGAAATGCTGTTGATCCAGTGGGTCGGGACTGATGATTTCTCATTAATAGCTCGTTGTTCTTTTCCGCCACAAGAAGACAGGCGATGAGTTCAGAATATCTCGCAAATCCACGCACTCTATATTGTTGCTGTAGTGTTATATTTGATGCGTGAAACGTGGAAAATGTTTTTTCAAGCATTTCCGATTCTGTAACCTCATGTCCACAAAATTTTAACTGCGAGATTATTCTATACATCGCTGAATTGTAATCACTGACTTTTTTAAAGTCTTGGAATCTTAACATATTCCATTCATCACGGGCGGTCGGAAGTATAACTTCCCTTATATGTTCAAATCTCTCTTTTAATCCTTTCCACAGAGCCATGGGATCTTTTTCGATGAGATATTCACATTTTAAACCTTCATCAAGGTGTCGTCGTAAAAATATTATAGCTTTTGCTTTTTCTTGTGATGAAGATATACCATTTTCTTTAATGGTCTCGCTTAGACCCAATGACTCAAGATGCATTTCTACATCAAGAGTCCATGGCATATAGTTTTTCCCAGTAATATCAAGAGCGATGAATTCGAGCTTTGCCAAGTTTGCCATGGTGGTACTAAAAATTACGATGCATTTTATTAGTTAATGAATATTGCAATACAAAGTAATGGATAAACAACAAGTACAAGTATTCGTAAAAATAAAGAAAACACACGAGGAGGATATTCTCCGATAAATACAAGACTGGTGAGTATGATAACCAAAATAATTAAAAATAACCTCGTGAAAGCCATCTTCTTTTTTTCTTCGAAAATTTGATGAAGAATAATTTTTAGAGAAGAAGAGAAAGTTGGAGTGATTGAATGTATTTGTGAGATTGTATTTATAGAGCAAAAACTAGCCGTTTTGTTACCGTTTATTACCGTTGGTGTATAAGAAAATAAATGTATGTATTTGTATAATTTTATGGTAATAATATGGTGTATATAATATTAGTCATATTTAAATAATTATGTATATCATATCACATTATTATAATTAGGTGTCATAAGTTATTTTGTTTAAAAAACCTTATAGGCTTTTATACTTGTCGTATCCCTTACCGGGAGTGTGGGATGTCGTCTTAACATCCTCCCAGGATTTATAACAAGTTTTTGAAAAAATTATTTTTATTATTTCTAACAATAACATTATATTATATATTACATATATAAACAATAAATAAATAACAGTAAAATAAATATTATTACTTTTGTTACCTTTTTCTTCTGTTCGGAGCTTGGAAAAATATGGAGGACTTTTAGAGCTTCGTGCTGATAACGTGTTGTGAAAAAGTAAAAATTTACGGTAAAAAAGTAAAAATCTCAAACTCTCAAAATTATCACACTACACACTTTATAATATTTTTCTCTCAACTCAATTGTGATTTTCTTCACAAATGAGAGATCTATTTATAGAAAATTTTTACAAATAATCCAAAAATAAAATACATCATTACCTACATCATCACACACTAATTTTCAATATTCAACACCTAATTTTACCTAATTTTCAACATTCAACATTCACATTTTCAACACAAATATTTAACACATTTTTAAATAATTTTTCAACAAAAAGTACTTTCTTGTAATAACAAAAACATCATGGTTTTTTCGATGTTATCGTATTTAAGATTGTATTTGAATTCAAAAATGTTAATTTATTTTTTTACTATTTTAAAATTATAATCGAAATTGATAGATTTCAAATTTTAAAAAACCTAAATTCACACCACTATGAGACCGAGGAAGCAAATCTTGCTTTTCCTTCACCACACCCTTCATCCAATCCAAATAATTATAGTGTACATCTCTTATAAGATGGTCTCACGAATTTTTATCTGTGAGACGAGTCAACCATACCGATATTCACAATAATAAGTAATACTCTTATCATAAAAATAATACTTTTTTATAAATAACACAAATAAAAGATCCGTCTCACAAAATACGACATGTAAAATCGTCTCACACAAATTTTTACCATAATTATATGAATAAAATTTACTCTTTCTGTTAGCAAATAATGTAGTTAAATCTTTTTTCTGTGTTTTGGTGTGCTGGGCCCCATTAATCGATCCTCTTCTCCTTCTCCGGTCTTTTTCTCATAAATTCTTCAACTTCCTTCACCAAACCCCAGCTCAACTCGAACGTTCGAATATTCAAGAGATCGATAATTGAACAAAAAGAGTTTTTCATTTTTGTAATTGTAATACTGTTTTTCTTTCCAGATTCTGGGGTTTTTGTGCTCTGAATTTTGGTGGTAATGCAAGGGAAAAGGGGTTGCATTTACCTTTCCCATCTTTAGAAGGAGCTTTTTTGTGCTTGGACTTTTTTTTCTTTACAGATTTTTTTCGAGATTTGTGGTGTTGTTCATGCCCATTAAACGCTGAACGCCTGTTTACATAATGCTGTGCTACGAAGAGCTTCGATATTTGGCTCTCTTTATGCTGAATTTCTGCTTGTACGTAAATTCTGGCGTTTCTTTAACTTCCGATGGCCTCTCTTTACTGTCACTTAAGTCCGCTGTCGACGCGGACGGCGCCTCGGTTTTTTCGGACTGGGACGAGGATGATGCAACGCCGTGTCATTGGACAGGAATTTCTTGCATGAACGTTTCAGGTTCGTCTGACCCGCGTGTTGTAGGAATTGCGGTCTCCGGGAAGAATCTTCGGGGGTATATTCCGTCGGAGCTTGGCAGTTTGATTTACCTCCGGCGGCTCAATCTCCACGGCAACAGATTTTATGGGTCCATTCCGGATCAACTGTTCAATGCTTCTGCTCTTCACAGCATCTTCCTCTATGGTAACAATCTCTCCGGTTCATTACCGCCGTCTTTGTGTAAACTCCCTCGCTTGCAAAACCTTGATCTTTCGAATAATTCTCTCTCGGGACCGCTCCCGAAGATTCTGTGCGACTGCCGTCAGTTACAGAGGCTGATTCTCGCCAGGAATGTATTTTCGGGTGGGATTCCAGTGGCGATTTTCCCTGAGCTTGCTAACTTAGAACAGCTCGATTTATCAGCGAACGAGTTTAATGGCTCGATACCGGATGATATTGGCGAGTTGAAGTCACTCTCAGGCACTTTGAACTTGTCTTTTAATCATTTTACAGGTGAGATACCAAAAACTTTAGGCGATTTGCCACTTACTGTGAGTTTTGATCTTAGGAACAATGATTTGAGCGGCGAAATTCCACAAACGGGATCTTTCGCTAATCAGGGTCCAACTGCATTTTTGAACAATCCGATGTTATGTGGTTTTCCATTACAAAAGTCTTGTAATAGTAATCCAGCCGATGCACCTTCAGTTCAGAGCACTGGTTCAACTCAAAATGAGGGTGTCCATGATAAAAAAGGGTTAAAACCAGGGTTGATCATATTGATATCCGTGGCTGATGCATTGGGAGTGGCGTTTATAGGATTGGTGATAATTTATGTGTACTGGAAGAAAAATGATTCTGGTGGATGTAGTTGCACGAGGAAAGGGAAGCTTGGGGGTAATGAGAAAACAGGACTATGCTTGTTCCCTTGTATCCATGGTTTTCCGAGTAACGATTCTGAAGTGGAGTCGGAAAAGGGTGGCGGTGGTGGAGCCAGTGGTGGCACGAGTGGTGGGGAGGGAGATCTCGTGGCGATTGATAAAGGGTTTAGCATTGAATTGGATGAGTTGCTGAGGGCGTCAGCTTATGTTTTGGGAAAGAGTGGTCTAGGAATAGTGTATAAGGTGGTGCTCGGAAATGGCATTCCGGTGGCAGTGAGAAGGTTGGGAGAAGGCGGAGAACAACGGTATAAAGAGTTTGTGGCTGAAGTTCAGGCGATAGGGAGGGTGAAGCATCCGAATATTGTGAGGTTGAGGGCTTATTATTGGGCGCAAGACGAGAAGCTTCTCATTAGTGATTTCATTTCTAATGGTAACTTGGCTTCTGCTCTTTATGGTAAAGACCGTAAAGTCTCTAATCTTTGCTTGTGGATTTTGATCATCAATACACTGCATTTATTTCCCAATTTCATGAATGTTGCTTGAATATTCGGTATGGAATGAATTTTCATTTCATGGTGTTAATGATTTTAGATGATGCATAATTCAGAAGTGAAGAAATTTTTTATAATCCATTCACTTTTTAATCATCTTTGGCAGGAAAAGTTCTTGTATACATCAAGTCTAGTTATTTAAAGTTTTCTTCCTTTTATACAGGAAAGACGGGACTGCCATCACCGAGCTTAACATGGTCAACAAGGCTCAAAATCGCCAAAGGAGCTGCCCGAGCTTTAGCCTATATACACGAATGTAGCCCGAGGAAATTCGTTCACGGAGATATAAAACCATCGAACATCCTCCTCGACCCTAACTTCGAAGCCCACCTTTCTGATTTTGGCCTCAACCGTCTCATCACAATCACGGGAAACAACCCTGCCTCCTCAGGAGGCTTCATCGGTGGAGCCCTCCCATATCTAAACCCGACTCAACCCGAAAAACTAAATAACTACCGCGCTCCAGAAGCCCGGATCCCCGGTAGCAGACCTACTCAGAAATGGGATGTCTACTCTTTTGGGGTAGTCTTACTCGAGTTGTTGACAGGAAAATCCCCCGAGCTCTCGTCTCCTACAAGCTCGACCTCCACAGAGATACTAGACCTCGTGGGGTGGGCGAGGAAGGGATTCGAGGACGAAATCCCTTTATCTGAGATGGTTGACACAATGTTGCTCCAAGAAATACATGCCAAGAAAGAAGTGCTTGCCGTGTTTCATGTAGCTCTTGCGTGCACAGAGGGAGATCCTGAACTTCGGCCGAGGATGAAAACTGTCTCCGAAAATCTCGAAAAGAGAGGATAAGGGCATTTTTTTTTGGGTGCGAGATATCTAGTTATATTGATCAAATGTTCATCATATACTCACAAGTCTCGTTATATGATACGTGATGAACATTTCCGTTAATATAACAAAGATCGTGGTCGTTTTACACCAAATCATGAATGGACCTAAAAGCAATTATTGAATCTTCTATTCCTTTTCAATTTCCCTGTATTCTAAAAGAATTTGTTTCTCGGTAAGTGCAGAAATTCCTACAATTTTTTTTTTATACCAGAGTTGTTATATTTGTGTCCATTTCATCGGAAAACTGGCTCATTTACATACGTGTAATTTATCTTGTATGTCAGTGGACACTAGTGCGCTGACTTAGTTCATTGAAATAACTTGATAATCTCATCTCATCTTACGAACTTACAAGCTACTGTAATTTACTTAGTGCTTGCAAGATATTATTTCAAATGCTTTCAATTTTCTAGTTAATGAAATGTTTGGAAATCAAAATTGAAAATAATTTAAAATAAGTTCTTCAAGATACAAGTGTCTTCAAATTTCTTTGTTTGTTTTTCGTTGTTTCATTAACTAATTCATTAGGCAGTTCGATAAATTAGATTTGATCGTAATCCTCTTGATTAAGGATATAAATAGTTTTTTTCTATAAAAATCAAATGAGAAAAATAAAGTGGTTAGTTACAAAGTTCAAGTTATTGTTAATAAAAAGTTCTCCTATTTGTTATCGATCCTGAATTACCATATCTTAAAGCAGTGGTCATAGCCACGACCCAATTCAAGGCCCATATTTGAAAGGCCGGTGATTGGCCCAAACACAGGAACTGATATATGTTAAAGACATGGAAGCAATACTGAAGGCCCAAATTGGTCTGGGCTTAGCTCCAACAAATTGCCCAAACACACATCGACAAAACGGACACAAGTCTGCATAAACCTCAGTCTCCCTCCACAGCTCTCCTGGTGCACGAAACAATGAAACACTACCAGAATATGACCCGAATTTCCCGAAGACAGACAAGTCAAAGCTAGGTCGTCTCCGGATGTTGATTCGTCGATCAATTATCATAATTTCGATCGAAAAACAAGAAAAATCGGTGCTAGAAGCAGCAATCTAAAGCGGATAATAGCTTTGATCACCCAAATTTCGATGCTTTTGGAATTCTAATATTCGTTATTTACAAAATGTGGGAAGTTTTGTAATTTTTACTATTTATGCTTGTGGATTGATTGGAAGTTGTAATGCAGTTTCAAGGGGATCACAAAGAGAGTTCATACTGGGGAACATATAGGACTAACGAGAAATTGGCTTCAGTCCCCGCCGTCGTTTTTTTTGTGTTCAGTCCCTGGGTACTTTTTTAGTACCACATTTCCACATTAAGTGTACCACAATTTCACATGAAGTGTACCACAATTTGTATGACATAGTACCACAATTTTGTGGGTAGGGGGTGAACCCAAAGAAATGTTTTGATTGATTATTTTTCACCAACTTCCCCTAAGACTAATGTGTATTTTGGCATTCGCGCACGGTAAATTTTCATAAGCTGAAAAAATATTTCCTTTTATTTTAATGCTTGATAGTAGTGATGATTCGTTTTTCTTACTTATTAATGCTTTAAGAATTGAAATGATTTTCCATTATTTAGGGAAAAAATATGGGTGTATTGCTTGTTTCTCTTGATGATGGATCTTTGCTAGTTAGATTTGATTGGAGTTCGTCCATATTGCATTTGTCCCCGAATCTATGTAGTATAGGTGTATTTTTTTCTTTTGGCAGCTGAAAGGCAGTGATTAATTTGGAGACGAAGTATTGGCATTCTTGAATTATCTCTTTTATTTGGTTTAAACTGTACCTAATATAATTGTTCCAATCGATTTAGGTTTAACCATGAGCTATAAAGTTTGTAAGAAGCTGAAATCAACTCGGGACGATGCTAACCAGTCGGCTGTTTCTGGTCCATGTTATATGCTTGTTCATAGTTTGTAATTCTGGCTATAACATACTTCGTTGAGTGTGTGCTAGGAATGTATGTGACCAATGCTTCTAATTGCCAGGACTCCACAGTCTGTGCTTGCCGGTTTGATGTGGATTGGTGTGAAGGATGAAGATATTTGATGCGGCATGTTTGCCAAGATTCAGATTAACTATCAACTTATGCTTGGACACAACATAATGGACGTGATTATGGACGTCAGGTATTGGTTGACCACGATTTCACATCGACAGCAAGCTTTTTAAATACAAAGGATAAAGAGAGTGGTTATGGAGGAGAGTGGGGAGTGCGGATTGAAGCGCAAAGTGAAAAGTAAATTCCCAGATCTTTTAACAACCTTGCATTGTAAGATCTCAAACTTAACGTAAAGGGTGGCCTTGTCAACGATGAGTGTCTTTTAGCAACCAAATTGACATATTTCTTTGTAGACAACTACACACGAAGTTGTGTAATATGATGCATTTTTTTACGTCTCATTCATCAAGATTGTGCTATGTTACTAAGACCTCAAATGCTGAAACTTAGATAGCCTACTTCTTCGATGTCTTCTTTTTTGAGCCAAAATTAACAGCAGGCTGTGGCTTGGGATACTTTTCAGCTTCGCTTGGGTCTAACCAATTGAGAGGATGGCGGTTGAAGAATGGCCAATTGGGGATGGTAACAATAGAAGTTAGCACGACTCCTGCCGTGTAGATAAGGAACATTGTATGAAAAGACCCCAAAACGTAGCCTACAATGAATGCCACAGCAGCGAAAATTACCAACATCAGCTGCATCAGCTGCTCTGCTAGCTTCTGCCCCTGCCAATCCATCTGCCAAACAAAATTATTTAGTAAAAAGATAGTTATGCCCCAATGAATTAAGTACTCGTGTAGATGTGGTCGGGATTAAATTATTTAAATTAAAAGCAGTTGTAAAGTAACTATTTTTAAAGGTCAACAATAACAAATTACATGAAATCATCCATTTCGTACCCAATAATGTAGAAATTTCAGAACAAATAACATCCCAAAGGGGTTGAGTAATCAAAGCCAAAAATATGGAATGGTGATGAGCCTGAAAATAAATAACGGGGTTGGCAAATATTGAGATAAACGAGGTATGATGGCAGACTATTTAGCACTTACTGGATAGGAAAAAGCACTTTGACCACAAGCAATAGAGTCCATTAACAAGTATTTTGAACCAATTCGACACCAAAAAACCCAAGCCTCGTTGCTCAAGGAAAGAACATAACTATACTTTTTCAAAACACAAGAGAAAAAAGGCCGAAACACCCAGGACGTTGTCCGATTAACTTAAAAAAAACAGCATTTCTTTTGGATGGATCAACAAATGCTATGAATGTACCGGACTAGTCGGGTAGCCATTTTGACTACCCGAACCCGACCCAAATTTTTCGGGCAATTCGGGGGTTCCCGAACTTAGAATCCTGTTTTCTTAAAAAAATGATAACAAAAATCTTGGTGTCTCAACATTGTCGAACATAAAGGCATAAAAGCAGAATTTCACAGAAAGGCAAAGATGCATAAATTTAATTAAACCATCAAAATGCTCCACAATATTCATAACAAGGCAGAGATACATAAATCAAATTAAACACGTTTTATGGGTCCTCTCAACCTTCAAATATACAAAGTTTAAATAAGAACTTTAAGGATAATCTCATGTACTCCTCGTATCTAACCAACCATGGCTTGCTGCTACATGAAGAAATGCACTGTTTAAATTACAAGCTAAAACAAAATTTCCTCGTGCTGGAAATACACTTTTGAACATTTAGCATTATTTACTGAACCAATAATCATTAGATCTCAATAGGTTCACCCAATAACATTGTGATTTTCTGTTCCTGAAGTTTACGAGAGACCTGTTCAAAAAAAGGTAACAGATCTTTGCTTTTTTCATCAGGTAAGTACCAAGATAGTACATGTTCAACTTAAAAATAACATCGCATCCCTATCACTAACGACCTTCACCAACATATTTTAAAACCAAATCATTCCCTTGAATGCTAAGTTAATTAACTGATAGCATAAAAGTACAGAATAAACTCCATACAAAAAATCTTTCTGATCTAAATCGTCAAAAGCGTAGACTTTATCAGCCAGAGAACAAGGAAACAATGTAGCATCGTTTACTGAACCAGCCAGACATTGGAATAACTCAAGGGGTTCACCGAATAACATTGCAATTTTTATTCCTGAAGTATACGAGAGACTTGTTCACAAAAGGCAACAAATCCCCTCTTTTTTCATCAGGTTAAACATTGTAATTGAACAAATACTCAAATACAAATAGAACTCGTACAGCACAAAAAACGTAGTTAAATAAAAACAACGGACCTCAGCAACACCAAGCACATAAAAATCATGACTCACATAGTTCAAGCACATTCAAAATTTCAAACTAACAAAGTTGACTAAGAAACAATTCGATAAAATATATAAATCTTTACAAAATAAAAAATCAGTCAAACAAACCACAGCGTCGAATTTAATATCAAACTTAAAGTATACGCGAACATTTTAGCCGGACCAAAAAAAAAACACACCTTGAAATGAACTCGGAGATTGGATCCCCTAGCTTTGCAGGCTGTGACAAATATATAGCAAATAAAGAATTAAACACACATCCCAGAAAAAATCAAATTCCAAGTTTTGCGACTAAAAATGATCAACGAAAACCTACATTTCGTGGCCTCTCTCGTGTACTTCACCTGTCCAAAAATTAACAACAAATAAGACAAATTGAAAGTTAATATCAAATCACATGTACAACATAGATTGTGCTGTAGCGAGAGAGAGAAGGGGTATACCTTCTGCGGATCCGAGAGAAACTGCTCCTCCGTCACAGGGTTCTGTAGGCAAAGGTGAAGGCGAAGACCCAAAGTACGAAACCGTAATATCTATGTGGGTCATATTGAGATGGGCCAATTGTTTCGCCACAATAATTCTATTTTATTAAGTTCCAGACGTGGGCCTGCAGGCTCATAACTGTGCCCAATTTACGTGTACAATTAACATTAACAATTAATTAACAATATTTAAAATATACAGATTCGAAATCTACAATTTTTTTATTATTATTCAGATAGTGTTTTGCAAGAATTTGTTTTAAATATTTTTAAATTTATAATCAATGAAATATTTGAAAATTATATGTAGAAGTCGACAAACACTTAAAATAAGCTCTTGCAAACACTAATGTTATGAATTACATTTGCAAATATTATTGTGAATTACAAGTGTGTGCATATATATTTTTGAGGGAATGCAGAAAATTAATAAAAACAGGTAACAAACTTTCATTGATAAATGATAATTAGTATGGTTCCCTATTATTGCTTAGAATATAATTTCTTCATTTGAGGCAAAATTTGATGCAAGAAGAGCTATGAATTAGTCGAATTTCAAAGCAAATGTGATATTGGACTTGTTATCATCTCTTTCAAAATGGAAAAAAAAAAAAAAAAAAAAAAAAGAAGTAAAAGGTAATATAAATTAATTAAGTTGATGGCTCTAAGTAAAGTAATCATAAAAAAATATGTGGATATTTTAATTAACTTATAAAAAGATATTTGATTTAATAAAATGCTTATTAAATTTTGAAAAGAAGTCCAACTAATAAGCACACAAACTCTGACAAACAACGTTAGGAGCCGAAAATTGCCCAACCTAATTGCGGTGATGTGGGGAATAGAGCAACTGGAGAGTTGAGAATTATGATTGATTGAAATGGTAGAATCATAGAAAGTGCTAGTGAAGCAATCAATCTTACAAATCCAAGTATATTCTAAAATCGAAATCATTTTTTGCAAATAAAACACAACTGTCTCTCCAAAAACAGAAAGGGTGGATAAACTCAAAAATTGGCAATACGATGATTTGGAATTCACCATGAGCTCAAGCTTTTCTAGTAGGCTTGCTTGTTGCCAACTGAGAATCGGGCTGCAAAACGAACAAGAAAATGTGCTAATTATCAGTAAGACGAACAGAAAAATTGTGATTCAAGGAACTCTTTGACCAATCATAAATAAAGATTCTTGAATTCATGGTTACCTCCTTTTTCACAGATTCTTCCTTCTCAGAAAGAATCAACTCAATGTGGCAAGGAGATGACATGTAAGCTGGTAAGTATATCATAATGTTAGTTCAAAACTTTTTATTAATTATAATTAGATAAACAAATAGATAGAGAATGCTTTACAAAGAGATTTATTCTCCCAACTCTTTATTCAATATAAGAAAAATGAACAGATAATCAAAATGATGTCATACGATTGATTCTCCCATGCGCGCGGTATGTGCGACGTCTTTGCTTCTGAGCCTGGTTAACTTGAATGTGGGATATGAAAAGTGTATCCACATCCAATCCTTTCACCTAGGAACAGAAATCTTCAGTTATTAGATATAGATATAAATGAAGTACGCGAAAACCAATTGAATAAAGCTTTACCTCAGCATTACTTTCGGCGTTCTTCAGTAAATCCAAGATAAACTTAGCAGATTTCGCAGGCCAGCGACCCTGTCCATTGGAATGCCTGTTCTTTGCCTGAGCAGTTCTTCCAACACCGCCGCAGTAGCGAGTGAAAGGAATGGCCTGCTTGTGGGCAAGGACATCCTCCAAATACCTTTTAGCCTTGGCTAGAGGCAGCTTTCTGATGGCATGCGCAGTTTCCCTAGTATTCTGCACAATTGTAAAAGGTCATGCATATTAGATTAGAGATCACATCATTTTCAACTAGGATAGCACACCACAATGATGATATTTATAGACAAAAAAAATTAATTCAGCATGAGACTTCTTGGTGCGACAATACAAAACACAGATGAGTATAAACACATTTTAAGAGTTCTCTCAACATTCAAATCTCCAAAATTTAAATAAGAACTTAAAAGATAATAACAAACAATCTTCGTATCTGACTCATGGCTTGCCGCTACATAAACAAATGCACCGTTGAAATTACAAAGTAAAACAAAATCTCCTCTTATTGTAACACAGTTTTAAACATGTAGCAATATTTACTGAACCCGTAATCATTAGATATCAAAAGGTTCACCCAATAACATTGCCGCTTTCTGTTCCTGAAGTTTACGAGAAACCTGTTCAAAAAAAGGCAACAGATCCCTGCTTTTTTCATCAGGTAAGTGCCAAGATAGTACATTTTCAACTTAAAAATAACATTGCATCCCTAACCTTCACCAACAAACATACTTTAAAATCAAATCATTACCTTGAATGCAATTGAAAGCAAAGCTAATTAACTGATAGTATAAAAGATACAGAATAAACTCCATGCAGAAAATCTAGTAAAAAAACATACTCTTATCAGTCAGAGAACAAGGAAACAATGTAGCATCATTTACTGAACCATCAGTCATTGGAATAACTCAAGAGGTTCACCCAATAACATTGCAAATCTTTTACCCTGATGTATACGAGAGCCTTGTTCACAAAAGGCAACAAATCCCTGCTTTTTTCATCAGGTCATAAGTTGTAATTGACCCAATACTCAAATACAAACCGGAACTCATACCAGCATAAGCAATTTGAAGTTAAATATAAAGAACCTCAGCAACCCCAAGTATAAAAATCATGATAAAGATAGTTCAAGCACATTCAAATTTCGAATCTATATAAAAGAAGAAATCGGGAAAGCCACAAGTACAAGGACACGTACGTCATATCCAAATATCAAACAGAATCACACTTGGAACACATTTAGACGAACGAAAAAAAGTAAAACATACCTTGAAATGAACTCGAAGATCGGATCCCCTAGCTTTGCAGGCTGCGATAAATATATGACAAAAAAGAAGTAAAAACACATCCCAGAAAAACTAAATTCATAGCTTTCCGACAAAAAAGGATAAACGAAAACCTACATTTCGTGGCGTTATCAGGCTCTCTCGAGTACTTCACCTGTCAAAAAATTAACAAACAAGAAAAATTGAAAGTTAAGATCAAATAATAAACTTAGCGATAGTAGATACAATAGAGATTGTTCTGTAGCGGACGAGCGCAGAGATGTACCATCTTAGCTCCTGCTTCTGCGGATCGGAGAGAAAGTGCTCCGCCTCAGGGTTCTTACGTGAAGCCAAAGTGGAGGAGGAGAGTCTTCGTTTATAGCTCTGGCTTCGAAACCCTAATATCTACGTGGGTCATAATGGGCTGGGCTAATTGTTTTGGCACAATAATTCTATGTTATTAATATCCCTGAAATGAGATTGCAGGCTCATAATTTGTGCCCAATTTATGTGAGTTGTAAAACCCAACTTCATACGCAGCACAGTAGAGCTAGAGGTATGGATGTAAACGATCTAAATCAAACCAAATAATATTAGATTTGAATTTGACTCATTTAAGATTGTATGAGGTTCGAGCTCGATTCGAGCTTCTATTATCAGGTTCGAGCTCGGTTTGTCTTGAAATTACTAAGCTCAGGAAAAGCTCGAGCGCGGCTCGTTAAAAGCTCGTTTATCATGTTAATCAAGCCGAGCTCGAGTTCGATTCATTAATTGCTCGCTTATCATATTTAACAATCTTGGCTTGAGCTCATATCGTTTTTGAGCTCGTAGAACATTGAATTGAGCTCGAGTTTGAGTTTGTTAAAAATTAAATATATCTATGAACTAATTTTAAATCAGACATAAAAATGTAAATTCATTTATAAATAACCAAAATGACAAAAATAATAACTAAAAAAACTCGGTATATTATTGAACATCCCAAAATTCGAGCTTACGAGCCACCTAAACGAGTCGAGTTTGAGTGATTGTGTGCAATCAACGATTTTATTATACATCATATTTTGTCTAACATAACATGAATTTGATAATTAAAGCTTTAAATATGTCATTTCACAAGTTATTTTTGTGAGACGGATCTACTATCTGTGTCGACTCTTGAAAAACATTATTTTTTATATCGAAAATATTATTTTTCGTTTCAAATGTAGACGATAGACCGAATCGATCCATCTCACTATATACAGACATAGAGCAATAAGTAAGGAGGATAATAGTGCTAAACAACTTTACATGGGTTTACATTAATTACCTGAAACAGAAAATGTGTGTACATAATTTAGTGATATACTTAAAAGAACCTAAATATACAGATTACATTCGAAAATTTCGACTCAAAATTCTTCGAAACTCAAGTCAATGATTAAAAAAAAATTAAGGAAAGACAAAAATTATACATGGATTGTAGACGACAAGCGTCATGATGTTCACTTCTGTCCTGCTTAGGATATTTATAGGTGGGGAGAAGTATATGTTCTATGGTAAGAATAAAAAAACATGTCATATCCTTAACGAATTTTTCCTTGCTTATTTGATTCACTGGTACAGCTACATGCTATAGGATCTATGGAGTACTTGCTATGCTGACTTGGAATTTTACTCATTTATTATTTGCCAAGACTATTTAAGATAAAATAATGTGCCAAGCTGTATCATTAATTTCGTCACAGACTATGATTATATTTTAGTTTGTGTTACATTTGATATAATTTTCTGGTAGTCCTTACAATATTTTTTTTTGAATTCAAATCAAGTTGTTGTGCAGATACTTTTGGAATCCAAATTAACTTGAATTAAATTTATCAGGCATCCGAGGTTATCTATGGATTTGAGAGTAACATGCCACTAAACCAAATGGTCGGTGGCGACATCCTTAATTTTTTTATTAAATAAAAGGCTAATAAGTTCGTGTTTGTGGTGGCATTCTTTTTATTTTCTTTTTTCTTTTGGAAATATCTGGAAAAGAAACAATTGAAAAAAGTGGACAAGCCTTAAAACTTTCAAAGCTATAACATATGAAGCCTAATTCGGCACAGAGAAATTACACAATTCTGTATGTATGAATCATATCCTCGAGATCTCAAAAGCGCTATGTGCCATGCTGCCTACAACCCATTTGCTTGCTCTGTCGTTTCCAACACTTGTTTTGTTCTGTATTGATACTTACACGCTGCGTACAAGAATGCACAGAAATTTAGGACACTCAAGACTGTAAGAAGCCAGTAAAAGTAATCAAATCGGCCTGTATTTATATTCTGGGACAGCCAGGAAGGTCTCCTTTGCTCTGCATCCCCTGTCGCAGCTTTGACGATGTTGTTCAATATGGTGGCACCAAAGCAACCCAATCCCCCGGCAACTGCAGCATAGGCTGATCCTATACTTCTCATGGCATCTGGAGCTTCTTCATACAGAAATTCAAGCAATCCCACGATGCAAAACACCTCGGCAATCCCTATCAAGCAATACTGGATCAAAAGCCAATAAGCGCTCAGTTCCGGCATTGGAGTCAGAAAACTGGCCTCGTACCCATGTTGTATGGAGTAATGTCGTCTATAACTTTCGAAGATTCCGGAAACCGCCACTGATAGTATCGAAACTGCTAAACCGATGCCTACCCTTTGAAGCTGAGAGGCACCATGTGGATGACCGGTGATTCGCCTTGATACTGGGACGAACACGGAGTAATATAGCGAAAGCAATAGGAATATGCTGAGTCCAGGGAAGACTGGCATGCAGGTGACGGGGAGTTTCAGGCGACCAATATGAGTGTTCAGTGTGTATGCCTGCTGTACTGATAGAGTTAAGAACTCTGTTAAGACTAGATTGAGCATGATGGTGCAAGCTGGAACAGGGACGAGTTTCACAAGAATTTTCACTTCTTCTACTTGCGTCACAGTGCAAAGTTTCCATGGACTTGGACAGGGGCCATCTTCTTTCAGCCTCAGAGCTGCTTTGTCCAAACACCTGTGGGTTCAAAAATTGTATTAATATCAAAAAACTTGATTGCTGGAAGAGTCTCGGGAATCTTTAAATATTACCTGAAATCATCGGTGTGGGCAATCTTGGAGCTACCTTTTATGGCGGATCTTTTCCCCGGAAGCTCGTACAAGCCCACAAAGTCGCTGCTGTGAAAAGAATCTTTTCTCTTTCGAAAGGCGGCGACTAAGACTTGTGCTACCCGGGTTAAGGGGCTGCCACCGGGTAGCCTATGCCTATAAAGAGGAGTGCCCAGAAAGAAAACAAGGTTGGACATGGCCATGGCTATGGCCAATGAACCAAAAGCATAACCCCACCCATGTTTAATTTGAAGGTAGACGACCGCTGTGAAAGCCACAATCGCCCCAACCGTGACTGAGAGGTAGAAGAAATTGAAAAATCTGTCGAGGTGGGCTTTGTAGTCCCTATCTCTTTCATCAAATTGATCAGCGCCAAAGGAAGAGACGCAGGGCCTAATGCCAGCAGCCCCAAATCCAGTCACGTATAGGACTGTGTAGAGGTAAAGCATCTGCCAAGATTTTGCAGGTTCGCAGTTCCCTAAAAGAAGGGCAATCTGACTGCACTCGTCTTGGTTGGGCACAAGAGTCTTCATGGTTGCGCATATGGTTATTCCTGTTAGACCCTCCAAGAAATAACAATAACAATAGTTAAAAAGAAGTTTCAAGCTGATATAAATCAAGCGAATAAACTGTAGCCATGTTGTTAAAAATGAAAATTTTGTACCGCAAGATAGATAGTCGCGAAAATGGCTATCGTCCAGTATCTCCCAAGATATGCATCAGCAAGGAAACCACCCAGCACAGATGATGCCTGCGATATCCCCAAGAAATTGTTGACTGCGTTGGCTGAAACTTCAAAAGGTCGATGCATAACGTAGAACATAAAAGCCACCATGTTAACCGAGAGTCCGAAGTAAGCCATTCTCTCCGCCATTTCATTCCCTGCAGCAGTAAGAACGCACATGTGAATACCGCATGGCAAATAAATCGGAACAAAAATAAATATCTGAACATATTCGTACCAAAAATGAAGAAAGTTGCTATCCAACCACCAGTCTTGGACATTTTGTAGTCAGGAAGGGGCTTTCCATGGATGTTAACGGGTGTCGCTCCGCCTGGTGTGTACCCACCTCCAAGTGCAGACATCCGTCGGTCATCTGATTCAAGGAAATACAGTCCCAGCTTTTTCCTCCTATTCGCGTCTTCCTGTGCATAATGATCAGTTGGTACTAATTCAGTGGACTTGATTTCTCTAGCGCCAGTGCCAACATCATGATCCATCTCGGACACCCCTCCACTTACTCCTCGATACTCAGAATTTATATGCTTTCTTGCTAATGGCTAGCTACATGATAAAATTTCTAGCAGTCAATATATATATACACATAATTTAATGAGGCCACTGAAGTTGATTCGTTGCTATGACCCCAGCTAGTGTGAGAACAGATGAAAATACGCATTGCGAGTCAATAAATGCAGGCAACAGCCGTAGTTGGGGTTAATAATGAACAGATATTATCATAGTAATCAACCCACTCTGAAAATCAACCATGTACAAAAGGGACGTCTTGGATCTGGCATTTCCTATGACTGACCTATCAATGGTTCTTGTGTGCCTCACCCCTTGACCACGGTTCGGTTTGATTAGAACTCGTTTGTTTTTTTCCCGACTTGAATTGTTTCTATCAAATATTTATATGAGGTTAGAACTTACTCGGTTTGATGATAATGTTAAGAAAAACAAAATAATCTCATAAAACCAATCTTTGTTTGTTGTTTTCGATAATAGGTGTTTGAAAAAGAAAACGTAGGTTGCACTTAGATGGAATGATGTATTCGAGTAAATTTAATTTCAAATTCATGTATCGAATTCATTGACTAAGTGTTTTTTTACAAAAATTTATGTGAGACGGTCTCACGGGTCAATTTTATAAGACGAATATCCTATTTAGGTCACTAATAAAAAATATTATTTTTGATGTAAAAAAATATTAATTATTATTGTAAATATGAACATGATTGATCTGTGAGACCGTCTTACAAGAGACCTACTATTTTTTCGCAATTTCAAATCAACTCTCCAACCTTGGTAATTTGACACTCGTACATTTCAAATATTTTGATTTGAATTACTCACATATTCGATTCTTTCTATCTAAACATAACATTAGATCGAGTTCTGGTGAATCAAAAACATATGAGCCATCACTAAAACATAAAAATTATCTCAATCTCTTAAGCAAAAAATATAATCCACATATATGATGGACAACCGATTGATTGTATTATACATCATATTTTGTCTAACATAACATGAATTTGATAATTAAAGCTTTAAATATATTATTTTACAAGTCAATTTTGTGAAACAGATCTATTATCCATGTCGACTCATCAAAAATATTATTTTTTATATCAAAAATATTTTTTTTCATTTTAAGTGTAGACGGTAGACATAATAAAATATTAATTATTAATGTAAATATATGTATGATTGATCTGTTTCACAAATAAATATATGTAAGACCGTCTCACAAAAGATCTATTATTTTTTTTCCCAATTTCAAATCAACATTCCAACCTTAGTAATTTGACACTCTTACATTTCAAATGTTTTGATTTGAATTACTCATATATTCGATTCTTTCCATCTAAACATAACATTAGATCGAGTTCTAGTGGATCAAAATCATATGAGCCATCACCAAAAATATATATATATATCTTAATCTCTTAATATCTATTAAGCAAAAAATATAATCCACATATATAATGAATTCTTGATTCGGGAATTTTTTTTTTTTACTAAATATTATAAACCGAGCAGAAGCAAACAAATAAATAGTAGATAGTTATGGCAGGTTCAATAAAGAGAGACCCAACTAACATGTGAAGCGTGGAAAGGAAAGAATTGAAATTAATCGATAATAGACAGGAAAAAGCATTAAATGGAGGAGGAGAGGGTTGGTGTGACACTCACTGTTTATTAATTATTTTATATATCCGTAAATATTTAAATAAATAAATGATTTGACCGCCTAATTAGTTGGTGCCATTGCCTACGATCCATTTCTCTATATTTGTTTGCTCAATAAATATGCATTCATTATTTACAGTTGAGATTTTGGATTTTAATTGAATCTTAGGTATTTAATACATCACGCAAAATCAGTCTTTTTCTTTCATTTTTCCTTTAAAAATTAAATAGCAATTTGTACGTTATTGGCATCCGTCCATTCAACTTCACTGCCAAAATTGTTCGATGTTCACCACTTGCCCTTTTGACTTCTTTACAATATCGAAGTAATAAATAGAGGAACATAACTTAATATTCATTCACACCAACCTGAATATTTGTCACATTATTAATCTAATGTTGTTACAACATATATTTTAAAAAGAAATATCTTAATCCATCCTTCAAAATACGTGAGTCGATTCATTTAAATGAAAGTCGAAACTATGTAGTCCTATTTTTTTTATAATTATATGTCGAAATTTTTGGACTTAATGATTTGAAATTAAGCAAAAAGGACAAAGAAATCGAACAAAACAAAGTAAAAAAAACCAGCGTCTAAAAGCTATCTCCGAAATTTCCAAGCAGCATGGGAAGCGATGGGTCGCTTTTTCTTTAATGCTTTAATAAAACTGATTATGTAAAAAAAATCCATAATTATTTTTTAAGCTTTTGGAAACTCTACCTAGAACCCTCTTGTTTTATAAGATATAATATATATAATATAGATTATCAAATGTTTTTTTTATTTCATCGTCTATATTTTTTAATTTTATAAATATTGGTGTTCCTCACGAAAATTGTGGGACGTGCCAGACATGTGATCGTGTCAAAGTTGTGAAATAATCTGACTTCTTCAATCAAATGTTGAGGATCTCGATTTGGTCGTACGTTCTAACTCCTTCGAAAATCTCTCCAAAACGAAAACATAAAATGAGGAATATGATGAAATTACAGGAGGAATCCATTAACAATATTAAATCTAATTATGTTGCTATGAACTTGATCAACGTTTTTACAAAAAATTTGAAAGAATATGTAAAAAATTCAAATACTTGACTGTTGAAAATTGAAATAAACGAACATAGAATTGAGAGAATTCTGTAGAGCTTTGCTGTAGAATTTGTCAACATCTTTGTCATGTCTTTTTCTGATTTTTCTTTCCTGTTTTTGTTCAACTCCACGGAGCAGTTTAGTCATCTTCCACGTTTATTCATCGTGGATCGTGGATCAACTCATTCCATCGTGGTCCTTAACCGATCTCTTCATGGGCTTGTCTATTGGGTTCTTCATGTTTTTAAGGCTTCCATTGTTAGTGGGTTTCAAATGATTTGGGATTTGCAAAATATAAGCTCAACAATTGGATAATAAATCTTATTGTTGTTCACAATTAATAATTTAAAGCTTGTATATTAAAAAGTATATGCATAAGCACTCTTTGATTTGTGAGATGGAGAGGATAAATTAAATATAATGATGATAAAATAATATATGTGTATAGTAGATCGATGTACGATTCTAATATTATGTAATATTTGAATCCGATAATGAATAAAAACTATGAAATATAAACGTATTATCAAATAATACGATGTAATTACCTGAATCACTATTAAAAAATAGGTGAAAGTATCAAGAAAAAAAGAACTTATACTAAAATCCTTATTATCAAATCAAAACTTTTGATACATTTCCTACATGAATAAAGTCACTGACCAATAAGTTTTATCTGTTCTAGCTCTTCCTCAGTCTAAAAGTATTTAAATACTCTTATTTATCACATAACAAGTTTGATCTCCAGTACTATAAAATATTTAGCTTCTATAATGTGTCGTGTTTGGATTGAAATGAGAGTGAGTTTATGGCATTGATGTTGCATTGCTCAAATTTCATTGATATTTGTACATTAATGGTTTTATCGATCAATTGTTTAGGGCACGAGTTATTTAAATAAGTAGGTAACGATCGACACATTGAAATGAAATAAGATAGAAATACAACCAACTTCGAAATGAAATAAGAATGCAAATAAAATGATATGTCTATTTTTTCAGATAATGGAGATATATTTAATTATATAGTTATATATTTTAAAATTTAACATTTTCAACATAACATTATTGTATATGTATTCTTTATTTTTAAAAAACAAATTTTGGTAAAAAAAAAATTAGGTTGAATAAATATATTTTAAAAACAAGATCGACATTAAAATCTATATATGAATTTTTTGTAGTATTAATTAAATAGTTAGTTTGATATTTTTTCTTTTCAAAATATAATTTTATTACAAAAATACTTTTTCAATTAAGTTTATTATTATTTTATAAAAAAAAGTGTAATAAATTGATTAAACAAATAAATAAAGGAATGTTTCATTATTATTATTTTTCAGAAAAATGTAATCTAATATAAAAAAAAATTGATAAATAAAAAATATTGGACAAACACGTTAAATATTTAAAATTTTATGGGACTATTTTAGATTATTAAATAAATAAATATAAAAGTAATTATATGATTTTGGTGAACATATTTAAAATAAAAAAGCTGAAAAATATTTTATCTATAAATTTTCATTATTTTTTTGATATAAAAATTACGGAATAAATTTATTAAACAAAATAATAAAGATAACGTTTCATTATTATATTTTTAAATAAACTAATTGTTGGGTCAAGCATGTATGAGTGAGAGTAATACTTGTACGAGTGACTATGAGTAAGCGTAGTACTTGATCTGATTGGTTAGATGAACCGTAAAAAAATGAAGTCAGATCTTAGAGAATAATACTATCCATGCTTGGGACAGAGTTGACGGTAAGAAAAAGTAAGACTAATCTATAGAGCTGTCAATCGGACCGGCCCGTGTCGGGTTGGGAAGTGGTCGGCCCGTGGCAGGCCGGCCCATCGGGTTGGTGGGTTGGGAAATCCCAGCCCATCCCACCAATAGATGGGCCGCGGGTTGGGTTGGGCCAACCCACGGGTCTAAAAAAATCTAAACAATTTCAATACATTTGCTTAGTTTTGCATACTGTAGTTCACCCAAAACAATTGACAAAAAACGATGTGCTGTAATCTGAATAAAAAAAGGTTGTTGGCGGTCAAAGAATCCAAAGATGAGTAAATGTTAAAACATGAAATGCCACAATTGACAGTGAAATAAACGAACAAAGTGCTAAAAAATTAAAGAGTTCAAAGAAATTAAAGTTCATCAAACTAAAAAAAAAATACAATTTTTTAAATTTCATTAATAATGAAATCATTCATATCAAATTCTTCTCCTCCATCTTCATCCTCTCCCCCTTTATCAATATCAGCATTTGATCCCTGATTAGACAACGCTGTTTTAACACTTGTGTCGTCTTCATTACCTTGATCAACATTAAAATACAAAAATACGAATGTAATTAAAATTAAAATAATAATAAACTAATTTATCAACTAAGTCAACAACAAACTAGAAATTTGTAAACAAAATTACCAACGTAACCATGCAACCAATTGCGAGTGCAAATAAGAGCTTGAATTTTTTCAGGAAGTGTACAACTTCTATACTTGGTAAGCACACGAACACCGATGGAAAAAGCTGATTCTGATGCAACAGTAGTAATTGGAATAGCCAAAACATCACATGCCATCATTGCTATGGTGGGGTACCGATGTTTTTTATCCTTCCAGTATTCCAAAACATTGAATATGCAAATTCAAGTTTTGGCTCCTCCAAATAAAGATCAATTTGAGATTTTCCAACATTTGTAATTGTCTAGCTCTCATATGCCATCATTTCCTATATTAATTGCAATAATTATGATATGAAAATATAAATCAATTAAATAATACAAGAAAAAAAATATTAGAATACTTACATAAAAAATGCTTTTGCTCTTTCCTTTACCTTCTCCTGCACTTTGGGGAGCAATTTGTGTGCTAGAAGCCAACATCGAAAGCTTTATCCGTGGGTCAAGAATGGCTCCAAATGTAAGCACCATGCTATATTGTGTCCAATACTTTTCAAACTTTCCCAACATTCTTTTACACATATCACTTATCACCTCATCTTCATGCATTAAATTTTTCTTTAACAAAACTTCAATCTTCCAGACTTGCATAAAATATAAATTTCATGTAGGATAAGAAGAACCGGAGATCAAATTGGTAGTGTCATAAAATGTCTCAAGGAACTCACATATTTTTTCTCCTTTTTTTCACTCTTCACTTGAAGGACAAAATTTATAATTCTTGTCATTGAATTGAAGGAAAACAAAAGCTTTCTTATACTTGATGGCACTATCAAACATTAAATATGTCGAGTTCCAACGAGTAGACACATTCAATCGCAAACCAATACTAGTATCAATGCTACCGACTGCTTTTACACATTCTTGAAACTTCTTCATCCTAGTCTCCGAACCTTTAACATACTTGACTGACTCTCTAATTTTATTCAAAGCAACAACAGCGACTTTCAAACCTTCTTGTACAATTAGATTCAATATATGAGCAGAACAACGAACATGAAAATACTCACCATCACACAATAAGCTATCATGCAAAGAGAGTTGCTCTTTCAAATTATCTTGCATGTTGTCATTACTAGATGCATTATCCAATGTCAAAGAAAAAACTTTTTTCTCAATTCCCCACTCCTTCAAAAATTCAAATAATTTTGCTGCTAATTCAACTCCTGAGTGTGGTGGAGGCATATGAGAAAAGCTAAGAATTTTACTATTCAACTTCCAATCATTATCAACAAAATGAGCAGTCAAGCAAATATAACCCTCACTAGTGCACGACGTCCACAATCCGAAGTTAAACAAACTCTATTATGAATAATAGCCAAAACATGCTTAAGTTTCTCTTTTTCCCTCAAATAGATTCTTTTAATATCACAAACAAGAGTGTTTCTAGACATACAAGGAACATCGGGATTTATATATTTCATCCAAGCTCTAATACCATCATACTCAACAAACGAAAATGACAAATCATGTCTAATGATTGCACAAGCCAATAATTCACGTACAATTTTTTGGTCTATTTTCTTAGACCTCATCTTCCCATCTTGATCAAGAATCATTTGTCCTACATCATGGAACTTCAATTTGCTACAAGTTTTCTGATGACGCCACAACGTAGAAGTTCCATGCTGTTTAGTCCCACATTGATACTGTTTTTTACATCCATTACATTCAGCTTTGTCTAAACCATCAATCCCTTTGATTTTCTTAAAATACATCCAAATATCAGAAGTTTCTCAACGTCTTTTTGGTTTAGTTGAACCCTCATCATTCTTATGATTTTTCAGTTCATCAACATCCACATCAGCAGTTGGAGTTTGAGAAGAAACGTCCATTTCAACAATATGTAAATTTTTTTTCAAAAACCTACTGTAATTTTGAATTCAAAATTTAAAAATACAATCATTTCAATAATAACTTGTATTCAAGAATATATTCAAGAATGTATTGCTTCTGCTCTTGAAACACTAAAACCGACTACTTTATGAGAACGGACAACAGCTGCGGGTCAAGTAGTAGATGGGGTGTTACTTGGTGGGCGGGGCTTTGGAGTAGCAATGGAAGCTCTCCTGAAATATCTAGGATCACTGGATCAGAATATGGAAATACGTATGCACTAGGTACAATGGCAATGTAGTTTCTTTTGGATCTCTTTAAAATATCTCAATTTACATGGTGATGTTGAGAATCCAAAACATTTGCAACTAGTATCATGCAGTATAAGAAACGAAATAAAATTTTAGAAAAATAAATTAATTAAGAGACGTGGCAAAAAAAAAACATCATAAATTGAAAAAAAAAACTAATAAAATGAATAAATAAAGCAAAATAGAGGTTAAGCAACCAACCCACCAAAGCTTGAACAACCGGGAGATTATAAAAGTTTAGATTAACTTGAGTTTTGAAAAATAGAGCCAACAAAAACAGCATTTCGGGCTTTTACGGAATCTAGAATAGGGAAGAATCTTTGGAGAAAATTAACGAGTTTGAAAACTTATAATCACTTCCCACTCACCGGTTTAAGGCGCTGATTTTGAGCTTTATTGAATTCAATGGCTTCCGCGACCGCTAGTCCGCCTTCCGCAGCTATTGGATTTGGAGAGTTGGTGGTCGGTGGAGGCTGTGGAGCGTGGAGTGTGGCTGTGAGAAAATGAATTATTATTTAGGTTTCTCACTTTCTCGGTCCAATACTCCAATTGTCCAAAGGTAGAATTAGAGTTAGACTATTAGTAAATAATTTTTTTATTTAACCCATGGGCCATGGGCTAACCCGAGCCCATCGGGTTACGCCCAATTCAACCCACAGCCCGAGCGACTGGGCCCGTTTAGGCCCGAATTTAAATGGGCCAACAAAATCAAAACCCAACCCATTAAATTTTCTTGTCGGGCTGGGCCCGCTGGCCCAGCCCATATTGACAGCTCTACTAATCTACGAGGGATGTGAGACAATATCAGTAGATAGATACACATCTCTCCGGACTCATGTACCTAAAAGTCCGACCCATTAGAATCCAAATATGTGCACTATGCGTTTTATCATGTATAAGGACATAAAATTACACATTGACTAACAATTATAAATTTTGACCTAATGGTAATCGTTTAATCATAACATTTGATATCAAAGTAAGATCATGAGTTTAATCCTCCCAATAAGCACATTTATATGCTTATTGGTAGAATGTTGAGTTAAGATTGCATGAGTGAGAAGTTCTAGTACGTAAAACTGATGATGTTACGCTGTTTGATCTGGTTGGCTCGATGGATCGTAAAAAAATGACGTCAGATCTTAACGGATAATAATATCCAATATAAGACAAGAACAGCAGATAGATACATACTTTTATGGACTCATAAACCTAAAATGTAGATCCATTATCATCCAAGTAGGTGTACCATGCATGGTCACAAGTATAAAGTAATAAAGTTGCACATTGACAAATCACTATAAATTTTGATCTAGTTTACAACGCTTTATCTTAACATCAATAAAACACATCAAAAATTTTAAGATGTGCATAAAAATAGAGAAATTAATTCCAATACTTACATAAAAAAAGAGTTCTAAGTTTATTGTTTTAAAATTGGTTTCATGATGAGGGAGAAGTCACACGTGTCAGGAAGTGCTTGACAAAATAAATCTTATGAGGACTAAATCAAAATAATAAAACAATGGAAAGAGGGATTTTAGTCTAATTTTTTAAGTGCTCTCCGATGTTAGTGTATGTTATGTCCGAAATATTTCTTCTCATATTTAATATTATTAGATCATATTCGTCTTTTGTATTTTTATAAAAATCGACATATATATTGATAATCTAAAACACAAACATCGAATGAAAAATACTCAAAATATAACATAAAATAATTAAGCACAAGTGGCCTCACATTTGTTTAACACTGAGATGCCCATAGTTTATGCACAAAACGATGGATGTAAAGGCCAGCAGGACACCTCATTGATGGAGATTTTGCTGGGGGGATTCCTATTACGTGTTAATTAAATTAAAATAATATAATGAAAATAATAATAATAACAAGGGTTTCCATTTGCTTGTCTTTAAATGTGAGTCCACACTACAAAGATCCAACGCCAAAAGCATACACAGTAGATCGTAGCATTATCAGGTAAATCTTTCTAATACCCTAATTCGTCGATTTATGGTGTGTATGTGTGTATCTTCCAGTGTGATTCCCTAGCTTTGATTTTATACGCCATCATCTGTTTCATTTAATATTTATTTTGTGTATTTGGGTGGTCGAAATTGAAGTAGGATCTTTGGATTTATTTATTTTTTTGCCTGCAATTTACAGAATTTTTGGCGGAGCAATGACGGTATCCATGGATGTGGAGGAATCACCCCCTGCCTACGAGCAAATCATGAGCGTGGGGCTCCTTCTGCTGGCCACTCTCGTGGTGGCAAAATTTGCATATGCATTGATAATTCCAAGATCCAAAAAAAGGCTGCCGCCTACGGTGAAGTCATGGCCGGTGCTGGGTGGCCTGGTGCGGTTCTTGAGAGGACCGATTGTGATGCTGCGTGAGGAGTATCCTAAGACTGGGAGTGTGTTCACTCTGAAACTCCTTAACAAGAACATGACTTTCCTGATCGGGCCTGAGGTTTCTGCCCATTTCTTCAAGGCACCAGAATCCGAACTCAGTCAGCAAGAGGTGTACCAATTCAATGTGCCTACATTTGGGCCTGGGGTCGTGTTTGATGTGGACTACACCGTTAGGCAGGAGCAGTTCAGGTTTTTCACTGAGGCTCTTAGGGTTAATAAGCTGAAAAGTTATGTCGATCAGATGGTAGTGGAGGCGGAGGTATTCTCATTTCTTCGTGATTCATATTATTTGTTTCATAAGTCTTTAAATGGTACAAATGTTGTGACTTTTTACTTGGGAAAAACTTGTCTGAGCAAAAGTATGATCAAAACTCCAAATATTGCCAGTTAGAACTGAATCTCTCCCATAATCTTGTGGCATTATGTAAAACCAAAGACATATTATAGCAGGGGACCGAGTAGTGAGGGGCCATTTCAAGGTCACACGCAAATTAGTAGCTTGCAGCCTTCACACCGTTCAGAAGGTCTTACCAGTTTTTTGAAGTTCGCCTTTTAGGTATTATACAATCTTGGGATGTTAGTGATTCTGGGCCCTTTCCTTTTCTTATTCAACTGATTTTACCTCGCATACTTGCCAGATTACCTCATTGAAAGATAAGAGTGTTGGATCCCCATTGTTCCTTTTACGTATGCTCTATATTCTTGATTGAGAGGAGATATGTAATGGCAGAAAGGTGAGGAATAATTGAACACATCTTAGCCAACCATTTTGGTGTACAACGAAGCAAATATTCATTAAAAAAATCCAAGTTGCGCTTTCAACCTACGAAATATCTATCATCAAATCGAAAGAAAAGAAGGAACGTGTATATATATGTGTGTGTGTGTGTGTTTGGTTTAATCATGTAATTGTTCATTTCATATTGTGGAAAAACTAACTAGGCCTATCTTCACTTTCTACAATTGAGTAGGAGTATTTCTCAAAATGGGGAGAGAGTGGTGAAGTGGATCTGAAGTATGAGTTGGAACACCTAATCATATTGACAGCGAGTAGATGTCTGTTAGGTGAAGAGGTTCGTAATCAGCTTTTTGAAGATGTTTCTGCTCTCTTTCACGATCTTGACAATGGAATGCTTCCTATCAGTGTGATATTTCCATACCTACCAATTCCAGCCCATCGCCGTCGTGACCAAGCTCGTAAGAAGCTTGCTGAGATTTTCGCTAACATCATAAATTCTCGAAGACAAACAGGCAAGGCACAAAATGATTTGTTACAATGCTTTATAGATTCTAAGTACAAAAATGGGCGCTCTACGACAGAGTCAGAGGTTACTGGCCTGCTGATTGCTGCTCTTTTCGCTGGTCAGCACACAAGCTCCATTACTTCCACGTGGTCAGGGGCGTACCTTCTCTGCAACCCAAAATACATGTCAGCTGTGGTGGATGAGCAGCATAAATTAGTTGAGAAGCATGGGAATAAGGTTGATTATGACATTTTGTCTGAGATGGAAGTCCTATACCGTTGCATAAAGGAAGCCCTGAGACTCCACCCTCCACTTATAATGCTTCTACGTAGTTCACATAATGACTTCAGTGTGAAGACCAGAGAAGGTATCGAATACGACATTCCCAAAGGCCACATTGTAGCCACATCACCTGCCTTTGCAAACCGACTCCCACACATCTTCAAAGATCCAGACACTTATGATCCTGACAGGTTCGGACCAGGGAGAGAGGAGGATAAGGCAGCTGGAGCTTTCTCCTACATATCTTTTGGTGGTGGGAGGCACGGTTGTCTAGGGGAGCCATTTGCATATCTGCAAATCAAAGCAATATGGAGCCATTTGCTCAGAAATTTTGAACTGGAGCTTGTTTCACCTTTTCCAGAGACAGACTGGAATGCCATGGTAGTGGGCGTGAAAGGAAAAGTTATGGTGCGGTACAGGCGCAGGGAGCTTTCCCTTAAATAATTGGCTGAAAATTTCAGTAGCTTCAAGCGATGAGATTTTTAGTTTGTGGAGTGTGTTGGATTTTCTGCTGCATATTTTATTTCATCAGACTCTAATTGTCTATTTTCCAAACCTTTTGAATTGCTGTTGAGCTCAAGATGATTTCTTGGTTGCCTGAAAGTGTTACTTATTTATCTGGCCGGTGTAGGCACACGAGGTGGTGCTTCATTGAATTTCTTATTTTTTGCATCTAAAAAATAAGGTTGATATTCGATTACGAAAGTAGCATGCTGACAAAATTGGTCATCTAGGATATTAGCTCCTATGTATTCGTTCAAATTCTACACGACTAGAAATTTACAGCTGACGACATAAACAAACCTGACTTGAAAAAATATAATGATGCACACAATGTCTTCTTATTCCGTTCTTCGAGCAAAACAAAAGTGTAAACTATTTCACCTAAATGATAATAATGATAACGTCATTGAGAACTCGATGAGCGAAAGAAGCTCTTTAAAAGGAAAACAATGACCAGTAGCCAGCATTATTAGGGACACACTGCACAGTCAATACAAATTTAAGTCAAATCACATCACAGATGATCACAAACAAAATTGGTCCCAGATTTGATTGCTATATTACGAATATCTAAAAAAGTAAATTTTCAGCCAACCAATAGCTTGTTTTCTTCCAAGAAGCTATAAGTGGGAATCTCTAGGTTGAATGGTGCGGGTCCTTTGCGAATCCTGCCTGAGATGTCATAGTGGGATCCATGGCAAGGGCAAAACCAACCACCAAAGTCACCAGCATTCGGCAAGGGAATGCACCCCAGATGGGTACACACCCCAACCACCACAAGCCATTCTGGGTTCTTGACCCTCACAGAATCCTCTTGCGGATCACGAAGAGATGCAACATCAACACTGTTAGCCAAATTGATGTCATCTTCAGTTCGACGCCTAATGAAAACTGGCTTCCCACGCCACTTCACGGTAACAGTAGCCCCGGGTTCAATGTTGGATAGATCCACCTCAAGTGAAGCAAGAGCGAGGACATCTTTAGTTGCAGACATGCTCAAAACAAATTTGAGGACTAGGAGACGGGCCAGTGATGCATACACAAACCTGCCACCAGTCAAAACAAAGTATGCAAATGCACGTTTGCTGGGATCACCAGGTGGATACCGCTCATGATTGTGCTCATCGTACACAATCTTTGAACTGGGATTCTTTATTGCAGCCACTGTAGCTGGGAGATCTGGAGTCATACCAATCTCCTGTCCAGGCGCAAGGGCACCAGATGAAAATCCTGGAAAAATTTCATCAAGGTTCATAATATATCATTAAAATCTGCGAGGTACCTCATTTGTAGAATTGAATAAAATCGTTGAAGAAGTTAAAAAAATTGAGTTCAAAATAGGAGCTAACAAGAATGATTAGTAGCAGACAGCTGTACAGATGTAATACATTGCCGCGTTCATAATCATTAAAAATTAACAATATTTAGATTGAAACAAAGTTATATTTCGCAACACAATGGGGCTAGACAAATAATCAAACACCTGATTATCTTCAAATCAAACATTTGTAACACGTTAATAAAGGGAATGACTTCTGAGAAGTGGAACATGAAAAGAAGAGAAAAGAACACCACACCGATCAAATTACAGGATCTGACTACGACAAGATGTTGCAAGAACACAGCCAAAGGAAATGCCTGAAGCAAATAAGTACAGCTAGCATGAAGCAACCGAGTGAAAAAGCAGGATTATGTACGGGTCGACTTTCAATCTGATGTAGCAGTAGAAACTGTAAGAAAGCTCATCCACACACAGATGCTCAATCCTACACTCTTTTCTACTTTAGCCTGAAAACAAAATTCAGGCCGCAAAACAATCAAGAACAAACAGCATCAAGCACCCAAACAAACACTCTCCGATGGAAATGTCTCCAACATACGCGCATACATTTCAGATTCAAGCCATAATTGCCCGCTCAGTCCTTTTCATCAGTAAAAAGACAAAGCTTAACTGCTTGACATAGAATATTTTTAAAACAGCACACATCCTGTTAAACAGATTTGCATCTGCATGTAAAACTTCAAGAATATCTCAAGGAAAGGCTAGAAAATTTTCAGGTAGTTTACTCCACAAAAGAGGGTAAGTTGATGTTATGGCACCTTCGGAAGAATTATTGTCTTTCGAAATAATTGCTATAAAAAAATTTCCTCATAAATAATTACAGTGGCTCACACTCGTACATGCAATGTTGTGTGTTGTATGATATCATTAACGCAGTAGGTTAGAAGAACATATATTCATACCAACCTCACGATTGGGAGAAACAAGCTTAAGAATAAAACCCCAAATCCGCGGAAAAGAGCTCATTCAATGGATTTATTTTTGTCATCCAAATGAAAGCAAAGGCAAAAATTTTCATAAGCAACAGCATATTATTCAGCATCAAAACTCGTTTCTACCAGGAGACGCCCACATCAAACAACACCCCGGCCACTCAATTATTAAATAAGCACCAAAAAGTCAATATCACATCAAGAAATCCAAAAGGTTGGAAACAAAATAATTATCACACAACCAAAATCACAATCTGACAGGCAATTTCAGATCTTGCAAAGACAGCTCATTACACCGGACGAAACAATCAAACACCACATGCAATCCCATCAGTCATTCATGAAAAAGGTAATACTAACCCAATACTTCAACTTTATAAAAAAAATACAACCTAATCGTCCACTAAAACGAGGAAAAAACAAAACGAAACACAAAAACGAAACTATGACGGACAGCGCCGAACCTCTGATTTGATCCAGATATGAATTGGTATGAGGAGGCGAGGAAATGAATGCTGCGCGATCATCGGAAGATGGATGGATGGCGGCGAGAGGGTTTCGGGCCGAGTAGGCGGCCGAAGAATTCCGACCAGACAGCCATGAAAGAGATGACAGCCTGCGCCCCGCTACTCTCAACATCTTAGATTGATGGAGATTCTCTTCTCTTCTGTGTTAACTCAGATAAATTTCGATCGACTTGGATGCAAAATTATATGGAAAATGTGGTGAGCACGATAAATACAAGGAAATTCAACAAATTTAATTAAATATAAATTATATATATTTATATACTTTAGCCACAACGAAGAGGAAACCTCCTTAGCTGAACTGCATGACGAGAATAACTCTTGATGTTTTGGATTTGGACTTATGTTCGATTCCGGAGAGCCGCAACTTATTTTATTTTTGGCTGGACTTGGTCGTGTGGTTTAAATCTACTATTATATATTTTACTTAATTTGATTCTTTTTTAATTTTGGAAATTCTAATTTATTTTTTCTTCAAATTGTCATTAATCAACCATATTTAAAATACCATCTTCAAATTTCTCCCTTGATTTATATATAACAGCTACCGACACATACATACATCGCGTGTGCATGATTATTTAAATTTTTACTTGAAAATATATATTTATTGTGAAATTGTAATAAGTTTGCAATAAAATTTACTCGTAAACGTTCTTTCTCCTCATCTTTTGTTAGTCACCACACTCGATATGTCTGTAATACGAGGAAAGAAAAACAAAAACAAAACAAAATCGAAATTAAACAGATCGATAAAATCACTTTAATAAAAGGGGGAACAAGTTGAATTAAGATGAGTTTGAAAAAACATCTGAGATGGTGAGAGAAGTTGCTGGAGATATTGAATTAAATTTACTAAAAAAAATATTAAAATCGAAGTAATAAAAAGAAACATGGGGAAAGATTTTAATGTTGAAAATAAAATACAAATTTGGATATTACATTAAACAGCAAAACAATTTTTATTATGCTCTCAACACACTGAAGATTTATTACTCTATCTTTAAACAAAATATCTCAAATCTAAACACAACCTTATTTTGTTGTTTAGCAATTTCGACGAGGAAAAGACATTTAAATATGTCTTAAAAAACATAAATAATTATTATTCAATAATCGTCGAATTAAATGTGAAATGTTAATATAAATGAAATCTAATATTAATCACGTAATTGTAGCATCATAATAACTCAATCACAAAATTTCACGTGAGACCATCTTACAAATTATTTATATGAGAAAAGAAGTGTTAACAGTTCGGTTAAACCCGTGAACCGAAACCGAAAACTGGACCATTAATTCGGTAATGTTTTCGATTTTTTGTTTTTTAGATTTTCGGTTATTGGTTCAGTTTTGTAGCTCGGTGAGCCCAACCAAATCGAAAATCATTATTTTAAAATTTATTTAAATACTTTTTTTTAGTATTTAAATCAAATTTTTTTGTTAATATTTTCATTAATAATGAATATAAATAACTAAAAAATTTAAAAATATAAATTCGTAAAATGAACCGAAAAAATTTCGATTTTAACTGAACTGAATCATTTAATACGATTCAGTTTTTTGGATGAACCGAATTTTTCTCGAATGAACTTTTCATTCCAAATATAAACGTCGGATCGGATGATCTCACGAAAACATATTATAATTTAATAAGAAACAGATTTATATCGAATCACATATTTTTTTTTTGTAGATTTTGTGTGATGCATTTACTGACATGGTTGACTAATTGATGATATATTGTGTAGATAGCATTCAAGGCATTTGAGTAGATTTACAAATGTATTTACTACAAAAAAAAAACAAAAAACAGATAGGAAAATAACGAAGAGGGAAGCTGGCCAAAAATGAAAATTTTCAAGCGCTTTTCTTTCCCGAACGATTTCAAAAATTTCAACCTTTTTTTTTTATGGCGTCGCGTCTTTTTGAGCCCTTTATATCTATAAATTAGTCCCAACTACTCCACTTCTCTCTACTTCACACTAATTATTGTCATAATTTATAATTAATCCAAAACCACACTGCATTTGTGTTGATTTCTTTCCATTTGCTGCAATCCAATGGCGGATCCCAGCGACCTTCCCTGCGATGCCGATGGAATGTGCATGGTCTGCAAGCATAAGGCCCTGGAAAGCGAAACCATCACTTGCAAGACGTGCGTTACCCCATGGCACGCCACCTGTCTCAGCGCCCCGCCAAAAGCTCTGGCCGATGTAGCCCAGTGGGACTGCCCCGATTGCTCCGGCATCTGTCAGCCCGCTGCCAAATCCGCTGCTGACGCTGGAGGGCTTGTGGAAAAGGTTCGGGCCATCGAGACTGATGCTTCGCTGACCGACCATCAGAAGGCAAAGCTGCGCCAACAACTGTTGGGCGGAGGAGGAGGAGGCGATGAACAGAAGCAGAGGACGACCGAGAGCGGGGGTGTTTTGGAGATTTTGGGGGATAAGTTCAATTGCTCCATTTGCATGCAGCTTCTCGAGAGGCCCGTCTCCGTATGTTTACTCTTATTGATGCCTATTTATGCTTTTCTTTCAATTTAAATGCACCTGTTTATCCTTGGAATTTTGAGGGTTTGTTTTTATACTATTCGACATTCAGCCGTTTTCCGATATGGGTATTTGTTTCCTCTTGTAAATCTGTGCCACTCATGTATAACCCTGAAGATATTTGGTGCCAAGCAAAATGCCTTCTTGTATCATTTTAAAGATTTGGGGTTCATCTGCTTTCTGGGATACATGAGATTTAGTGTCTTTATGTGTTCCAAGTGTTTATGTGAACTGCCAAATGATATCAATGTCTCGTGGGGGAATTTAAAATCAATGCACATTTTTTTAATTTATTTTAGCTATTTAATCACAATGCACCAAAATATTCAAATGCTAAATTATATAGTTTTGGTTTATGTTCAATGAATCAAGATGCTCGACTGCCATCTGATTCGGAAGTGTAGTTTGAATTGATATTATTGTAATAGAATGCCATTATATCAGATATAATGGGAACAAATGCTTCCGTCTAACTTTTATGTTTGTGAGGTTTGAGAATGTAGTGATCTAGTGGAGTGTATCTGAGGGGGAAAAGTGGCGGGGATGTCTGTTATAGTTGACATGGACCGGAACAGTATCGTGGCAGAACACAGAACTTGGTGAAAATGATGAAATAAAAGGAAACATAATAGGAAAGTAAATTATTTTATATGAAAACAAACTGAATTGATTAACGAATACAAAAGAAACATAATAGGAAAGAAATATGTTTGTGAAGGTTTGAGAGATGTAATGGAGTGTATCTGAGGGGGAAAATCGCGGGATGACCGTTATGGTTGACATGGACCGAAACAGTATGGTGGCTTTGTAACACTTGATGAAATAAAAGGAAACATGAGAAATAAAATTTTCATATGAGGACAAACCAAAACAATTAAGGAATAGAAAAGAGTACCATAAAAAGCAACCATGGAAATCACTTGCCTCCACATGTTTCTCACAAGAAAATGTTGCTTTTTAGCCCTTTTCATCGCTCATTGGTATTAGCTATACAAATATATTTTTTAAAGCATTGCATAATATTACAATTTTGGTACATAATGTTTTTCCATATATGCATGGATTGACGTCATGCGAGATATTGGTATAGAATATTTAAATGTGTATCAATTGTTTATTAGCTGATGTTACCTCAAAAAGTTGCTTGAATTTATATATTAAGATGTCTTCGTAATTTTATATACTATCAATTTACCTTTTTATACTTTATATGCCGATATAGGTAATTTGGTTAGTTATTGCAATTGCATGCCTTCAATTTGTTTAAAATATATAGTTTCTTTCCGATTTTAGCCTAAAACAAAGTACGGAACACCTGTAACGGTGCATGGTTGATGTATCGGGGCATTCTTATTCTGTTAGCCAACACTATAATACTGTTTTTTCTTTTTTTCCCCTTGTGTGTTACACTTGTTGCTCATTGATGATTGTGTGAATATTTACGAGAAACTCAACGAATTCTAACCTAAGTGCATTGATTGAAATTTAGCTCTTACTATATGGCAGTGGTTGTTAATTTACATTTACTCTTGTTTCAGACTCCATGCGGCCACAACTTCTGCTTGAAATGCTTCCAAAAATGGGTAGGGCAGCAGCAGAAGAAAACTTGTGCTATCTGTCGCAAGGCAATTCCGCCCAAGATGGCAATGGAACCTCGAATAAACTCTGCAATGGTTATGGCCATTCGAATGGCTAAACTTTCCCAGTCTGGTTTTTCTGTTGGCACGATGAAGGTCCACCATTTTATTCACAACCAAGATCGTCCTGACAAAGCATTTACCACCGAGCGGGCGCAAAAATCTGGAAAGGCTAATGCCTGCAGTGGGAAGATTTTTGTCACAATTCCTCTGGATCATTTTGGTCCAATTACAGCAGAGAATGATCCGGGAAGAAATTTGGGTGTTATGGTCGGAGAGACTTGGGAAGACAGGATGGAATGCAGGCAATGGGGGGCTCATTTTCCCCATGTTGCAGGTATTTCAGGCCAGTCAGATCATGGGGCTCAGTCTGTTGCATTATCTGGGGGTTATGAAGATGATGAGGACTGTGGTGATTGGTTCCTCTACACGGGAAGGTATATTCAATTCTTATTCTATGTATTTAAAATTTAAATAGTGTTTTTGTTTAAGTTTAGGTTTTCGTTGCATGATATCAAAGTGGACTTGATCAAGACTGATTTTTTTAAAAATCTTCTGAATATAAAAAAGATGATGAAGCTGCTATGCCTGTGTTTGAATTTGAACTGATCTTCATCTACATCGTTAAATTGTTAAGTAAGCCTTTGTGCAGGAACTAATTTTTGTGAGCCCTTGGGCTGGTCATTCTTACCAGGTTCTGTGATTGACTTCTTGTTATCCATGTCATTTATCGCTTTCCTTCATTGGTAGATTTGATTTGGCACTATGTTGTTTAACATTACATTTCCCCCCAAAGTCAATTGTGTCTATTATTGTATATATTTTTTGGTCATTGAGGATTTTGACATGTTATGCTTTCATGTTTGCGTAACTCTGTTCTTTTGATGGATTTTGTTTCCTCCACGAATCCAATGTAAAAAGCTGAGGCTATTTGAAGCCTTTACACTATTCCATATTTTGCAAACTAATTTTTTGAGTAATCACTAAGATTTCTTATGTCTACCAGTTTTTGGTCATAATAAATTTTTACTTGGAAACTTAATCATGCCCCTCATTAATTTGAACTACATTTCATTTCATGAACTAATTTGTTAGCTTCCTTGGAGAGGAGCCAAAGTTTAGGTTGTTGGTTGATTATTTTTGTTGTCATTTCTCACATTAGCTTCTTGTTTTCTTCTTTCTGGTGTCTTATTTGGTAATCAGTGGTGGGCGTGACCTTAGTGGGAATAAAAGGACAGCCAAAAATCAGTCATTTGACCAAAAGTTTGCGAAGCAAAATGAAGCCTTGCGAGTCAGTTGTCGTCAGGGATATCCTGTTCGAGTAGTAAGGTAAATATTATATATTTGTTTTCCCTGTGCATTTTGTTTGATTGTGTGAGATTTTTTTGAATTTAAGTTTATTTAGTTGATGAAAAGGAAAAGGTAAGCTTTTCATCTTATTCAGAGAAAAGTGGTTTTCTGAGTATCATTCCTGCAGTCAAATGCAGGGTTAATGTCCCCTGTTTAGTTTCTGGCAAAATAGCCTTTCTGTTTTATGCTCTTAATTCCCTATATCAACTCTGCTTTGTTTCCCTGACAATCAGGTCTCATAAGGAGAAACGTTCTTCTTATGCACCGCAAGAAGGTGTGCGTTATGATGGGATTTACAGGATTGAAAAGTGCTGGCGCAAAGCTGGAATTCAAGTGGGAAATTTGCTAAGAATATATGCTTGCCATAATATGTTTCTTAATGTTATCTTAACTCTTTCTTGTCGATTTTTGTCACAGGGATTTAAGGTTTGTCGATATCTATTTGTTCGTTGTGATAATGAACCTGCACCATGGACAAGGTCTGTTGTTTCTGTCTCACCAAATTTAACTGCTTTCTTGGTTTGTGTCTTTAGTTTTTATTATGGATTTTGATGCAGTGACAATCAAGGTGACCGTCTGAGGCCACTACCTCATGTCCCAGAGTTGAAGGATGCTACTGATATTACTGAAAGAAAAGGGAGTCCTGCCTGGGATTATGATGTGAGATATAGAACGACTTCTTTGTTAGTTTCAACAAATTTCTTTTAGATTGTATGTGCATGTATGAATTGAGTTTTGCATGGTGACTGGAATGAATTTAACTTCAGAAAACTTCAATTATTTTCACGTGCTTTCTCTTCGTTTTTAAAGAAAAACAATCCAGCTATGTACTTTTCTGTAATATAGGAGGAAAATGATCAATGGATGTGGAAAAAACCTCCACCAGAAAGTCGAAGAACCCCAGGTGATGATGGTGATGGTAAGAGTTCAAAGAAAAGAAAACGTCCAAGCCGAAATGGGTCTGTAAAAGAAAGGCTTTTGAAAGGTATGCTACTCAATTTAGCGATCTTGCAGTTGCTGGTCCCCTTGAAATTAGAGGAAGGCCTCTTTTGTTGTGATTTCCACATGGTAACATCGGCATTCACAAGCCTTATACGTTAATATTTCTGCAGAATTCATGTGCCTCATCTGTCGGAAAGTCATGGTTCTACCGCTCACTACACCTTGTGCTCATAATTTCTGCAAGGCATGCTTAGAGGGTGCATTTGCTGGTCAATCCTTTGTAAAACAGAGGACATGCGAGGGGAGGAGGACATTAAGAGCACAGAAGAATATTATGAAATGCCCATCTTGCACAAATGATTTATCTGACTTCCTTCAGAATCCACAGGCAATGAATGCTATTACATTGATTGATGATGTGCTTTCAGAACTGCTGCTGTAGAATACAGGGTTTTTTTCCCAGACAATGAGAAACATGTATTCTGTTATGCAGGTGAACAGGGAGTTGATGAATGTGATTGAATCACTGCAGAAGGAGGAAGAAGCGTTGGAGGCTAAAGATATTGAGGATGATGCAGACAGCGAAAGTGATGAAGAAAGCAACAGAGATAAAGCAACCCAAGGCAACAACATTCCTGCTGAAAATGATGAGAAAGTAGTGGTTGATGATTCAGCTGCTCACTAGTTCTACTAAAAAATACAATCCCCATTCCTAGTTTCTTTTTGCACTTATGGTATGTTTGAGGATTATGCAGCCACCTGAATATTGTTTTCTTGGTTTTTGTGGCACTTATCTTTTTACTATGATCTTATGACATTTATACATTCGTTTGCTGTGTCTACATGCTGTTGATGCTTTCTTGCATATTTGTATACGTTTTTTAATCTCCATCCCTATGTTTTTATATCAATTTTTACGACAATTTATGGTTTTCCAAAACTAATGTTACAACATACGATGGCTGAAAAAAAGGCGGATGCCAACTGGGACCAGGCCTGACCAAGGCTCTGCAGCAAAACCTGCCCCGCTTCATGAGGCTCATGCTAGAACTTTTATCTAGTTTTTGTAAAGTTGATATAGAATTGTTGTCTCTAGGACTTGACATTTGTCTCGCTTCAGCACTACCGACTGCCTGACATAGAACTTACAAGGCCGTACAAAGAATATTCATGGTTCAAACCTAGACCCAGACCTAGAACAAAACCATGGCCGATCCAGGACCTGCCTAATTTTCATGTTGAACGGCCAGGTCTCTGATACTTAAAGTTCAGGTAGAGCAGCCCAAACCCGGAGAATTTCTGTTCGACGTGAGACGACGCCAGAAAGTCGTAGCTTCTACGAAATTTACAAGATATGGCATTCACTTAATTTATTAGAATTTGATTACCTGTGGAGGAGGAGTTAATTCCTGCTTCCGTTTGATTAATAAAAGTGATTACGAAATTTTTCCTACGAAGTTTTGTATCCATTATCAGTTTTTAAATATTTACGAACACTTCTTGACACAAGTCACGGTGATTAAGGCAATGTTAGCGTAAATCATTGTGTTTTTATTATATTGGAATATTTTAAAGTTTAAAGAACCGAAATTAAGCAAAAAAAAGATCAGGAAAAACTTATTCGATTGTTCTATGCGTCAGGGGAAATGTCGAGTTGCCTAGAAAGGACGCCTTAGTTCCCCATATGCGGCCTGAAAGAATCAAAGCAGCAGAAGGTGCTTAGATCAAAGCAACAGGCACCTTCTGCTGTGCAGAGGAGGCGCCCAAGTGCCTTGGTTTTCTCCAGAGTTGTGGGGGAGACGTATAGTGAATATGTGATAGTTTTCGTGATACATTGGATCCAAATGACGTACCTTGTTAGTTTTCATCCGATTTTTGGATGAAGAGACATTTCATTGTTGAAACATATATCTACATGTTGCTATCTATAAATACATGATCAATGTTAAAAACTTTTGCATCAGATTTTTCTGAAAACTTCATACGCTCATATTGTTCATTCTGCTTCTATTAAAAGAGACTATACAGCATTTATGAGTTTTGTATCTCGGAAAAAGATTATCAGAAAATCGAAACACCAGAGCGAGTAAATTCTTCTTAAAGAGAAGCATTCAACTGTTGCCTCAACTCACCATTATTTCATTTGTCAATTTCTAGTTTTCAAGGTATCATGAACAACACATCCGGGTGACAAGTGACTCGATGCTAGTTGTGGTTCGAAACGCTCAATCCAGTAATTACTTTGCTAGCTTAGACCAGATCATTATGACATCTTACGCTCAAAATCATTCGCTTTCACTGATAATTCATGGTTCAACTCTGGCCGATTTTAAGACACTTGGTTAAGCTGTTGAGAGCTGCTCACACTCAAGATCAACAACAAACATATGCAATGGCCTTACTGATTGCTGGGGCCATACGTCAACTCAGTTCGTGTTGGTTCAAATTCTACTAGTCTACTTGCACTCTCTTTCATTTCATTCAACAAGACAGAACAAGGAAAGAAGAAAGAAAGGTTTTCTAGTTAACTGGCTCTATCCATTTCTGAATCATCACAACAAAAATTCAATAACGCTCTGACTTTTTAAGCAAACTGCTCCAAAAAACAAAAATAAACAGAAAATTAAGAACAATGTGAAATAGGGCACGATGAAGAAACAAAAATTGCCCAATAAAAGGAGATACGGTAGAAGAAGCCCCTCCAAACAGCATAATTTGTTGTAGTTCAGAAACTCTATGCACACATACAGAATCACAAACTCATCAAAATAGTCCAAAATTTTGAAGCTCCTTATGTTGCTCCTCATTGTGCCTGCCATTGTTGTGTTGGGCTCATGGCACAGATGAAAGGTGCAATTCTTCGGACAGGCGATCCCTAAACCTCTAGAGTTTCTCAATTGCAGGAAATTTAGCTCCCCCCCTGTTAATTTCAGCTGATGCCGTCTCTTGCTACTCTTATCATAACATAATGTACAAACAAAATTCAGTTAGGAAAACCACTGCAACACATTTGATTCTACCACGATTAGCAGTCAAAAAAGAAAGTAGCAGCTTAATCTGATTCTTTGCCTGAAGCAGTTGATACATCCCCATAGACATCCTCCCTGATTACAGAACCAGTTAGGATTTCTTGATTGTTTTCCACAGAGGTGGTGGCTCGGATCTGGCTGGGTCTTGGTCGAATATTAGCACCCATAGGGAAGGGAACCTGAAGCAGAAATAGACAAAAATAAGATTCTTGATTTTTTTTGAGGGTTACATCAAGGTTAAGCTTAAATCCACATCTAAGAGTTCTGAGGTCAAATATCACTTAAAAAGTGAATCAATGCAACAACTGAAAGGTCAGTCTAAGTCCTACAGCACATGGATTTTCTTGAGTTTAGAATGGATAAGATAAGTTGATTTATCAAAGGGGAAAAACGCATAAATTTTCAAAATTCATCCATAGTGTGCAAGACACCTTGTTCTCATACCTGATCACCAGCATTGGGACCTTCTGTATGGAAGAGTATAGGACGGCACCTCTTGTCTTCATTCATCAAGCTTGAATTCTGGAAATGAGCAATGAGGGCAGCCTTTCCCTGGATTCGAGCATATGCCAAGGATGCTACTTTTTCACTGTTAAACTTTTCCCATTTTTTTCCATTGAATGTCTGCAAAGTCAAGAAAAGAAAATATATTTGGACCAATCCAACACACACAAACAAGTGCCTGAAAAATTAATATACCTGATAAAAAGGAATAATGAGGGAAGGATCGGTCATATTTATAAAAGCATAGCCTACATTGCATTTGTTCTGCATCCAAAAACCAACATGAAATAATTTAACAACTTTGGTGCCAAATTGATAAGCATCCCAGAAAGCCCTTTGACAAATTAAGACAAATGGAAATAAATTCTTTGGAGTGTACTTGCCTTAAAATCAATAGGCAAGTAGATGAAATCATATGTCCCTCTATGGCGTTCATCAATTGCAGCCAAAAGCATCTTTGAAGTGTACCTGAAGTCACAACCATCATGGATGTAAAGGGAAGCACGGATTTTGAAAAACCAAGAAAAGAAAAAAAGAGAGTATATTTCACATGCCTCGGAGAAGCATTCAATTCGATGCAATTAAAAAACAATGTCCGTGGCGTGTGTTCCAAAAACGGATATCCAGGATATTAAATAAACATCAGTATCAGATAAAGACGCATTAGAGGATAACAACTTTCAAGTATTTGAACAATAAAGACGAGCTTGTTCAAACCAAAGTGTTATCTGGACGGTGCAACACCATCCTAGTACATGGAAATATAAAACCTTAAAATTTATTCATTTAGTCACTGGCATGCAGGTCATACTATAACATTTATATGCATGTACAACAACCCGTTGTACTTGTGCAAAAATGCTAATCATCAAGGGATTGTGAAACCAAGGGAAATTTTATCAGCTAGGGGAAATGAATAAACAATATAAAAAAGCATAGAGGCCCTACTTGTTAGGAATGTTCTTTATCATAAGGGTTGTCCTCTTATCTTCTCCTCGTAAAATTCGGTCCACATCGAGCTCAAACTGTTTCTTGTTGTCACCTTGACTAGAGTTGCCTTCATTTCGGTGGCTTCTAGCACGTTCATTGGGAGAATCAAATGAACTAATCAGAGGAATAATTTGGCCTCTAGCAGGAAAAATCATGCCTCTCTGATGTTGAGGATGCAATCCATTATTTTGGGAAGGAATTGGCAGGTCTATACAATTTCCACCAGCACGAGGAAAGATGTTATGAGGAACGAATTCCAACGGATGTGGTGAATTACAAGACATTCTCATGTTCCCAAGTGAACCTGGGTGAAGCACAGTTGTATCAGGTGATTCCCCAGCATAAGCATGTCGTCGGTCCCAGATATTGATAGATGGTGCCGATCCTACATGGTGATTATTAAGAGGTAGAAGAGCATTCAGCATATGAGAAGGTGCCCTAGGAACTGCATGCAAATGTTGAGGAAGAGAAGCACCAATCCCATTAACAAATGATGTTGAATTAGGCCATGCACTGGATTGAGGTTGGCGGTGATAAGAATGACTCCACATGTAGGGATGGCCAGGTGGAGCACCACTGCCATTTCCAGAGGAACCAAAATCTGAAATGAAGATGATCATATCACTCATCATAATCTCACAGTTCGAAAAAACAGTAAACGGAGGAAATATTATAATTGGAAATATGACATTTTTTTTCTTCAAACATATCAAGGGACACATAAAATCTTTCTCAGTCTATATTCCCGCCTTCGACAACTCATTTTCTAAATGCAATTAAGCAGCAACTCGGGAAATCTAGCAAAGATACAAAAAAGGCAGGAGATCTTGTGAAATCTTACTGTCATTTAACTCATACGACTTGCCATCATTACCGACTCTACAAAACTGCTGGTTGTCAAGAATTTCGGGTGGGCGAGCACTAATATTTGCAGCCATATTACTTGGAGAACCAAAGAGAGGGGGAAGCCCATTTGTTAAACCACCCTTGTACTCTGGAAGTGAATGAGGATGAGTATTTGTCACTCCCTGGAGCTCAAATTTCAGGTGGTTCCTCAAGTGGCCAGATTCACTAGTAAGCGAATGATTTCCTGATCCAACCTTTATTAGAGAGGGCAAGCTGTAAGATACACTAGATGGATCTCCTGATTGAAACATGTTATCCAGGAGTGGACTATGAGGACCTCCAGTTCCTGAGTATGGACCATTATCCATACTGGGTGTGCTTCCTCCAAGAGTCAGAGATCCTGAAATAATTATCCAAAAATATATTAACAGCTTTTCTGATAATTGGAAACAAATCAGCTGCTAAGTAAAAACTATTATAATTACCAACAAATCCAGTAGCTAGGATATTAGGAAGGCTATGGTGTTGCGATTGAATACCAGATTCTGCTAGTTCCGGCTCTGAAGAAAATGGCTGCCTTAACCTATAGAAAGCAGAGAAAATCCATGGGAGTCAGCGGAAATATAATATTCTCTGTAGTCCATGAGCCAACAAGGCACAGTGAACTTAAAAACCTAAAAAATCATATCGTTTACTTGCAAGGTTGGTCTCATGAATGAATATGATCCAGAACGAAGGAAAAATAACAGCAATGAGGATTAGAAATGAAGATAGATATAAGCGTTTGGTCCACCTTTTAGAGCCACCAGGTTGTCCAGGTTCAATCTTAATCCGCTTTCCAGATATGTCACCACTGTTCCATGCATGGAGAACGGATTCTGCAGCTCTAACATCATAAAACTCCATAAATTTGTGTTGACTTCTAGGTAGAGTTTCACGAATCTACACCCAATAACAATAGTTAATAGCTACAATAGATTGCAAAGTAAGGTACTAAGTTGGCAGTTGGCGCCAGAAGTCACCTCCTTGATTTCACCATAGACTCCAAAGATTTCAAGGAGTTCATCATTTGAAACTGAAGAATCATGGATGAAAATCACAAGAGTTCCCTGATTTATATCCCTTTCTGATGGGTTCTCCTGTCAAAAGTATCCAGAAAAGACACAGTTTACATAAATGTTTAAGATGGGCAATAGATGAAGAAGAGCAAGATAGCCGACATTACCTTCGGAATTGAGAAATGTATATCAAGCTTCCTATGCCGTAATTGCTTATTTTGGAGAGCTTTCAATGCATTGCATGCTGCTCGTATATCATAATATGAGATCATAACAAAGCCACGATGCTTGCATGCTGTATACAAAGTGCGGATGTCCCCATATTGCTACAAATACGAAATTTGAAAATAAGAATCCATTCCACAACTATGTTACCAAAAAGAAATTGCTTGAATCACAACTTGAAGAACCAAAATATAGTCGTAGGGTACCTCAAAAACCATTTGTAATTCAGAATCTTCAACGTTGCTATTTATATTTCTCACAAAAAGTGTTCTAGAAGGGTGCTCCCCAAAAGGGTGCTCCCCACATTGAGAAACCTCAGATACTCCCATTTCAGTATTTGGATTTACATCAGAAAGTTCATAATTTCTATGCAACGAGCCATCTTCTCCAAGTTCCAGCCCTCCCACGCTGCTAAACAGGTCTAGATCTTCCGCATTCTCCCCCCCATTAAATTGGGCAATGCTATCAAATCCATCAGTCACTCCAGAAAGCAAGTCATCGTCATCAGGAAGAAGATTACCAATGGTTAAAGCCTCAAGTTCTTTAAGGGACACAAAAGCATCCTCTCCCTGAGAGTGGGAGGCAGCGGCACCAAAAGAGCAACCATATGCAGAATGATTTGAAGGTAATATTACTGCACGAGATAAAAACAGAAGGAATAATGAAGTATTATCTCGAAATGAGGTTCACTTTGCATTAAACCTTGAAAGCAAACAACATAAAAATGATTAAAATGAAACCGGTCAAGTTCAAGTGCTTTTTCTTGCATGAGTTGCTGAGATAAGAACACATTCAATGAATTAGTTAACACAGGGGAGATGTAGTGCATACACTTTTTACTAAATAAATCTGACATTGAGCTTGAAAAGAGGCTGTTTTCGTCCTGAGAACCCATGATACTTATTTTACCTCCACCGACCAAACCAGATGCAGACTCCGGATTCATAATAGTTCTAGTCCTTTGATCATGGTCAAGAACACTTGGCAAGGAATGACTGGCAGCTCTTTCAACTGAAACTATATGTTTCCCCAATGAAAGGTTAACATTTCGACCATGACTGAGATAATATTCAGGAAGAACATAACCCTGGGGATCCAACGGGATTCTATTCTCAATAGGCGACGAAGCAACACCTGCGGCTCTTAATGCGGCACCAGCTTTCTGACCTGCAAACAATCCACAATACTTAATGCAATCCCCGATATTGATCCAAGAAGTCTAATAGCTTGAAGAATTGTGAAACAATGGCAAGTCAATATAACTGCTTTTTGTTAAAATGCTTACAGACACTTGTGGAATTTTTCTGGAGTTCGATTATCTTTCCCAGAGTGCGAGATGACATTTCAAGAGTTTTTCACGAGGAAATTAATACATTTTTAACAATGCAACTAATATGTTCACGTTGCGGCTGAAAAAAAGAACCGAATTTCACAGAAACCTCCTGTGTTTATTGATAGAAATGTTTGCCACAGAAAAGCTAAATGTCATATAAATCCTTTAGCTATTTCTTCATGTTTATCAAAAGTAGTAAATTATTTTATTCACAAACATAAATAACAAAATAATAGATTAATGTATTTTTCATAATCATCATTAGACAACAAAAACTAACCCATCTTCACCAAAGGAATTTAATTATCTGTTGGCAAACCTTCTATTTGCGTCAGTCGCTCAACGAAGAATATTAATTCACAAACGACACAATCAAATAGACAATAATAGAATTTTCAACTAAAAAAGCTTTTGACAAAGAATCACTTGCAAACACATCAATTGTAATTTAGGTTAGGCTCCATACTAGGCATAAAAAATATAGTTTAAACGGTCTATAAAGAGGGATCGGATCCATCTACACATTCAACTACTAAGAAACCTCCCAACCCCCTCGATCCAGAGAGAGAGAGAGAAACGAAGAACTGTACTGTTTTCATTTTCCATGCAGAAGCCGCCATAAACTAAGACCATGGGCAACTCACCGAGATAACCAGGACTGTGTTCCATCGTCCATGCACCAACTTGTCTCTGCAAAGAATGGAAAGAAGAAATCAGGAATAATTATGACCGTGCTGCAAAGATGCCAAAAAGGTAAACGGATTGTGGGTGGAACAAAGACTGATGCAAGGTGAACAGTTGGACAATTCAAGTCCCTGCTTTAATTTATTTTTCACAAGATTTTCAGTAAGATTCTTCTTACATTGTATGCCAGTGATTACCTCATGCAAAGAACGTGTTTCCTCAGGAAGAAAGGATGAAGGAGGTACACCCGAATGGTTAGTCATATCAGAGGGTGCGACTGATTTAACAGATATCCTGTCCTTGGATTGCAGCAAAGAACAAACTCAATGATTCTGTAAGACAATTCAATAAGATCCAGCGTTAGAGAGAACACGCACAAATAATGCATACACAATAAGATTTTACGTGAAAACAGCGGATTTCAATGTCTCGTAACGAATCGCTTTTTTCTTTCTTAATTTTTTTTAAGAAAATGGCTAGTCTATTTGAAACAAGAAAAGAGAACGTTAACGAGATCCAGCAACCCACAAACCACAATTCATGGCTGTATAAATAAATGTTCGAAATTGAAGCAGATCGAGAAAAGATAATCTTTAATTTCGAACTCTAGATTAAGGTAAACACAAAATTCAACATCAGATCACACAACATAAACCCTCGGACGACCAAAAGTTGCATCCTTTGGACTTGCACGACCATAATTCTCAAGGGATCAAAGTCTAAACAACTCAAATTCCACAAAAAGTAAACAAAAAACGTCAAAGCAAGGTCAGCTACAGAATCACAACAACATCTCTCAAAGCTCAAAAACCGTACCAAAGAGAGAGACAAAGAGATAAATGGTGCAGGAAACAACAAGAGGTGACAGAACAGAAGAAGAATCTGAAGAAGGCCATATAAACTGAGAGAGAATTTAAAAATGACAGGACAAAGGAATAAATTGCGGGAGAAGGCAAAGGGAAGGGAAAATGTAGGAGAGATCTAGGTATCTTTGGCGTGCAAACAACATCTTCCGTGGCGCCTTTAATTCCTTCCATTTCTGGCCGGCGTTTTCCTACATTGGACGTTAATGTACCTCAACAATTACATGTGAAAATTCTTGTTTCCTCCCACGAGTTTGTACCCACCTGGAGAAAATGAGTTCCTTCTGTTCAGCTCCCTTTTGATTCTCCTCCCTCTTTCCCCGCGGCTGCTGCACATCAGATCTTTGACGACGTCACGCCCGGCGAGCCACGGTGGAGATTCCTATCTCTACCAGATCGCTGGGCGCATAGAGATATTAATAACAAAACGAAAGAGAATAGATGGCAGGAGAGAGAGAGAAAAAGAAAGAAAAATGGTTCTTATCTATGTGTGTATATATATATACACCTATACATATATATTATGTTTGAAAAGGAAAAGAAAATTTGAAGCGGACAAGGGACAGGGGTAACCAGTTGTTGCTGCTGTAATAAAAAAAAAATTGATAGTGATATTTTCCGAGATAATAACAATAATTATTACTATTATTATTATTATTATTATTATTATTATAAGTATCATTATTATAATTTTGGATACTGCTATAAAAAAATAAGGTAATTAACGATGAATATTATTTTTTAAACGATTAATTACAGTCCGAGTTATCGTCTCCGGCTATGTTAAATTGGTCGTCGATGGATCCTTTTTATTTGCTGAAAACATGAAGAAATAAAACGAGAGGATGTCGTAAATTTTTCTACGAAAGACGGATGATAAATATAAAAAAAAATACTAAATTCAAACCAGGTGATTGAAGTGATAAGAATGACTTTTTTTTACATATACCAAACATATTTATGAATTCCAACTAGCCGTACCTACGAGATCTGATCAGATTAGTCAGGATTCAAGTGAATTCACCTTAATATGCATTAGTGTGTCGATATACGGTGAGGGGCATGGACCTGTATGATACTGAGATCCAATTATTGGCATTAGAATTATCATTTATGCACATTTCATGCCTTGAGGATTTTGGACCTCGGACACAAGGAATACGATCGTCATGCTTCACTGATTGCTAATTATACAATATGGTTGAGAAACCGTTAAATCGCGAGCTGAAATAAGGAAACATGTAACTTATAGCTCTGAGATAGAAAAACCGTTAACTCAGTAGAGCTATGAGATAGCTTGAGCACGTAAAGTTGGTTCACATATGGACATTTATAACTCGTGAGCTTCGAAATAGAGAAACCGTTAACTTGGGAGAGTTCTGAGATAGCTTAAGCACGTGAAGTTGGTTAGCATATGGACAGTTAAAACACAACTGCATTTGAATGGATAAATATAAGTTGATAAATATTTTCCAAGCTACTGATAAATGATGACATGGATATCCTGAGTCTCAACTATTTACTTTCATGAAAGGATACAACTCATGAAATTGGTCCACAATTAGGCAATAATGACAATGCTGCATTTGAATTGCTAATTATGAGATGATAAGTATGTTGGGGAATTACACCCCCGAAGCGATGCCGATCACGATGATAATATAGTACCCAAAACTTGCGGAATAAAATAATCAACAAGAACACAAAGATTTACGTGGTTCACCCAATATAGGCTACGTCCACGGAGCACTGCAACTTTTATAATCGGAAGAAATATTACAACAAGTGTATACACCAATACACTCAATATTTCTCACACTCCCAACCTGAGTATACCGAGAAAATAATTTCTCTAACTTACACAAGAGAATTCCCGCACTCAAGAAAAAAATACACTCTTTTTTTCTATGCACTCTCTTTTTATCAAAGCTAAAAAGCTTTTGATTTTGGGATACAATAACTGAAGGAATTGAGCTCTATTTATAACTAATTCCCTTGTTCAGTTTTAATAAAAATTCGATGTGGGATGAGTTTTTATTATTATTTAATTTAATGTGGGCCCCACCCCATAATAACTCACCTAACAATTCTCCCACTTGAAGACTTGATTTCAATCATGTCTTCACACCATCATTGCAGCAGCTCATATATCTCCATTTATACCTGCAGTCCAACTGAAGTTGAACACAACTTCAGTTTGTCCATGGTTACCGTCTTCGTGAGCATATCGGCTGGATTTTTACTTCCAGGAATCTTCTCCAACATCAAGACTCCATCTTCCAGCACTGATCTGATGAAATGGTACCTAACCTGTATATGCTTTGTCCTAGCATGATAAACAGGATTTTTTGCTAAATGAATAGCACTCTGACTGTCACGGTATAATGTGCTATCTTCAAGCTTCTGACCCAATTCCTCCAGAAAGGATTTCAACCATATCTTCTCCTTGCTAGCTTCTGTAACTGCAACATACTCAGCCTCAGTAGTCGAAAGCGCAACAATCTTTTGCAGCTTAGACACCCAGCTTACAATTGTACCACCTAATGTGAACACATATCCAGTAGTACTTTTCCTGCCATCCAGGTCACCACCCATATCGGCATCGACAAAACCCTGTAAGCCAAATTTTGATCTCCTGAAGCATAAAGAACAACTAGCAGTACCTTTCAAATACCTGAGAATCCACTTAACTGCTTCCCAGTGTTGCTTTCCTGGATTACTCATAAACCTGCTCACAACTCCCACTGCATGTGCTATGTCTGGTCTTGTGCACACCATTGCATACATGAGGCTTCCGACAGCAGAAGCATAAGGAACCTTATTCATATAAGCCTGCTCCTGCTCCGTCGATGGTGATTGTGCTTTGGTTAGTTTGAAATGACTAGCCAAAGGAGTACTCACAGATTTAGCTTCATCCATATTAAATCTGCTAACCACCTTTTTCACGTACTCTTCTTGAGATAACTTCAAGAATCCATTCACCCGGTCTCTGAAGATCCTCATTCCAAGGATTTGCTTTGCAGCACCCAAATCCTTCATGGCAAATTCCTTTGATAAATCTTTCTTGAGTTTATCAATTTCTTCCAGACAAGCTCCAGCTATCAGCATATCATCTACATATAGCAGTAGTATGATATAAGAACCGTCAAACTTTTTCACATAACAGCAGTGATCAGCTTGACACCTTAGGAATCCATTTTCACTCATGAATCCATCAAACTTCTTGTACCACTGTCTTGGAGCTTGTTTGAGACCGTACAAGCTCTTCTGAAGTTTGCATACCATTCTCTCTTTTCCCCGTACTTCAAAGCCCTGTGGCTGCTTCATATAAATTTCTTCATCTAGGTCACCGTGAAGAAACGCAGTCTTTACATCCAACTGCTCCAAATGTAAGTCTTCCTTCGCCACTAGTCCAAGTACAGTCCTGATAGTGGTTAATTTAACCACCGGAGAGAAAATCTCGGTGTAATCAATTCCTTCCCGTTGTTGGAAGCCTTTTACAACAAGTCTTGCCTTGTACCGCTTGCTACCATCATGCTCTTCTTTTAACCGGTACACCCACTTGTTATGTAACGCCTTTTTGCCTTGCGGAAGTTCTGTCAACTCCCACGTCTGATTGGATGACAGTGAATCCATCTCATCTTCCATGGCCAACTCCCACTTGGTTGAATCATCATTTTACATTGCCTCTTCATAAGTCTCCGGTTCACCTTTGTCTGTCAGCAAAATATAGTGAAGTGCAGGGGAGTATCTATCAGGTGGTCTAATGGTTCTAAAAGATCTCCTGAGTTCAATCACCGGAGTTTGTGGGTCATCATCTTGTGCAGTTTCTTCTTCATCTTCCTGGTTACTGGTTTTCGATTCATTCACAAGAATGTTTGTCAATGGCACTTCATCAGTCTTCTCGACTTCAGGACATTCATCTCCAACTCCAATGTCTGACTTGTCCTTGTACAGAAGTTTCTCATTAAAGATTACATCCCTGCTCCGAATGATCTTCCGATTTTGGTCATCCCAGAAACGATAACCAAACTCATTATCTCCATAACCAATAAAGAAGCACTTCTTTGATTTCGGATCAAGTTTTTTTCTGCTTGCTGAATCAATATGAAGATAGGATAGACATCCAAACACTTTCAAGAAAGAAAAGTTTACTTCTTTGCCGCTCTAAACCTCTTCGGGTATTTTGTAATCCAATGGTACCGAAGGTCCTCTGTTGATCAGATATGCTGCAGTGTTAACAGCATCAGCCCAGAATGATTTTGGCAATCCAGAATGCAATCTCATGCTCCTTGCGCGTTCATTCAAGGTCCTGTTCATCCTTTCAGCTACACCATTCTGTTGAGGTGTACCAGGAATGGTTTTCTCCATCTTGATCCCGTTCTGTGCACAATATTTCTTGAACTCATCATCTTCATATTCTCCACCATTGCCAGACCGTAAGCACTTCACTTTCAAGTTGGTCTCATTTTCCACCATGGCTTTCCACATTTTAAAGGTCTCGTGAACATCAGATTTATTTTTCAGAAAATAAACCCAAACTTTTCTACTCGAATCGTCAATGAATGTGACATAGTATCTCGAGCCTCCAAGGGATGTCACAGGAGATGGTCCCCATACATCAGTATGAACCAGCTCCAACTTTGCTGCTTTCGGTTCTTTACCGCCTTTTGAAAAGCTCACCTTCTTCTGCTTTCCAAAGATACAGCTTTCACATAGTTGGTGTTCAACAGTCTTTAATTCTGGTAGCTTTTCTTTTGACACCAACATCTTCATTCCCTTCTCACTCATGTGGCCAAGTCTATAATGCCATAGACTTGAATTGGCTCCAGCATCCACAGCTGCTAATGTGTCTCTGCAACTGGAAGTCATATACAGTGTTCCAGTTTTCTTTCCTCGAGCAACAATCATGGCTCCTTTGTTCACTTTCCAGGAACCATCACCGAATGTCACATTATGGCCTTCATCATCGAGCTGTCCCACCGAGATCAGATTGCGTGTCAATTTTGGTACATGTCTGACTTTGTTGATTTTCCAGACAGATCCATTTGACATCTTCATCCGTACATCACCCATACCAACAATTTCCAAGGGTTTTCCATCAGCCAGGAAAACTTTTCCGTAATCGCCCGCGATGTAATTATCAAATACATCGTGATCACCAGTGGTATGAAACGAAGCTCCCGAGTCCATAACCCAAGAATCAAGAGGGCTTTCCATGGATAATAGCAGAGCATCATGTACTTCATCAGTGACAGCATTGGTATTATTCTTCATTGATCTGCAGTTCTTTTTCAGGTGACCAGTCTCACCACAGCTCCAGCACTTCATATTCTTTTCAAAGATGTTTTTGTCTTTTCCATTTCTTGACTTGGATCTACCGCGCCATCGGTTGGAACTCCTTTCACCACTCCTGCTTCTTCCTCTGTTATCAAGATTTAGAGCAGATCTCGATGATGTTGCTTCACCCTAGTCTTTCCTGCGAACTTCTTCTGCAAGGATTTGATCTCTAACATCATTGAGTTGTAGTTTCCCTTTTCCAACAGAGTTGCTAATCGCTGCCCGTATCGATTCCCAAGTTTCTGGTAAAGACGCCAGAAGAATAAGTGCACGAATCTCATCATCAAATTTGATGTCCACCGATGTCAGTTGGGAGACAATCGTGTTGAATTCATTTATGTGTTTTGCCACCGAAACACCTTCTCCCATCTTCAAGTTGAATAACTTCTTCATGAGATGTACTTTGTTGTTTGCCGATGGCTTCTTGTACATGTCTGATAGAATGGTCATCATCTCCTCCGTGGTTTTGGCCTCTGCCACGTTATGTGCCACGTTCTTTGTTAGGGTCAATCGTATGACACCTAAAACCTGTCGGTCAAGGAGCTCCCAATCATCATCCTCCATCTTTTCTGGTTTCTTTCCTGATAGAGGTTGATGCAGCTTCTTACTGTACAAATAATCTCTTATCTGTAACCGCCAGAACGAAAAATCTGTTCCGTCGAACTTGTTGATTCCCGGTCCCGATCCATCATCTCCGGCCATCACTTCTCTAGCCTTAGCAAAAAATCTAAAAAAATCTTTTCTGATGTGGAAGATCAGACAAAGCTGCAACCACATAGCATACTCAGAATTCTTAAGAATTTTCACAACAAGGCTCTGATACCAGTTGTTGGGGAATTACACCCCCGAAGCGATGCCGGTCACGATGATAATATAGTACCCAAAACTTGCGGAATAAAATAACCAACAAGAGCACAAAGATTTACGTGGTTCACCCAATATAGGCTACGTCCACGGAGCACTGCAACTTTTATAACCAGAATCAATATTACAACAAGTGTATACACCAATACACTCAATATTTCTCACACTCCCAACCTGAGTATACCGAGAAAATAAATTCTCTAACTCACACAAGAGAATTCCCGCACTCAAGAAAAAAATACACTCCTTTTTTTCTATGCACTCTCTTTTTATCAAAGCTAAAAAGTTTTTGATTATGGGATACAATAACTGAAGGAATTGAGCTCTATTTATAACTAATTCCCTTGTTCAGTTTTAATAAAAAATCGATGTGGGATGAGTTTTTATTATTATTTAATTTAATGTGGGCCCCACCCCATAATAACTCACCTAACAAAGTATTAACCGCGTCATTAGAAAATGACGATTGTTTACATCTTAAATTAGTTAATGAGATGTTAGCATAAAAGTTGTACGTATAATACATCTAGTAGTCTAATTTTATTTTTTGTATGCTCAGTCTATATATTTTTATAGATTCCACGTATTCAAATCAAATTTAGACTCTTGGATTTTACTTTAGGGTATTATCTTTACGTAAAACATGAACTCAACCCTTGAAACATAACTATTTATGAACTTATAAAACGGGAAACAAATGAAGACACATTTTTGTTACATAGATGAAATCCGCATTCGTTATTTTACGATATGCATTAAGTAAATCTCGGGACTATCATAATAGTATATAAACTACGTTAATAAGGTAAATCGTACGAGATAAAATATACTACCAGCTCGTACGAAGAAATATTCATAAAAAATAAAACATTTAATTATTAATTAAACGCTCGTCTATTTCTTTTAAAGACCCTGTACACTAAGATTCATTTAAGCATAATCTCGAATGGATCAGCTGCACCACTTAACTGAGTCACTGACATCTCTTATTAAGATCCTACGCATGACATAATTTTCTTTCTTTTTTTAAAAAGAAATAAATCTAAGATTCATTTCTCTCGAGTATATATAATAATTTATCCATGTTATATCAAAGTAATATCTCCTCAGTTAACATCAATAAAATATACATATTTTATTTATAAGAATGTGATTTATTTATTAGATATCACGAATTTAAATTTAAAATACATATATATTATCACACACACACACACACACACACACACACACACACACAAATACAGTGCAATATGTTTCTTTCCACATAAAAAAAAGAAGAAAATTATTCGCAAAATTCAAATCACTTTGATTTTCCCAATTACTCGATGTAAAAGTGTTCGATAGAAACAATGTCTATATGATATTAGTAATAAATAATTAAATAAAGCTAAGAATAATGTAATTGAACTTTTTCTAATAAATAAGATTTTAGCCAATTATTAAATAAAATACAACAAGACCTGTAATATTTCTGAATAAAAATAATTATATTGAGAATCGATATTTTCCAGTAAAATAAATTTTGTTATATATAATTTATTTTTATTTGATTGGAGATGAGGGAAATTCGTGAAGTATGTATCTATATCTATCTATACTATATATTAAAAATGCCCCTAATAGAGACAAAATAGACACCAACTTTTGTTTCTCAATTTTGCTCTTATATAATAACAATATTACAATTTTGTTTTTGTTTTTATTTTAAAAAATTTAACAAACATTTTTTTTACTTTTGTTTTTTTTTTAATTTCAACAATTCAAATAGCACGTTAATCCCTCGATAATTTGTCAAATTTTACTTTAGCCCTTATATAATACCAATTTCACACTTTTGTTTTTGTTTTTTTTTTTANCGCTCTATTCTTTCTCAGGATAATATTATTGTTGCCCACCTCTTTCTTTTATTTTAATATTATTATCATTTAAGGTACGATTAAGTAATTCATGGATAATTTATTTTTTTATATTTTAGATTTATTTTATTTTATTATTTATTTATCTATTAATTATTTAGATTTAGTATTTCTAATAAACGTTTCAAATTGCTTGAGAGGTTTGGCTTCTCATATATTTTGTTAATTTACTTCATGTTTGTAATAAACAAATAGGATCTCCCAAACCCGCCATGTAATTTTTTGAATTCCCAAAATAACCTTATTTCTTTTCTTCTTCTTTTTTCCATGAAAAAATAAATTTACATAAAAACTTTCTTAAGAACTTATTAAAAATTTAAAAAAAAATCTATTTTATTTTAAACAAGAGTACTTATATATATACAAAAAAAAAATCTAGCGAACATACACATAACACATGCATAAAGAGATATTAATAAATCAAAATTCAACTAGACATATACATCTATACTATTTTATTAAAGTTGAGACACTTAGAGTAACTAACTTTGGTGTCATGGTCTGTTTTAATAATTATATATATTAATAAAATGTTAAAATTTTAATTCAATTTATATATAGTTCAGCGGATATATTCATTGTTTCAATTGGTTTAGGTTATATGTTCAATTCTTACCGAGATCATTTTTTTTATTCTTTTATTTTTCAATTTGTTTTTTAATTTATATATCAAAATTACAGTGTAGTCTCTCACTATTTTTTATAATTATATTTTGATCCTCATTTAAATATAAATCAAATGAATTATAAAAAATATTATGCAAGCAGGCAACGCGTGCGTCGATGCACTAGTAACACATGAACTCCCGGCAAATAACTCCAATATTGTTATAAATTAAAAAAAAACTATTGATAATCCGAGTGTAGCTAGCTCTTCCAACCATGAAGACGAGTACTACTATATATGATCTGAAATAAGTGCTGAATATTGCCTTCATCGCAAATTCTCAACCTAGATATATATGCAAAACATAATCAATGATGTCTAGTGTCCCATTGAAGTTCTCTAACGGTTGAATTTGGAGGATTGGGTGAGACACGTGAAACCTCTCATTTCTGTCATATCCAACACAATATATATAAAATGTTTTTTCTCCCCAAAATCACATGTGAAGCCCATATCTTACAAACTTTTTGGCGACTCCAGTCTCCATGCATGCTCTAAATCGAGGAGATAAATTAAAAGAATTTGTTGTAGGAAGTGTAAGTGAAATTTACAAATAACAGAATGATTGAATCACGCTGGTAGAGGTAAAATTGTATAAGAGTAACTATTTTGTTTACAATATGAGTATTGTGTAAGGAAAAACAAAACCAAACTGAGACCTGTAGCAAGTACAGTTTCCTTAAAACATATTCGTGATTCGTCTCCTCTGGTATGTACTTCGAGGTTTCAACCGGACGTCTGTTTCCGAGGATACAACGAGTAGACCCGCAATGATATTTCACAAATCACTACACTAGCGAACGAAATAGTACCTGAACTTTATCAGCAGAACGAGCATGAGTAGAAAGATAGCAGTAGACAGAAAGCATAAGCGAGCTAGGGAGAGTGGATGGTTGCTGCTGTGTTTTCTGATCTTGACACATCCACTATTTATACCCGCTTTCCGAGAAAAAAAATTGCAAAAGGTGGCATATACTAAGCTAGACGATTTTCGCCTTGATCGGTCGGATATTCAACGCACCCAGGTCGCGCTCGTATGCTTGCACACAAGTCAAGTCTTTCCCAGTTCAAATAGGCCCATGATTTGCACACTCCCTATTCCGCGTTCGCGAGAGAAAGCCTCTTGACCAATTATTCTTACATTTCCATAATTATCGCTCCTGGCGTCAATAATTGAACCAAGATTATTAATCTATTAAACTATAAAATCTTTTAAATTTTAAATTGAGTCATCAGAGTTAATATTAAATTAATTCAAAATGACCATAAACTTAATATATATTAAAAAAGTTAAAAATGAGTCACCCGTGCGCAAGCCGGGTGACTATTAATGTGGCTCGCCACTGCTCGGCGCATTGAGATTTGGATACCTATATATTATAATTTAATTTTATTTAGAATTTATTTATAATCTATCACTAATTTATAATAAAAATCAGCACATAATAGGAATCAATAATAAAAATTATTGTACGTTACTTTAATGTACTACAAATTTTATAAGGTACTAAAATATTTACACAACATAGGCTCTGTTTTGAAAATATTTTAAATATATTATTAGTTTTTTATAAATGAAAAAACTTAAAATATGTGTTTAGATAAGTTTTTGTAAGATGTTTTCGAAAAATATTTTTTTAAAAATATTTTACAGATATAATTTTTAAAAAGAAATTTTTTAAAAATAATGACAATAATATAAATAAAAAACATATTTCTTTTTAATTGTTAAAATTTTTATGTAATAATTATCCAAACACATATTTGTTCTTAAAAAACTTTTAAATTTTTTTTATAAAAAAACTGTAAAAAACTCTTTTTCTAAAATTTTTTTTATAATTACTTGATTGTATAGCAAATTATTGAATAATTTACAACAAAATAAATTATTTAATGTGCCTTCTGTTAAATAGTAATATATAAATTCTATATTATAATCACTAAATATATATTTTTTAAAAATGAATTAACATGTGATGCATAGAGTGTAACATAATTCTAGTTCTAGAATAAATCTATAATATATAATATATATAAAAATTGAGTCTAATAGAGACAAAAATAGAAGCCAATTTTTTTTTTTTCAATTTTGTCTTTATATGATACCAATATTATACTTTTGTTTTTTGTTTTTGTTTTTGTTTTTTAATTTCAACAAACACTTTTGTTTTTATTTTTTTAATTTCAACAATTCAAATAACATTTTAGTCTCTCGATAATTTGTCAAATATCACTTTAGTCTCTCGATAATTATAACAAAGATTGTGGTGCGTGTTCACAATAACTAGTTGTTATAATGTTGGAAACCTTCACACGTGGCAGTAGACGGAGAATATGGATTTGGGCTTCGAATTTGGATCAACTTTGTTGTACTCATCTGCTGTATAAGCAAACGGGCTTTATATAGAAGAAACAATTGGGCCGCTTGTTGGTTTGGGCTTTAATTAATTGAGCACACAATTGGGCTCTATACAGGAGTCTGGAAGCATAATATATTGCACGAAATTGTCTTTAGCTGGAAATTGAAGAGAAGTTCCAGTTAACATATCAGACCACTTGAGTGAGATGTTAGTATGTAAATATTAAACTTAGTGTTAAGCTTGTTCAGTCATATATTAGTGTTGTTGAATTGCGAGGCCAAGCAGTGGCATTGAAACTTTAATTTGCGTTTGGATCGATAGATTTCAAATCCATAGATTTCAATCGTATTTTTGTTGATAAAGTTCAAATCGACTATTTAAATGTCAATGTCATTTGAATTACATTCTACTTTGTCTTAATACTGTGTAAATATGTAATGTGTGAAATTAAGAGTTGATTCATTATTTCATTATAAACAATAAAGTTATAATCGGATTTTAAATTCATATCCACAAACACAACATTATCTTATATCTTTTCCACTTTATATTTTTGTTATTATTTTTTTTTACTGATCTATTATTTCAAATATATTTTTATTCTTCTACTTAAATGGTTTCTCCTATGTTACCGTTTCTCGATCAACACAAAAACTCTTGTGAGACGGTCTCACGGATCAATTTCGTGGGTCGAATATCTTATTTGGGTCATCCATGAAAAAGTATTACTTTTTATTGTGAATATCGGTAGAATTGACTCGTCTCACAGATAAAGATTTGTGAAACCGTCTCACAAGAGACCTACTCCCCGATCAAAGTCTATTGTCTACAAGGGCATCCAAACAATTATTATTAATAATAGTTTATTTATTTATTTACTAAATCCTATTTTCAGTACTACTATTAGTCTTTGTACCAAATATTAGGTAAAGTATATTTTAAAGTGGTTTATTTAGCTTGATAACCAATTAAATACACTTTAAGATGCGAAAAGAGATTAACTAATTTTTTTTGTACACCATATGCATTTAAAAAAAAATATCATACTCAAATTAACTGTTTTCAAGCATTAATGTATCCATATTATATATAAAGGTCGAAGCCTAAGTGGTCCTATTTTATGATACCAATTTGTTTTTACAAAAATACTCTTTTAATTTATATAAATAAAGTTTTCCATATAATTTACTCATAAATACAATATATAATCCACTTTAAAAACTCAAAAAATTATATATTATCTTTACGAATCACATATTTAATATAATTACATTATCCTTATCTAAATAATAATTTAAAATTGTAACAAAATTTTATGAATCAACTCGATATATTAATGATCATGATTCATACACATAAGTGACATTCATTATTTTACATACACATCGCGTTTGCGTCATTAGCTAGTATACATAAAAAAAAATCAAGTGGTAATATTGCTTATGTATATATTATTATCTAATAATATTACTTTACTCTTACCATAGTTTAAAACTTTAGATTGATTTTACAGAAAACTTATTAAATAAATTTTACATATTATTGCATGGTGAGGGCAGTTGAAGCAGCAAAGATTTATGAATTCTTACGAGGTAAAATTAGTGATGATGTTGGTATTAATCTAAGCTGATGATGAAAACATAATTCATTCAGCTCGAATCTCTTTCATATATCAGAGCATTATAAATTTGTACAAAAATTTGCTGTAATAGCATGTGCAAAATCTGTGATCAGAATTCTTCTGGTAGAGGCCTTCCTTCCAAAAATGCCTTGAATAGAACAAGCGACCTCTCAGGCTGAGAGAATGGAGCTTCATGTGATGCCCCTCTGATGGTGGCAAATGAAAGAATATCGCCGTAGATCTGCGTCCATCCACCGACCTGCATCCCCGNTTTTTTTTTTTTTTTTTTTTTTAATTTAAACCCATCATATAAATAAAAAATATCCATTGGTATCTGTACGTCCATGGCTGGCTTATCAGATACATTAGAACCCAAATAATTGATCAATTTTGATTTGATTTTAAATACATGATTGTTTATGTATAATCCACAATACATAATTGTTTATGTAACAATCAAATCTTGGGGTCAGAGTGGGGTGGGTGGTCTGAGTCTTAAGTACCATAACTCTACCTGTACACCAACACTGGGATTCCTGCTTTTATAATCTGACCAACAATGGTGATAGTAGGTATCTCTAGATCGAGCAGTTCATAATCCAATATGCTGAAACATGATCAACCAGAAACTTATTCAAAATAAAATGTATGCCAACTCGAAATTAACACAAAAGGGGATTCATTTACTTGCTGCAGACAAGCCATCGACGAACCCCAACGAGACGAGCATGCAGAGCCTTCTGAACATCTCTTCTGTTTAAGTAATTTACAGTTTCATCTTCCACACACACATCTACAGTCTCGGGGACTTGCTGCAACTCACAATGAAACATTGAGACAAGGAGCAACATCTTAAATATATTTGACGAATGGAATGGTCGAAAATGGTTTGGATACTGATACCTGAGGACTAAGACGTTTGGATTGCGAGAGCACGGATGAGATACAAACATCAAGCGTAACATCATATTTGTCCACAAATTTACTGGTTTCTGTCGTAACAAGGCTCATCACTCTGGAACAGATTGGAGATACAGAGCCTCTGTAGTATTCACTTACATATCTTGAATAATTACAGGCAGAAGTGAACAATCTGTAAGTTGTATCTGATATCAATCCATGAGACCAAAAGAACTCAGCCCTTGAGTTGAAGTCTGTTGCATATTCTAGTACTGGATTTCCTAGCTGCATTGGTTACACAAATTTCATTTCACAAGAATCGAATTTGAGATTCATATAAATCAAACTCTTTTCATAAATGAAGATCAACTTACAGCAATTCCTTTCAGGTTAAATAAATTTTCTTTCCCATTGCATTGAAGCATTAGCTTTGCCAACTGCGGAATATAGTGTCCTGTGAAAAAAATGATATCAACAATATGTCTGAACAGATTTATTTATCTCGTGATAAAGATTGAGTTCTAATTAAAAGGAGACACGAATCTTACCAGCATAGCTTTCTCCTGTGATATACAAGCTTCTGTCTTTATATTGCGGAAACTTGAAGAACCAATTTCGCAGGAACATCAAGTTGTCCAAGGCTATATTACAGAGCAAAATTAAGATGCAGCAGTAAAAGTCCAAAAAGAAACCAAATACAGTAAAAAGACAGGAAAAAAATCCAAAGTGAACGCGTATATTTTACAACCGGTCCACTAGTATCTTTTTTCACTTTTGAAAATGGCATCAAAAGGTATTATTATGAACGATTTACAAAGACTTTTGAAAAAGGCTCACAATTCAATTAATTCTCTAATTCCGAAAAGGAGTTCACCTATTCTACTATTTCATCCGATGAAAGAGAACCAGGAAAAGGAAGACAACGCAATTCCCTAAACACAAGGAAATCGAACATTTTAGACAATGAGAATAGGAAACATGCCTGTGGTCTTGTCATTCACACCTTCATAGGACGAAGAATTTATCGCATAAGAAAACCCAACTCCAATTGGAGATTCCAAGTACAAAATATTCGCCTCTGACAAACAAATCACAGAAACACAAGATTGAGTTGTACAAAAAAACATAACATCTCTTTGCTCCTGAAACTCAAATCTTGTGTATAATACCTCTGTTCCAGCTATGTTCATTCCTAACCAGCGCATTCCCACTAGGTCTGAAAGGCCCATTTTCAGAGAATGCACCAACCCCCAAAGATGAACAACCAGGCCCTGAACATAGCAACCAAGAAACCATCAAAACTTTTTCTCCACGAACAAAAAAAAGATGTTGTATAAGAATGTAGTGAGAAATCGACCTCCATTCAACCAGAGAACAAGTGGCTTAGAAGCTGGATCAATTTCAGCTTCAACAAAATAGTAGAAGAGAGCTCTTTCTTTCTCCTGATCAACGGTCACGTAACCAGAGAAATGTTGGAACCCAACTTGGGGTTGCCCGGGTAACTTCCAAATCTTGTCAGCAGCCGAAAGAGTACTGAAAGACTCATCCCACCTCATCGAAAAGCATACTTGGGCCGTTAAAGCTAAAGATACGACCTTTACCATAGTTTTCCATTGTAAAGAGGCCATATCTTTCATCTCAGTGTGAAAGTGATGAATCAGCTGTAACGTTGTGTTGCCAAGAAAAGGGGGCGAGTATTTATATATAAAGGGGAAACCTTCTTGTTCTGTATTCGTGATTGTTATTGTTTGCTGTTATTATATTAATTATTATACTATTCAAATAGCCTGTGTTGTTTTAGAGATTTGGTGTATGAAAGATCTGACGGGGAAGTGAAGCCAAGCGATGTGGTGTGTGTGTGTGTGCCCCTGTGACTGTGTCCGAACCAGGAATTATGACAGAGAGAATACATTTTAGTGCAAATGTGGTTTGCTCTATCGTACACTATTGTTTTGTGCCCAAAAGATCGCATTTTTTTAAAAAGAATTTTTTTTAATCTTTGAAACTGAGAAGAAGAAACCAAGAAATGGTGGAACGACAACTGAGGTAATAATTTCACCCAATAAAGTTTTTTTTTTTATATATGTAAATAAATAAAGGAATAAATGATGACTTCCAAGAAAGAAAGTCTTTACTTGTTGCTTTCATATGGAAACTTTTCTGACTTCAATTTGTTTGACGTGAGAAAGGGCATCGGTAAATTAAATCTACTTTCGGATTCAGGTAAGTAGAAATGGTTGAGAAAGTGCTATCCTTCCTCACATTAAAATGATAGTCCGTTTTGGACAGTTTATCCAACAGCGCCTCTCCGTCTCTGCTTGTTTTATTTCTTTCTTTCCAACAACACTATTGGGGATAACTAAAATTTAGGTATCTATATTTGTATCTTTGTATTTTTCGATCATCTATGTTATCATATAACAATTTTAGTTATATATCTTAGTATCACGTTATTGTCATGATGAAAAAATAATTAAAATTAAAAAAACAAATATAACGAACTAAAACTGAAAATTGACAACACAAAATTCTCGTGTCATTTTTCTAATTCTAAATGTCAAATTGATATATATTATTTTTGCTCTGATTTATGATACTAAAAAATATTCGTAAGAAAAGTTGATTTGATTAATATTTGCAGCGAAAATTAATATTTTCAATATAAAAATAACATTTTTTAATAGATCGGATCAGGTTGAAAATTCTTCTCAGAAAATTGACATGTAACACTTTTTCATTAGAAGTTTTGTGAATAGTGATAACTATGGAATGTCAATCAATAAATAAATATATAGAATTTACATAAAAACTATCATAAAATAGAAGACAAAAACTTGTGTGAGAATGTCTCACGGGTCGTATTTTGTGAGACGAATATCTTATTTGAGTCATCCATTAAAAAGTATTACTTTTATGCTAAGAATATTATTTTTTATTGTGAATATCGATAGAGTTGACCCGTCTTACATATTAGGATCTGTGAGACGGTCTCACATGAGACCAACTCAAAATAAAATAGAATTATATTTTCACTTTTTATTAATTTATTTTGTATTATTTTTTATAAAGTCAAATCTTTGATCAAATCAAAATCAAAACCGTATTTAAGCTGCCCGATTCCAATTTTATCTTTCGTTGGTACCACAATTGTCAAAGCATGGAGTCCACACATAATCAAGTGATTCAATATATGTACAAGTAAAATGCTATTGTAAAAGTGGAAGATAGTCTTTCAAAGAATCAAGGACCTGCAATATTGCTTTATGCATGCATTGTTTTTAGCTATTGATCAGTTATCATTGCTACTCACCACTCCATTTTCCTTCCTCCTTTAGTTGACACAAAAATCAATGTTGGAATTTGATTACCATCCTCAATTTGATCGAGCATTCAATTGCAAGTAACTCACAATTTACAGACATTTAAGAATTTGGTTTTTTTAAGAAGAAAATTGAGTCACATACAATAAATATTCAATGAAATAATAATTTAGACAAAAACTTTGGAAAAGGAAGCTGGTTTTAAATTTAATTTTGTTATAAAAAATAAAAATGGTAAAGGAGTGGAAGAGGGTTGGACAAGGAGGATTAAGGAGCCTGCCTATTCCCTGCAAATAGACAAAAGGAACATAATGGTGTCAAGATAGAAATGATGTGCACTTGAGGTTGTTGCTGAAAATACAATTTTATTTTACCGGCACGCCTATGCTTAACTATTGGCCAGCTTACATGTCCATACCCACGTGGACCAACCATGTTTTTGGAATTCAAATTTTTTTTAGAAAAAAAAAACCATTTTTGGGGACAGAAAGGAAAATTTCAAAAAAGTAAGGAAAAAAGCTTCTGTTATGCTTCGTTTGATTGAGAAGTGACCGCTGTCATGTCAACCGGGCAATATATTAATCTGAAGTAATATTATTATCATGTCTCCTAGTTAAACAATTCCTTAAATAATTACACATAAATCATAATTAGATTATATATATATATATATGTGTGTGTGTGTGTGTATTATATGAATAAATAAAACAAATCTTACTTGCAAATCATAATTACGGTCAATTTTAATGAATGTGGTACTAGCTGCATATTTGTTGTCTGGGTTCAAGTAAAAGAGACCAGCTAGAAGATAGGTAGTAAATGTAATCGATTTGCAGTTCTAAAAAAGGCACCAACATCATCATGAGATTTGTATATGTTTCACCATAGATAGATGTAGAACAAGAAAATTATGTAAGAGGAGCAAAAACGAAAAGAATCATTAAGTTAAGGCCATACTTGGATGTGAAAGAAAGTGGGTTTTTGGCTAATGTCAGTTGTGAGAAAATCAAGGAAAAGTGATGTGTATTTTATTCAAGGATGGCTCCGACTTGGAGTAATACATACGTATAATAATAAATAGTGTGCTTAAGTTCATATCAAACAACAGAAAGTGGTTAGCTGTCGACAAGGAGGTCGGACCAACATTGCCTTCTAAATTATTCATTAAAGAAACCCCCCTTCGTTTTCTAATCTAACCTTTTTCATATAAAAGTAATCCACTTTTCTCCTTCTTTTGCTGCGTGCCAACTATGGTAGTTATAATATATTATCACATGCTTCATTTGTCTCCATTTGTATTTTTTGGCAATTTCAATGAGTCCCCTTCCCATCCCCACCCACAGGCATGAATTATATATGTAATGGCTCACCCTAACTCCAAAACCAGCTGCAACGCACAGCTAGGATTTCTTTAAAATGCTCTCTGCAATACTTTATTCCAATGGCCACATTGAAACTTTCCAAATGGAAAATGACAAATTCCTCCTCTCTCTTATTTATTCATTTAAAGTGTATGGCCCTGTATTCAGCGATTGTCTCTCAAGCGTATAGTTGGTTCCCATTAGGGAATTTAGATTGGGACGATACTCGAACAAACAGACTGGGTTTAATCGATCAACGTTTGATATGTGATATCTTTTGTCCAATCAGAACTTTATCTTCTACATCACTTAAAAGGTAGGCACAAATCAATTGAAACTCACGCGCGAATTTAGTGATATTTCACCTTTCCATAATAAGTTGAAAAGAAACTTCACTATTGTACCTCATGGTTCATACCGCTTCCTAAACAATTCTTCAACGGAACAAGCAATTAAATTATGGTCTTCTTGGTACATAAAAACTCAGTCTAAATCAAACAATTCTGCAACGGAACAAGCGATTATATTATGGTCTTCTTGGTACATAAAAACTCAGTCTAAAAAAAGGTATAAATTAATTGGTTCACACTTCACACATCTTGTTGCAGAATATCAGCAAGTGATTCCAGGATCACAGCAACCAGGCTCCTATAAAACCTTAGAATATTAGCGTCGTCTCCATTATATGATAACATTTACTTCAGTGAGTATTTCTCTCATTTGAATCAGTGGCAGTCTTAGGCCAAGGATAACTATGAGTTTTCTTTTCTTTTCATTTTTTATAATTATAAAAAGAACAAGTATCTACGTTTTATCTATCAATAGCTAAATCAAAGATGCTTTAGTAAGGCTACATATCTTCTGGTTAATAATGAGCGTGTAATCGAGTAAAAAGCAGATTGTCCTGAATCTTGGGAGAAGAATTATCGAGTAGAATTCTTAGACTGTGCAACAGAGCTGCGTCCACCAAGGGATGCTCCCTGGTCAATTTCTTTTCGCGATGCCTCCCAGAGCCTTTGCTCGATTCCCAGTTTTCGAAGTTCTATCAAACCTTGCTCAACTGAAACAATAAATGACATCACTAAGCAGTAGAATAATCGAGCATTGAATTGATATTAATTGTATCGGAATTCTTTCAACCATCAGGAATTACAAGTTCATAAGAACTACGATTGGCCACTGTGCTTAAAAGGCATAAGCATCTACAAAATAATTCACGCTTCAGAGCAGAGATCATCAAGTTGCAGTCAATCAGATTGCAACCAAAAACCATCTATTAGAATGAACTCTTAACAAAGTCTATTTACCTCGTAAGTGTGTCTAGCTAGCAAATATGGAGGCTTTTATTGATTCTAGAGTAACGCACGTCAAAACATCACATCCATAATGACTATAACTGAAGTTTTAAAATCGCAGTTTTTTGGCATTGCTGAAGTCAAAACAGACATCCTGCAAGGGTGTAAATCCTCGCACGACTTTCATTTGTCTGCAACTTAATCACGGTATCCTAATGATGAGAATGAAAATTCTGATTTAAAAGAATATATGAAGGCATATGTGCATTAATATTTTCATACGAATTAGTAGAAGCACTATGTCAGGCATATGTGCGTTCATATTTCTTACGAAGTAATACAAGCATTAAGTTACTTAAATACATGTTTAATTGAGATATTCCAAAACTAGTACTCACCATCAACTGCGTCATGAGACATAGGAGATTGTCCACTTCGGCTGATCCAAAATTTAAGTCTCAACTTGGCTATCTCTTCCTCTATACCATAAATTTTAGATCTTCTCCAGAAGTATGTAAGCCAAGCCTACATTGAGTAAAGATAGTGCTGTGAACACCGTTGATTGGAATTATAAATCAGCACGAGGATACATGAAAAATAAACCTAAATTTGTTGGAGAACATGTTTTAAATTTCTGGAAAAATTACTACTGCTGGAGTCCCCCAAACTTTTCATTTTCTCTCCTTTACTCCCTCAACTAATAAATGAACCAGATTGGGCACAGTATTACATGATTATTGCCTTTAATCCTTTTTCCAACATCTCTGTGTTTCCTTGCCAAAAAGAGAGAGACATGCAATAAAAGCTAGGGTGCAATGCTGTCTTTTCAATAAAATGGATTCAACTTGATCAGTAATAAGTTTTAGTTGTGTCCCAATTAATTCACGTTGGTTCCAGAAACATAACCTTAAGAAAAAACAGATACAAATAGGCTGAAATTGCCTTCTGTGAATTTTTCTTATAAATACTCAGAATTGAAAAATACAAAAATAAAGTAAAATGCAAAACAAAAACCTCATGGAAGACGCTACCGGCAAACTTCCCAAAGGTAAGCATAAATGTATAATATACTGAATGAATGGAAGGTTTGATGTTGCTTATTGACATAGATATCAACGTACTGCAGAAAATGCACCATCAGATCACACTAAAACTAGAAGAACTGAATGCAAAATAATTCACCTCTTTGAAGAGGACATCCTCAGATTCCTCTGGGCTGAGTTCTGCAAACAAACAAAAACATGGACACGAAGATTTTATAATATTTCTGTTATCAGTTTCATATGACAAAGGGCATTGGCAGTTTTTCACAATGAGCAAGAAAAAAATATAAAAATAGATGCACATTGAAAAGCTGCTGACACCAGCCTGATGTATCACATACTCACAGTTTAATAAATTCGTTAAACATTTTATCTCAAAGATGTGAAAAAATTACCTACCTAAAAGATGCTAATTTTGACCACTGTACGATGGAGAGGAAAAATGATTTTCTGTTAGTTCGCTTCAGGTCATTACTATAAAACACTATCAAGAAATTAAATTATAGATGAAGGGATTAGGAGGAATAGATGGAGTCAGCTATCTTTAGAAAACAAAAAATCCTTAGAAAACAAAAAATCCAAGTATCAAATATCAGATACATCATCCAAAGTAGCAGAGTCGACTTTAATTAAATCACTGTTAGCAGATATTGGAAAAATAAACAAATGAAAAATGATGAACAGAAAACATACTCTTTCATGCCATCATAAACACCGAATGCAATAAGATCATATTAGAAAATCCCTTGACTAATAATATTACAAAAAATTTATCCAACCGAATAAGAGAATGCAGATTAAAACGTTTATACTTACCAAATGCTTCCACGTACTTCGGATCACTTGGTGACTTGAAATCTGCTAGCATGTAAAAGTATTGCAAAATGAAAACAAACTCGTAGTACTTATGTTATTTCAAAACTACACAAAGCAACTTCTGAAAATAAGCAACCAAAAAATTGGTTCATCACTATTTGAAAATTGAACCACAATCAGTTTAGGTAATAATTAGTTCATTTTTTTTGGCCAAAATCCTCCCTAACCAGATATACAGGCACTGACGGTCAAAATCCTTCAGAAAAGTTAACACATTGTCAATTATTATTGCAAAATGTTAAAATAAACCTGATATTGACGTTCTAGCAGAGTTCGGGCGGCGTTGTTGAACCAAAGCAAGGGCAATGGATTCTTCAACCTTAATAACAATAGAAACAGAAAAATGGAATGTTTAAAAAGAAAAAGGGAAAAAAGACAAATGAAATAATTCCATAATTTCCCTAAAAACAAAGTGAATCTATAAAACAAGAAGTTTAGTCCAGTACTAGAGATAAATTGATATTAGATAACATTTAAACGGAAGGCAATTGCTTTAAAAATGAATTATGATACAAGTCTCCATAAAATTAGAAGAAATCAACATGTCCAGAGAAATGTCAATAAACTAGCAAAGAAAACCTTCAAGGAAGCAAGTTCTTTTAAGCCCATTTCAACCGTTAGCATGCTCTCGATGTTTCCTTCTCCAGTGAGATCATTTAAGTCCTCATCGATTTTTCCCCTTTGTGGATTATTATCACCTGCAAAACACAGAGAATCATCGCTAGATATCAAAAGCGGTGAAATAAAGCAAAGGAAGTGTTCTAGAGTCAAGTTTTTCAAGGTAAGAGATACAACCATGAACCATCAATGGAAAACTAACCTCTTTCTGAAAATTCTTCCTTAGCCTTCTGTCCAGCAGATAGAACAACTTCCAAAGGAAGAGGTGCTAAAGATGACCAATACTCATGCTTTGAAACAGCTACATCTGCGCAAATACCTAATAGGACAGTGAAATTATAATGCGAACAAATATCTGAAACACATAGTCAGATTATGATTTAAAAGAACGAAATGGAGCCCTGAATTAATCAGGCATGTTGTAATTAAGTATGACTTAAACGACCTGGGGATAAATAAGACTTTAAATTCAAACAGACCTCAGCAAAAAAGAGAGATTTACTTTAACAGTATTAATTAATCCAAGGCTAAATCTTGCACGATGGAGATTTTTTATTTGTGATAATTGAAAGGCCACATCTTAAACATATCTTTTCGTTGTTACACTAAAGTAATAACACGACATTATGGAGTCCACAACTTCAAGTTCAGTACGCAGTTTGTTAGCCATTAGGGACAGGTTGGTACGAGCACTTCAAGCAATTGTACCCAAAAACAAATGTTAGTATAAGCATTGACCAAAAGGAGATAGACAAGGTGATTGACTCACTTTTATATGCTAATTATTTCAATCTGCCAACATGGCTGCCAAAAGTAAAGATTAACTATGCAATAGCAAAGGAATGAATTATAGTGAAGATATTGATTACCAAGGCTAGCAGCTAAGCCCCAGTATCTCGCAAGCCAACACCTTTTAAGAACAACTTCTTCCTGCAAAAGTAAAATTTCCAGAAAAGAAACTTCAGACGATTAGCTGCAAGCCTGAAAAGCAATATTCTACAACAGCCACCTACCATTTCGTGTTGAGTCAAAACCATTCTTTGAGTCATGGAGCGGAGAGCTTTAAGTTCAGACTCAATTCCATGCACTTGATCAATGGCAACGACAGCTTCATCTTTTGCAACCTTATTCAACCAAAACATACATCCTTGTAGAAAATATGTTGGTCAAGTCAACATAAACTCGTAAAATGTTATTCTACTCACCTTAACATCAGATCGCAGAGATGCCATTTCTATATCTATTCCATCCTTTGCTAGCTTCGCCTCTTTAAGTGCAGTCTGTAAATTTTTTACTATAATTAGAAAAATTTAGGACACGAAGTTAAGCAATCTAGAGGCCCGAACAATCCAGTGGCCCAGAAAATATATAATTTTTTCAGGGGGTAGGGGGTGGGGGTGTCAAGAATACCTCTCTTTGGCGTAGCGCAGCTTCTTTCCTGCAATTATTGATATGTTATCTTAGCAAACAGCTGTTAAAATTTGAACTTAGGAGTCAGAGTGGAGGCCTTCGTAAATTTCTTTACCTGCTCAAAAGCTTAGCTTCTAAAGAAACCCCTTCTCCAAGAGCCGCTACCTGTAGGATTTTTAGAATGCCTTTAAGTTGAATTCAAATTGAAGCTGGTTACTGAAATTGGTAACTATGATTCATATGCCTTGTCATATGGTCCATGAAATTGAACAACAAGTTTAATCCACTCAGCTTCCCTCATAATTTGGAGTTCAAGTAATATCAAATTACCATCAGAAGGTAGAAAGTAAACAGTGTCAAAGTGGTCAGTCAACAAACCAGTTGTAAAGAAGTATCTTGAAAGGATAAGGAACCTCAATTTGGAGTCTCAACATACTGTTAGTAATGTGGAACCAGATATCAGTAAAGCTGCATTGGACCAAGCAATGTATAGCATATTTATACGCCAGAGGCATATTTTGAATATTTTGTAAGCGTCTGTAGCAACACACGAGACTCACTGAATCAGAAGCTCAAATTGTGTGCATTTTCAGGCAATGCACAAGAGTACATGGATTGATCCATGGTAATCGAACCATATATCCAACCTATACAATTAAAATAACCACCAAAACTCCAAAGGCACTAAAATACAGGCTTCAAAGTTGTTTAAATTATGATATGATTTAGTAAGAAACTTATGGAACCTTCTACATGTACAACAGGAGAACAGAACGAGAGTTGTTGACCTGTTTCTCAAGCTCCCTAACTCTGACTTCAGCTTCTTCGCAACTCTCCTCTGCAAACCTGAGCTGCAACATCAGTCATAAATACCAAGACTGAGCCTTAATACATAGATCACAGAGACAACATATCAGTAATGTGCAGAAGGATGTTTGAGATAAACTTTAAACAGACCTTTTCTAAAATATTCTCATTTTCTTCTTGTAGCATATCAAGCTGTTAAATAAGTAGATATTAGCTTCAAAGGGGCAAGATAAATGCCATCTATAGAGAATCAAAAGTTTTATTTGGACTGCAGAATTCTCAAATAGTTCAAACTTTGGGCAAACAAATAACATACTTCATCATGTAGGGCAGAAGAAGCATGCTTATCTCCTGCATCTTTTAAGTTTATCTGCCCTAACTCTTGTGAGAACCTGCATTTCACGTAGGTACCTTTAAATTCGTGTGCAATAGAATGTAAAAATTCAATTATATGATATAGTCATCCTCGTGTATCCAAGCTTTGGCAACATCTATCATTATGCAAGGAAGCTCATGCACAAACAGAGAGAAACTGGACTTCTAGAACTAAGATGCATGTGCACACTATCACCATATTATAAAGCTGATGAACCCAAGAATTCAAACAAGAAAGCCTCTCACTGATATTATTCGATCTTAGAAAGATTGAAAAAGCCAAAGCATAGACCTTTTTTCTCTTTGCCGGTGGGGAGGACGATCAATTGGTGGAATAGGTTCAGGAATTTTCAGTGGTTGTCTACTAGGTGGAACAGAGTGTGTGTTGCCAATTGAAATCGATGGTCGTCCTGTAGATGTTGAGCGAGCCGGAGGGACCTCATCCAGTAAGTTGAGAGTAACCTAATAAAATTACACATATAAAAGGATTAAAAAAAAGGAAAGGAAAGCCAAAATCAGCCTTTAGGCTATGCAACCACGCTTAAATATGCACACCTCATGGAACATTATGAAATAAATCATAAATCACAACAAAATCTAAAATGTCCATGGTTTTAAATGAAAAATTCACGGTCACATATCAGACACCTTATGCCTATAACCACAACAAGAAGTTCAGACCAGAGAACAGTCCGGTGATCCTTAATTCCTCTAATTGGATGATGATTTAGCAAAAGAAAATATATAAAAAATCTACACGGAAATTCAAATTTTTTTGATAAGTGAGTTTAATAGCGTGTTCCTTGAATTTGAAGGACTTTTCAAATGCAAGTGAATATTGCAACAGCAAGAGACGAAACATTACACGCTGAAATCCTGGTAGGTCAAACATGTAATTGAGCTGCCAAATTCAAATTCAACATAAAAAACACTAAGATTGACTTGAGTGAGAACTTAAAGCAAAATCACCTTCTACACCACAAAACATCGAAATTGCTCTTTACATGAAAAATCAGCAAAATGAAACCGCATTAGCGCAAAACAAGCAAGAAGCATGTAAAATTACCGAATCAGAAGAAGATCTACTAATCTTAGGAGACTGGACCACAGGCTTAACGTTACTACTGACGTTATCAAGGCCGTTAGCTTTGATAGGCGGCCTGGAGAGAGACAAGGGAAGAGGAGGATTAAATCGGAGTCCTAAACCTCCGTCATTGTCTTCCTCGCCGTCATCATCCTCATCGTCTTCATTGTCCACCGCGGATTGCGAAGCCATGACCTGAGCCAGCCTCTGCGCGGCGGCTTTGGCGGCATAGTTCTGAGTGCGCTTGATATTCGAAATGCCGCTGCCGGAAGATGACCGCGCGTGATTCCCGTGCACCGGCGACCCGACCGCCGAATCGCTGCTCCAGTGGCGGAATTTCTCCATTTCTCACTGGAAATTATGCCTGAAATCGCAAGGATTTAAACAGGAATGTGAGTTGAACAACATGAGAAAATGGAGAGACTATCAGAGTGCATTTACCTGGATCGCCGGATCTACAAGTTAAACAGTCCCAATCGTAGGAGAAATCGATGATATACAAAACATTAAATGTGTTATTATTGTGGTAAGCAATACTTAGCCAGTGTTTTATCTCTTAATGTTACTATTATTACTACTTTATAAAAGAGAGAAACATATGATAAAGCTAAAATTATGTATTAGTGATACTCTCATTTAACAAAATCCAACTTTATTTACTTTGCAATTTGCATTACAATTTTGAATTAAAATTACAATTTTAGTCCTGTGTTTTGAATTTTAACCACGTAACTAATTTGAAATTTGATTTTTATATAATAATTTTAATTTTTAAATAATTTTTTAAAATAAATATTAATTTGCCACTGAATACTATACGTAATATTTTCTTAATGATAAATTATGATTAAAATTAAGATGAAATAATTATAATGTACTTGTGATTTAAGGTGATTCCTTCGCCAAATGTAATAATATAAGGATATATAATTTTTATAAGAACGAAAACAGAACATTATGAAATAGAGCATATTGAACATGATCGAGTCATTTCTCTCTATTGTATAGGATGTAAATGAAACGAAATAAGCCATTTAATGTTCAAATTTGTCTCGAAATAGGTATATTCTAGCCTGATCTGATTCGAAATTCGAAAATTTTAAAAAAATTTGTTCAAATTCGGATCGGAATAGGGCACGGGTTTGAGTTCTTCGCGAAAGATTCGAATANTGTCTTGTGAACTATTGAATAATATAATTTGAGCTCGAGTTTAACTCCATAAAAAAATTCAAACACGTTTGAGTTCGGCTTAAATTCGAATACAAATCAAATTTTTCCTAGCTGACTCAAAAAGCTAGCAAACCAACTCGACTCATTTAAACCCCTCTATACTGAGACGAAATTTTCTGCTACAATTGGTACTCTAAATCGCATTACAATTTAGTCAAACAATTTTCGTTTCTACAAATTATAAAAAAATAAAACGCAGTAAACACCATGAATAAACAAAATACAATTAATTATTGATAAAATATTTTATGTATCTATTTTTTTAATTAAAATATCAACATATTGTTTTAGTTGCGTTTAATTTTTAAATAATTTGTACGAACGAGACTTCTTTGAATAAAATGCAGTACTATTTAGAACACTGACAGTAGTTGTGGATTTCGTCCTCTCTATTAGCATGCAATCCAACAATATTTCAGAAAAATATTATTATTTCCAATTCTAAAAAGAAACTTTATTCTCCTTGAGAGGAAATCTACACCCATAACACGTTAAAAAATAACAAAGAAAAAAATTCATATGTCATGGCATGCAAAAAAATCCTCTCATCAGTCCCCTCTTCTGTTTGCGCTGATAACTTTTCAGAATCTTGATCTCATTCCTTAATTCAACTATCATTTCCCTCTTCTCATCATTTCTTCTTATCAACTCAGTCTGCTGGGACAAATTTTCCTCCAACAGTTGAGAAAACTTTGTCTCAACGACGTTGTTCCCAGCTTCTTTCTCCACACAACTGCTGCTGCTGATCACCAGATCATTGTCGCTGCTGCTGCATATATCTCTATCTCCTATATTTACGATCTTCTTGCCCGAATCATGTCCAGAACCTGTTGCTAAATGCTGTTCTGATTCGGAACGAGAACTCGGATCCTCCTCTGATGAAGTAGTGCAGTGGGGATTGGGTTTCCCGGAACATTCTTGAAGAGGATACACCTTTTTGAGGGAACTGATGGAGGAATTGGAAGCAGATCCCGGGTTGGGTGCCTTGACGGAGGATTCGGATTTGAGGTGATGATCGTACTTGTCGGCCAAAGAGCGGTAAGATATGTAGAGTTCTTGCACCAGTTTGATGAGTTGGGGTCTCTTCTGGTAATACATGTTGGCCCTCTCGGCGAATGTGTCTCCATTGTCTTCGGTTAGCTCTAGTATCATTTTTATCTTCTTATCCAAGTCTACAACATATAATTATAAAAAACAACTACCATTATCAGTAGGGATACATATATATATTCTTCAATCATAAATCGGACATTCAGAAATCGATTCGAAATTATGATTCATCTTTGAATACACGGATTCAATTGAAATTAAACCGAAAAATCCAAACTGAACTCACATCAAACCAAACAAAAGCTATTATTAATGCAATATACTTATTACTACCTTATTTTTAAAATAAAAACGTCAAGTTTATTAATCAGTAAGGTCAATCGTCCGCTTAAAAATAAAAAAAATATTCAAACAACGCAAAAAGAAAAGACTTCTGCATTGAAATCAAAATCGAACTGCACGTCTCGGCTAGGTTCGACTATGTATGTACTCCTATAATTTTATGAGAAAAATAAATCAATAATATTGTATCTGTGTATATATATATACATATTGGGGCCGGCCGGGAAAAGAATGAAAACCTTGTAAAGCGGAGTGAAGCCTTTGAGATTGAGGTGGGAGATTATGGCTATCCCACCACCATGAATACGGAGACGACTCCTGTTGCTCATCGCTGCTACTTCTCTCCATTCCAATCATCTTTTCAAAATATTAAACCTATTCCCCTTGTTTTATGCGACAAAATATAATTTTTCATTTCAAAAAATGAACCTTGCTAGTGTTTTTTTTATTTATTATTATTATTATTATCATGACCCTCTCTATTGTATTTCAATATACTGTCAATTGTTTTTAAAAAAGGTTGATCCTGTCTAAAAAACAAAATATCCGGAATATATCGTAAGATTTTTGGATTTTTTGGGACTGTATTGATCCCTTAGCTAATTTCCTTGTGGGTATTACGTTGATTTTTCATATTTTTCCCACGATTGAGGAAATTTGTTGGAAACCTTCTGATAAGGGAAATATCTTACTCTTAATTTTGGGGAATTAGGATTTATCTTATCTCCCACAATTTTTCTCCATCTCCATGAAATTTTCTAGTGAGGATGAGAAAATTCCATACTCAATCTACACTGTACTTAAATTGGTATCGCGGTTTAATGACAAATATGATTGATCATGTATACTTCTAATATTAAAAAAATATCATAAAACACCATAATTTTAAAAATGACAAAAATTGTCACACTTGAATGATTATTTTAGTAAATTATAAAAAATAATCTTATTTAAATATTAATTTTCGGTATAAATTCTTCTTCAGTACATTTACTTAAGTAAAAATAGTGTACGCAAACAACTATTTACTATGTGCACCATACCTGCACATGATGATTTTTTTAAGGGATACGTGCACAAGTCACAACTGCACATGATTATTATTTTGTCGAGTACTTATTTTATATCAATTTTCCATATGTTAAAAATTTCAGTTTTTAATATTTCATTTTTTGCACTTAAATTGCACACATGGTTTCTTCCAATTCTATAAATGTAACATTTTATTAATTACTTTTCTTTTGGCAATATAGAATCTTAATTGATTAAATTATCTTACTAAAGAGAACAAATTATCCAAATAATAATAATATAACAGGCACATTTTTACAGTTTGGGTAAATCAAAAAAATCGTCGTCCAACAACTCCATGGGAAAGTATGCCAAGCTATCATCTTCAACAGCAGATGGCACAATTCCATCACTCGTCGAGGCAACAGATAGGAAATTGCTGTCCAGTAGAGTAGCACCTTCAAGATCACGGTGCTCGTCCCGTGCAGAATATTGCATGTCGTCGAACGCTTTCCTCGAACCAATGGCCTATGAATTTAAGTACAACCAAAGAAAAAATAATTCGATCACTCTTTGTCATTTCATTAATATAACATGTATGTATAATTACATTCGTGATCGACGGCACTTATATATGATATACATCAACACTCACAAATCTTCCGACTTGACGATCGATATAAAACATTAGAAAATCCCCGTTCTGCAAGCCATGCATCGCGAAGAATTCACCTAAATATTTTACATGCAATCGCTTAAAGTTAATTACTGGTGAAATAAATCTCCATTTAAAGATTGGTTTATATGAATTAATGAGCTAAATCACGACATATGTAGATATAGGGACGATAAAAATGCATATTCAATGACTCACATGCATGCTCAAGCACATGTACTCTTCCACTAGTGTTTGACCAAAACCTGCACGGGAAAGACACCATGATAGTATAAAAACTGTGTTTTTAAGATTTTCCTCCATTAAAAAATTATGGGAAAAATATTAATATTTATATATATATATACAGAATAAAATAGAAGGAAAAAGATAATAGATATACCCGTATCTAAATGTCCATAATTTTGGCCTAGTGACATCATCCATGGACATATAGATGCCTTCTTTACTTCCAATTTCTGGGAAATGCTTAACTGCAAATTCCTATGCCAAAAGAAGAAAGAAAACATGTCGTATATATCAATTAATAAATGGGATTATAATATAAGTAAAAACCATCAAATAAAATAAAAATGTAAAAAAATTAATGGGAACAAAAAAACCTTAGGAATCACTACACGCCCTCTATCTTTCACATCGCTGTGCCTTAATCTCTTCTCAAACAGGAATTCCAAGGCGGACATATCAACTTCCTGCGGCATAAAATTGTGGTTTAATTAGTTAATAATATCGTTTAGTCGTAGGCGAAAAAAAGGCAAAACTTGTCTATACATTGATATATATCGTGCACGGATAAATTATTTTGTCGATTTATAGGAACATTAATTTATGTTGGATTTACATTGGTAGATTAATCATCACTCCTCCGTTCCAATATGAAAATATGAATCCGATCATTGCACTCGGGAAGGGCTCGTGCAGTTGCAGCAGTATTTGAAAAAAGAATTGATCGTTTTTGTTTATCTAGACAAATCGTGGCACTAATTTGTCTCTTATTCGATTAGGCCTAAATTACCGTTTCCTATGAGGTATAACATTCAAAAAACATGAGTAAAAACCCAACATTCACCTTGAAACAAAATTCTATCTTTTACTTCCATTTTTTAAGCCACAGACGCCACTTGATTTTCAATAAGAAGAAACAGTACTAATTTTCCTTTATAAAAATTGAGAATCATAAATTGAAAATTGATATGAATGTATGTATACCCTAGGTGGTGGCAGAGAAGAAGGCACAGGAGGACGAAGCCACTGTCGCTTCGGTGGAGCCGCGGGCAGCACCACCATCTCCCTCTCCCTCTCTTTTCTTTTCTGTCTAAGTGTTTCCAACCTCATTTTTGCATTTTCCCTCCTCGACAACCCACCATCTTCATCGCTATCATCCGCAACGAAAATTCTATTTTTCGACCTCGCAGTTCTCATTGTTTCTCTTGATTTTTCACCAAGTTTATTAGGTATGCGAAGTTGCAGTAGATTGGAGTTCAAATTTATAGTGGTCAGTGGAGCAACATTAATTAACATAGGTTTGGAAATGAGTAGGCAATGTCATGCATTACACTAACGGGATTACTGAAATCAGTTGCAAAAGCAACTCCACGTTTACCAACTGTTTTGTAATATAGTGAAGAGGAGACGAGACTAACATCACGAACTCAGAGAAACAACAGGACAAGTGGGATTTACTGACAATATATATGTGTATGTATGAAATGCATGTTCTAGAGAAATTGAAAACGAGTACTGCTGTACTGGTGTTCGAATTTTATGTCTTATTTTTTAAAAATTTTAACTTCCATTTTCTTATTTTATATTATATTCGTTAAAAATCATTAAAAAAATAAACTCTACAAATTAAATTTCTATTTTATTTTTATTTAATTCATCCAAAAAATAGTTTCACATTAAAACTTAGTTAATAGAGTTATATGAGTAAAAATTAAGAAAAAAATACTAATAAATATAGAAATTAATTAGACTATATATTTGAGACAACTGAAAAGAAAAAAAATAATTTATATAATTGAAACGTAGATAATATATCAAGTCACGTACCTATATAATCACCCTTTTACTGAATCTAATTGGGTTTGCCCTTGTATTCTACAATTTTTCCTGAATTGTTTCACATGCTTGCACCAAATTAAAAGCAACTAAAGTAAAATGGTTTGCATGCAAGTATTTTTGAGTGTTTGTAAATGTCAACTTCAACTTCTACAACTTTTATTCAAAAACTAGAAGAAAGAATGTGATGTTTTTACTTGCTCTGATTTTTTGTTTTAAGGTTTAAAATTACAAGTTGATATTTGTATCCTTAAAATATTTATCATGTTACATGTACTTTTTAAATAATATTTTGCTTTTTTATATATAATTTGCATTTTCAGAATTTTTTTTATAAATATTTTGTGTATTTATACAAATTTTGTCATTTTTATATATCTTATATTTATATTTTAACTAAAAATTAAACTTGAAAGCAATTATTTTCCAAACACTCAAACATTAACTTATTATTAGCTAGTTTTAGACTTCTATTTTCGAAGCTCCCACCTTTAGCTTCTCACCAAATTTAATATAATATCTAGAATAATCACTTTAAAATAAGCAAAAGCTCTTTAAAATAGTCCGTAAATGTTCTATGAATGTTAAATTTAAGTTTGTATTCTTTAATTTTACCCATTACATTAATTAATCATCTTCAAGAATTTTGTGTTTTATAAACAACACAACCTTCAGAATTTATTAAATAACTAAACATTGAACATTTAGTAAACCAAAACCTATAATGTGAATTAAGGTAGTTGATTTTTTTTTTCTTTTCACCGCATGCATGATATTATTTTTCTCGTGTCTAAAGTTGAGAGTATGTCTCTTACGAGAAAATCTCATAAATATATATCAGTGAAACAGGTCGACTCAGTCTATACATACAATGAAAATAATATTGACATAAAAATCCGTGAAATAGATCAATTCGATCTATATCTGTAGTGAAAATAATTTCTTTGAAATAAAAAATAGTTTTTTTGATAGGTCAGGTCGGTGATCCGTCTCATAAAATTGATCCATGAGACGTTTTTATGTGAGTTTTTGTGTAAAGTTGTATTACACATCATTCACAGATGGGCACACGGATTTGAAGGTAAATAATTTTTTTAACCAAACAATATGTACATATTATATATATACACACATCTATCACTTCCTCTTACTATATTATTAAGAATGAAATTATTGTAATAACTGCATTTGGTATGTTGGTATGACCATATCCTTGTTACTAGAACAACTCCATTAATTTACAATTTATCTCATATATATCTTAACCTATATAAAAGAAAAAAAATTATTCCAATTGAGAAAACTTTATACCCAATCTCCAAATCAAATTTAAATGGAGATCTCTTGACTCATCATAGCAAACTATTTCATAATTAAATTAAACTATTTATATAAAATTAGGACATATATTATAAATAGTTTCTTAAACTTACGTAATTTTGCATCGAAAAATTATGAATACCACTTTTTAGTACAAATTAAAATAAATTATTGTTTCGTTCCTTTTTGTTCAATGTAAATTTGTTCCAACTTCTAAATCAACTAATCGTTTGAAGTTGAAGGGTTCGAATACTTTCTAGATTTCCAATTCAACCCTTCATTATTTAGATTTATTTACATTAATTAAATACCAAAAATATATTTTAACGTTGTAATTTAAGGCTGAAATATATGTAATTAAATAGATATTTCTATTCACTAATATTGTTTATTCACTATACCATATAAACATTGTACCATCTAAGGCCATCTTTAACTTAGAAATCTATTTTAGTGCAAGTTCTGCACTAAAATTGTGTATGTTCTGAATCAAAAACAACTTCCATCTCCAACCCATTTATGTCAAATCAAACACCAAAAATAATATTCTCGAAATATTTTTTTTATTTTACATACATTATTTTTATCATGTATTTAATATATATTTATAAATTTAATGATTAATTAATATGATATAAAAATATTTTATTATTAATAAGTATAATTATTATAATATTCAAATTATTAATTTAATTTTTTATATTAATTAATTAAATTACATATAATACAGATTAATACACACAAATTATTAAAATGATAAATAACTTGAATACATAAAATTAATTAAATAACATGATATTTATCAATTATTTATAATCATAATCAAATAATTCTGCGCCAAATTTGGTGCAAGGGAAGGTGGGACGCCTCCATTGGAGCAATCAACCCTGCATATAAATGACTTTTCACTCCATTGTAGTGCAGTATTGGAGATACCCCAACTATATTATGTCACAATACTTGATACTGTATTTTGACCACAAAAAACAGACCATTTTAAATATTAAAATTAACATGTACACCATAAAAATTCATAAATTTAAAAATAATAAAAATTATCATACTTAAAATATTATTTTAAATAATTATTAATAATATTAAATTTAATTTAAAGCTCCTAATGATATATATGGATTATAGAGTATATGAAATTGAATTGGGAAAAGTGTAGAGAAGTGAGTAGGAATAGAAGATATTTTGATACTTTAGAAAATAATCATTGCTTACAATGGCTAATTGCAAATTTAGCCAATTGCAACTACCTTATATTTGTTTTTTGATTAGGCATTGATTTAGTGAAATAGGAGGTGTTAAAATAATTCAATTGAAATAGTCATTTGTTTATATATATCAGTTATCAAATCACGCCAATTGATTTGGTATTAAAAAATGTAATCTTTACCAGGCTATTAAATAAGTAATTAATAATACAAGCTGATATTGGATTGGACAAGATCCTATTTTCGGACTGAATTGGTTCCGGATTAAGTTTTATAAAAACTAATCGAACTCAATAAGAATACGGACTTGATTCGACACTAAACCCAGTATACCGATTTCGGTTCGATCGAACTGGATTATATTTGATCGGCTCCATACCGGTTCGAGATCAATCAGATCGGTTAACCATGACTAGATATGTGCACAATATGTGCACAACGTTTTTTATTTAAAATTTTTGTGTTATATATTATTTGTGTACCTCTTAATAATTGCAACTCGTGGCAATTGATTATGTTATGAGTGTAGCATTAAATTTCCATATCAAAGTGTAAGTTTAAGTACAAAAAATATGTTAGAATAAAATTCCCCCATAAAATTTTATGTTCAAGTTTTTTATATATATATAATTACAATTTTTTTTCCATAAAAATAAGGGTATTTTGAAAAAAAAAATTGGAGTATATGCTTTGAGATTATTACAATTATTATCATTATAATATAGAAAAAACAAGAACAAAAGTAATTTAGTTATCAGAATAACTTTATATAATCGCACTGGTTATATTAATTCGTTGAATTGAAAATTTTTCTTCCTTAGACAACAACGAAATAATATTTCAGTTTTTGCACTTTATTTGCACAATATGTTTCTCCTAACTCTATTTTTGTAACTTTCGTTTGCAATTACTGAATCTTTATTGATTCAATTAGCTTGAAAAAGAATTGGTTCCGTTATCCAAATAATTTACAGTTTTGGCAAATCAAAAAAATCATCCTCCAACAAATCATTGAAAAATTGTTCCAAGCTATCGTCTTCGTCGAAGACGGATGACACAGCTCCAGTAACACTTGTTGAAGCAACTGGAGCCATATTATTGTCCACCGTTGCACCTTCAAGCGCACGGTGATCATCCCTCACAGCATGGTCGTCGGCCTTTCTTGAACCAATGGCCTAAGAATTTAAGTTCAAAAAATGGAAATATATATATTAAATAGTGTATGTAAGTATAATTATATGATTGATAACATATGAATAAAATGAATTAATGCTTACAAATCTTCCCATTTGTGGATCAACATAAAACATCAAGAAATCTCCGTTTTGCACGCCATGCATCGCGAAGAATTCACCTGAATAATTTCCATTACAACCCTTTAAAATTTGTGGTCAAATAAATGTAATATTACCATGCGTCTAGATCAGAGAGTTAATATATATGAATTATTTAGCAAAATCTCAATGCATGTATATAATATTGCACGGATGACTATGTATAGAGATAGGGGAGATACGTAAAATTACATATAGTAATATGTCTTACATGCATGTTCAAGCACATGAATTCTCCCACTGTTGTTAGCCCAAAACCTGCACAGGAAAGATTTCACAAAAACATAAACCGTATCGCGCGCCATCTATTAGCAAATGCTAATTAAAATTAATACTGAAAGTTCCACAAAAATCGCGATATCTATTTTTTCCACTAAAAAAATAGATATACCCGTATCTGAATGTCCATAACTTAGGCGTGGTCACATCATCCATGGACATATACATGCCTTCCTTGCTATCGAGTTGTGGGAAATGCTTCAGTGCAAATTCCTACTCAAACGGAAGAAAGAAAACAAATTAGTCGCATATATCAATTAATAAAATGGGATTCTAACATAACCATCAAATATATACAATAAAAAAGTATGCAAAAATTAATGAAAAAATAAACCTTGGGGATGACTACTCGCCCTCTGTCTTTCACATCGCTGTGCTTTAGTCTCTTCTCGAAGAGGAACTCCAAGGCAGACATATCAACTTCCTGAGGCATGAAACCATGACTTAACAATGTATCATTTTGTCGCAAGCAAAAAAGGTCAAACTTGTCGATACGTCGATAAATAACATCTAAATTATTTTGTCGATTTATATGAACATGATCGATTCATGTGGAATTTGATATGGTAGATAAATCTTCACCTTATTGTTCTTTAGATTTTAGTCAATTCGTTAATCTAATTTGTCGCGATTAGGTCTAAATTACCATTTCTGTGGTAGGATATAAAGTTTACAAACAGAAATAAAATGGATCAAACATTCACCTTCAAAAAAAAAGTTCTACCTTTTACTACTTTTTTTTAAGCCAAAGT
>NC_133317.1:5448529-5466583 GCF_012295235.1 Primulina huaijiensis | reverse complement strand
TATATGTATGTATAAACACACACACACACACCCGAGGCGGAGGTAGAGAAGAAGGCATGGGAGGACGAAGCCACTGCCGCTTAGGTGCAGCAGGCTGCACCACGCCATCCCTCTCCATTTCTTTCCTCTTCTGTCTTAGAGTTTGCATCCTCATTTTGGCGTTTTGCCTCCTCGATTGCCCACCATCTTCATCGCTATCATCTGCAATAAAAATCACATTTTTCGACCTTGCAGTTCTCATTGTTTCTCTTGATTTTTCACGAAGTTTATTAGGTGTGAGAAGTTGCACCAGGTTAGGGTTCAAACTTATAGAGGTTAGTGGAGCAACATTAATTACAAAGGTTTGGAACTGAGTTGGCAATGTCATGCTTTACACTAACCTAATTACTCAAATCAGTTGCAAAAGCAACTCTACATTTACCAGCTGTTTTGTAGTATAGTGAAGAGAAGGATAAAATTACGAACTCTGAGGAACAACATAACAAGTAAGATTTACAGTCAATATATGTTTCTAGAAGGGAGTTTTTGCTTTCTGATTTTAAATAAGTGATTAAATTTATATATTATTAAAAAGTGGGAAAAAAAATCATAAGTTAGTACTGTCGAAAACAAAAGTGAGAAAATGAAAAAATCAGAATTGGGTAGTGTTTGATAAATAAGTTATCGTAATACTAATTTCTTGCCAAACTCAAATTTGTAAAAACTTATGAGTAGGTTTCTTGTGAGACGGTCTCACGAATCTTTATCTGTGAGACGGGTCAATCATACAGATATTCATAATAAAAAATAATACTTTTAGCATAAAAAGTAATATTTTTTCATGGATGACCCAAATAAGAGATCTGTCTCACAAAATACGACCCATGAGACCGTCTCACACAAGTTTTTGCCAAAACTAATTAACATCTAACCAATTTTTAGATTTAAATCAAATGAAGCAGGAGATCTGTCTCATCTGGGTTTAAAAAACACACTTTAAAAAACACACAAAAATGAATTTTTTAAACCAATAATTATTTTATTTTAGTGATTGCAAACACTTCCTAAAATAAGAAGAATTTTTTTAAAAAAAATGAGAGAAGGAATGGTTTTATATATTATTTTTAAAATTCTAAATTCCATTTTCTTATTTTATATATTAAGTCACGTACCGGTACCAATCAACTCTTTATTCAAATTTTGGATTCGTCACTGTATTTGCAATATTTTTTTTCTTAATAATTTCACATGCTTGAACCAAAAGCAACCAAAGGAAAAAAGTTTGCTAACACATATAGATGCTCGTTCAATTTGAAAACCAGTTATTAATATAATTATATGGAACAAGGGAGCTTTATGTTGCATTTGGATCGATAAATTTGAAGCTAAAATAACAAATTTATTGGTTTTTTTGGGTAAATCTACTTGACAATAAATTTCAAATCTCAAATAGTTATTTTTAGAGTTATTACGGTGAATTTAAAAATTAGCTCAACCTGAAACCATTTAAAATTTTCCCCTCAATTACTTTCCTCAAATCCAAAGCGTTCATTCAAAACGCAACCCTAGTAGCCGTTAATGTTCCATGGAATCGAGTTAAACTTAAATTAGTTGTATTTAATGCATATGATCGAACATTTGTTGCTACTGCATCCAAATTTATACAAGATAATAACCATACAACGTCAACGTTTTAAATGTGACTTGAGCTAAACAACATAGTATCGAGCAGTCAAAAATAACGTACATCTAAAAATTCTTAAGTTTGAGAATCCAAACTCTATAAACTTGTTTGAACATTATTATTTCCCACAATGCAACATACAATAAATTTCATTTTAAACTAATTATATCAAATCAAGATCCTAGAATGTCTAGCATTTTGATTACCAAAACAAATCAAATAATGCTCCCCAATTTCACTTTCTTTAATTATATTTCTAATTAGTTTAAAATTTAATTTTAACTTTAACACTCTATCGATTCTCAGAGTCGCATCTTTCTCAAATTGGAATATTTATAAATGCCCAACAACCAATATTCAATTATTTAAGCGGGAAAATTTTTAAAAACAGCGTAATTAGGTTGAACATTTATAAATGAGAAAGAATAATCACTTTAAAACAAACAAAAACTCTTTAAAACAATCCATAATTTTCTATGAATGTTAAATTTAAATTTGTCCTCTTTAATTTTTACTCATTACATTAACTAATCATCTTTAAGAATTTTGTGTTTTATAAACAACACAACCTTTAGAATTTATTAAATAACTAAACATTGAACATTTTGTAAACCAAAACCTATAATGTGAATTAAGGTAGTGGATTTTTTTTTCTTTTCACCACATGCATGATATTATTTTTCTCGTGTATAAAGTTGATAGTATGTCTCTTATGAGAAGTCTCTTATGAGAAAATCTCATAAATATATATTAGTGAAACATGTCGACTCAGTCTATACCTGCAATGAAAATAATATTGACATAAAAATCCGTGAAACATGTCAATTCGATCTATATCTGTAGCGAAAATAAATTTTTCGAAATAAAAAGTAGTTTTTTTGATAGGTTGACCTGTCTCATAAAATTGATCCATGAAACGGTTTTATGTGAGTTTTTATGTAAAGTTGTATTACACATCATTCACAGATGGGCACACGGGTTTGGAGGTAAATAATTTATTTAACACAACAATTAATATGTACATATTATATATATACACACACATCTATCACTTTCTCTTACTATATTATTAAGAGTGTGACTATTGTAATAACTATATTTGGTAGGTTGGTATGACCATATCCTTGTTACGAGAACAACTCCATTAATTTACAATTTATCTCATATAAAATTATGAATACCACTTTTTAGTACAAATTAAAATAAAAATTATTGTTTCGTTCCTTTTTGTTCAATTTAAATTTGTTCCGACTTCTAAATCAACCAATCGTTCGAAGTTGAAGGGTTCGAATACTTTCTAGATTTCCAACTCAACCCTTCATTATTTAGATTTATTACATTAATTAAATACCAAAAATATATTTTAACGTTGTAATTAAAGGCTGAAATATATGGAATTAAATAGATATTTCTATTCACTAATATTGTTTATTCACTATATCATATAAACATTGTACTATCTAAGGCCATCTCTAACTTATAAATCTATTTTAGTGCAAGTTTTGCACTAAAATTGTGTATTTTTTGCACCAAAAACAACTCTCATCTCCAATTTATTTATGTCAAATCAAACACCAAAAAGAATATTCTCGAAATTAATTTACATATAATTGTGTATTAAAATTAACATATANACTAAAATTGTGTATTTTTTGCACCAAAAACAACTCTCATCTCCAACTTATTTATGTCAAATCAAACACCAAGAAGAATATTCTCGAAATTAATTTACATATAATACAGATAAATACACACAAATTATTAAAATGATAAATAACTTGAATACATAAAATTAATTAAATAACATGATGTATTTTATATTTGTACATTTTACTTTGCATTATTATCTAATAAGTTAAATTATTTATAATCATGATCAAATAACTATGCGCCAAATTTGGTGCAAGGGAAGGTGAGACGCCTCCATTGGAGCAATCAACCCAGCATATAAATGACTTTTCACTCCATTGTAGTGCAGTATTGGAGATACCCCAACTATATTATGTCACAATACTTGATACTGTATTTTGACCACAAAAAACATACCATTTTAAATATTAAAATTAACATATTCACCATAAAAAGTCATAAATTTAAAAATAAATAAAAATTATCATACTTAAAATATTATTTTAAATAATTATTAAAAATATTAAATTTAATTTAAAGCTCCTAATGATATATGCATTATAGAGTATATGAAATTGAATTGGGAAAAGTGTAGAGAAGTGAGTAGGAATAGAAGATATTTTGATACTTTAGAAAATAATCATTGCTTACACCGGCTAATTGCAAATTTAGCCAATTGCAACAACCTTATATTTGTTTTTTGATTACGCATTGATTTAGTGAAATAGGAGGTGTTAAAATAACGCCAATTGATTTGGTATAAAAAAATGTACTCTTTACCAGGGTATTAAATAAGTAATTAATAATATAAGCTGATATAGAACTGGACAATATCCTATTTTAGGACTGAATTGGTTCCGGATTAAGTTTTATAAAAACTAATCCAACTCAATAAGAATACGGACTTGATTCGACACTAAATCCTGTATACCGATTACGGTTTGAACCGGATTATATTTGATCGGCTCCATACCGGTTCGAGATCAATCCGATCGGTTAATCATGACTAAATATGTGCACAATATGTGCACAACATTTTTGATTTAAATTTTTTGTGTTATATATTATTTGTGTACCTCTTAATAATTGCGACTTGTGGGAATTTATTATGTTATGCGTGTAGCAATAAATTTCAATATCAAAGTGTAAGTACAAAAAATATGTTTGAAGAAAATTTCCCCATAAAATTTTATGTTCAAGTTTTTATTTGTTATAATTACAATTTTATTTTCCATAAAAATAAGGGTATTTTGAAAAAAAATTGGAGTATATGCTTTGAGATTATTAAAATTATTATCATTATAATGAAGAAAAAACAAGAATAAAAGTAATTTAGTTATCAGAATAACTTATATACAATCGCACTGGTTATATTAATTCGTTGAATTGAAAATTTTTCTTCCTTAGACAAGAACGAAACAATATTGCAGTTTTTGCACTTTATTTGCACAATATGTTTCTCCTAACTCTATTTTTGTAACTTTCGTTTGCAATTACTGAATCTTTATTGATTCAATTAGCTTGAAAAAGAATTGGATACGTTATCCAAATAATTTACAGTTTTGGCAAATCAAAAAAATCATCCTCCAATAGATCATTGAAAAATTGTTCCAAGCCATCGTCTTCGTCGAAGACGGATGACACAGCTCCAGTAACACTTGTTGAAGCAACCGGAGCCATATTATTGTCCACCGTTGCACCTTCAAGCGTACGGTGATCATCCCTCACAGCATGGTCGATGGCCTTTCTTGAACCAATGGCCTAAGAATTTAAGTGCAAAAAATGGAAAAATATATATTAAATATTGTGTATGTAAGTATAATTATATGATTGATAACATATGCATAAAATGAATTAATGCTTACAAATCTTCCCACTTGAGGATCAACATAAAACATCAAGAAATCTCCGTTTTGCACGCCGTGCATCACGAAGAATTCACCTGAATAATTTCCATTACAACCATTTAAAATTTATGGTCAAATAAATGTAATATTACCATCTAGATCAGAGAGTTAGTATATATGAATTATTTAGCAAAGTCTCAATGCATGTATATAATATTGCACGGATGACTATGTATAGAGATAGGGGAGATACGTAAAATTACATATAATATGTCTTACATGCATGTTCAAGCACATGAATTCTCCCACTGTTGTTCGCCCAAAACCTGCACAGGAAAGATGTCATAAAAACATAAACTGTATCGCGCGCCATCTATTAGCAAATGCTAATTAAAATTAATATGAAAGTTCCACAAAAATCGCGATATCTATTTTTTCCACTAGGAAAATTAATACTGAAAGTTCCACATAAAAAGTCATGCCCCGAGACCGAGATTGGTCGACACCGGCGTTATTCAACAATCACATAATTGCTAAACAACAAGCCTCGTAGTACAGTATAAACCAAGACCAGTTTATATCATAAATACCATAAAAATGGAATCGTCTTTACAACAGCAACTCTGAAAACGATAAAAATCTGCGGAAGCGTTTATAACTTGAATTAAAACTCACAAGAACATATTCTTAATAAAAATTCTTCATGCGTCCACTATCAGCCCAAAAACTGGTGTCTGATTCTTGTTTCTCTATTTCTTCTTCTGATTTATCTGGGGAGATAGAGTAAGGGGTGAGTATTCAGCAAGTGGGGGCCGTTCGAGCACAATATAACAACATGCATAAAATTTCGAAAACACATGACTTGCATAACATCATTCGTATCACATGCATAACTTTCACCAGCACTGAGATTCATCTACTTTCTATGGTTTACTGATATCAGTCCCTAATTTTTACTCCTCTGAGGGGGCGAGACCGTATAGCGGTTATATCACCCACCGCGTAAGGGTACGTCATGGTTGGGATTCCCATCCATATCCAGTCGACTCCTCACAGTGCTCAAAACCATATGACAATCAACACAAGAAAAGAGTAGGAGAAGAATGTACTCGACCGTATTTTCAAAAACGAATAAGATAATATGCATAACGAGATTTAATCTTTAAAACAAGCCCACTTACCTTAGACTTGGAATAAAATGTGAAGAATTGGAGAAAAATAGAAGAATTGTGCAATCGGCACTTCGAGAAGATAACAGCACATCTACCGAATAAAATCAGCCGCTTTGTAAAATTGCTTGCGCCTTAATGAACCGTTGGAAAGGGCTTAAACTTTAACAGTACGTTCATAAGTACGTCAAATAAATTATGAACGGTGTAGATTGGATTTGAAAGTCTCTTTAACCTGTTAATAGACGAAAACCATAGGTATATGCTATTCTCGCATAGAATCTGAGCAGCTTTCTTGCAAATGCTATAAACAAAAAACTAACCGTTGGATTTGATCAAATTTTGGATATGTTATTTGAAACATATCGAAGCATATTCTGAACGGTGGAGATCGGATTCCAAGCACCCGAGAAAGAGAAACGAAGTTTAATCATTGGACAGAATTTTGATGACTCGTGCAGAATTTTTGGAGAGCAAAATTTCGAAAATTGGGGAGGAAACTCGAAAATTTCAGTGTACATTCTGAATGGGAGGGTCCTCCTATTTATAGGGGTGAGATGAAAATCTCACCATAATTCGATTGATATTCTTCCATAATTTCGAGATAATTATTCCATAATTATCGAGATACTTCTTCCTTACATATTGAGATGCTACCTTGTTGGGAAAATCTACCTTGTATGTAATATTTCTTTCCAAATAGATTGATATCCAGCTTTATTTCAAAATTAATACATGATTTGCACTTGATTTTGGATTTCATGTATTTATTGGCTTGGAATTTCTAATATCATGTATTATTTAATATTTTCGAATTTATTATAACTCCAAAAAAAATTTATACATGTCTATATTTAATTAAATAATTACATGCCCAAAAATTTGGGTTCTCACATCCCTCCCTCCTTATTAAAAGTTTCGTACTCGAAACTTGAGTCGGCTTAACCTTCGAAAAGGTAGGGATATTGCTTGTGTATTTTCTCTTTAAACTCCCAAGTAGTTTTCTCGTTCTGTGCTTTGACCATTGCACCTTGACGTAGAGAATAATATGTCATCTCAGTAGTTGGTCCTTAGTGTCTACAATATGAGTAGAGACATCTTCATATTTCAGCTCTGTCTCAAAGTTAACTTTGATCATGAGTGATTCAATTTCCATAACATGTCTTGGGTTTGGGATGTATTTCCTTAGCTAAGAGTCGTGGAAGACATTGTGAATCTTTTGATATATCTGGTGGCAATGCTATTATTTAAGCCAATGTGCTAATCTCTCCAAAATTTCGAATGGTCTTACGTACCGAAGATTCACTTTTTCAGCTTTACTAAATCTAAGGATTCCTTTCATTGGTGAGACCTTTATATAAGACTTTTCACCAAATGTGAATTCCCTTGATCTCCTTTTAAAATCATTCAAACTCTTTTGCTGGTCTTATGCAGTCTTAAGTCTGTCTTTGATGATGACCACTTTTTCATTGTCTCTTGGATTAGTTCTAGCCCAGTTATGACTGTCTCCTCTATTTTGTTCTAGTACAATGGTGATCGAAACTTCCGTCCGTAAAGGCTTCAAATGGAGTCATTCCAATATTACAGTGATAACTGTTATTGTAACCGAACTCTATCAGTGGTAGATGTTTATTTCAATTACTACCAAAGTCTGTGGCACGTGCCCTTATCAAATTCTCTAGGGTTTGAATCATTCTCTCTGTTTGACCATCATTTTAAGAGTGATAAGTCATATTATGACTAGCTTTTGTTCTTGTAGCTTCTTGAAAGCTCTACCACAAACGTGACACAAATCTTGGATCTCTATCCGATATTATGATTGCAGGCACTTTATGTAGCCGCATAATGTTATCCATGTATAGAGTTTCCAACTTGTCAATATTATAATTCCTTCGGACGAGTAGAAAATACGTAGATTTCATGAGTCTATCTACGATTATTCTTACCCCGTCGTGACTCTGTATTGACTTTGGCAATTCTACAATGAAATCCATGGAAATATGTTCTCACTTCCATTCTAGGATTCTAACTGTTGCAGTAGTCTTTCCAGTCGTTGCTGCTCGACTTCCACTTGTCGGCATACTTGTCACTTAGATATAAACACGAGGACGTCTCTTTTCATTCTGTTTCGTCAGAAACTTTCTTTCAAGTCCTTATACATTCTTGTACTGACGGGATGGATTGGGAATGTTGACTTATGCACCTCTTACATAACTTATTATCGAAGATTGTTGATGTCTGGCACACATAATCGTCCTCTTATCCCTAAGATTCTGTCTAGCTCCACTTGAAAATCTGACGATTTTATTTCCTTGGCTTGTTCTTTGAAACTTCTCTAGTGTCGTGTTTCGATTCTTTTTCAACTTGACTGCTTTCTCAAGGTATGGTTACACCGAGAGTGATGCTAGGGTTATCTTACCCATGTTTTTCCGACTCAAAGCATCGGCTATCTTATTTGCCTTGTCGAGGTGGTAGCTTGTTGTCAAGTCACAGTCTTTGAGTAACTCTATCCACCATATTTCCCTCATCTTCGATTCTTTTTTGAGTGTACAAATATTTCTAGACTTTGGTGATCCGTGAAGATTTTACACTTGACACCATCTGTCTCTGAATTTTCAAAGCAAAGACCACTGTTGCCAACTCGAGATCGTGACTAGGGTAGTTTTGCTCATGCGACTTCCGTTGACTCTCCTGTCTTGCATGAGTACGCATCTGATACCTTACTTTGATGCTTCACTGTAGATTGTAAAATCCTTGTCCTCAGTAGATAATACCAACATTTGTGTATATGCCAGCTTCTCTTTTAACATTTGAAAGTTCTTTTCACATCTTTCTCTTCAGTTGAATTCGTAGTTCTTTTGTGCGAGTCTCGTCAGTTATACGACTACTGAAGAGAAGCCATCGACGAATTTCCGCTAATAGCCTGGTAATCCAAATAAGCTTCTAATTTCGGTTGCATTCTTATGTTTCGGCCAATATAGAATTGCCTCTACTTTCTCAGTTTCACTGATATTCCTGATTTCGATATTATATTACCTTATTCTGAATGATGACATTGGGGTGTCTTCTGCTCTGACCTTTAGCTGATGATAGCATGTCCTCAGGTCAAGCTTGGAAAAGACTCCGACTCCTTTAAGTTGATCAAAAAGATCTTTTATCATTGAAAGAAGATATTTATTCTTGATTGTGATCTTATAGAGTTCTCTATAATCTATACACAATATCATACTGTTATCATTCTTCTTTACAAATAGGACTGCAGCTCCCCAAGAGGACGCACATGTCCTTATCTGCTTTTCGTCTAACAACTTTAGAAGTTGTTCTTTTAGGTCTTTGAGTTCATCTAGAGCCATTTGGTACAGTGTAGTAGAGATTAGTGCATCACCGGTACCAAATTAATCTCGAACTCTACTTCGTAGTCTGAGAACATTCCAAGAAGCCTTTCTGGAAAAACGTCCGAAAATTTTCGTATTACTGGAATATCTTTCAACTTCAGCTCATCTCATTCTTGCATTTTGTTCACCATTGCTAGGTAAACTTCTTCTCTCGATATTATGGCTTTCCAATTCTGGGATACAAACAAACGTATTTTTGTTCCTTGGCATCACCATAGTACTTGATTTTTTCTTGGTTCGGGGTTCAGAGTTTGACATTCTTACTCTGGCAATCTACTATTGCACTTAGATAATCAGTTCATCCCTAGGATGTCATTGAAATCTACTGAAGTGAGTTGAATCAATTCGACACTAAACATAAGCGAATTGATACTAATTTTATCTTATTTTGAAATTATTCCGATTACTATCTTAAAACTTAAAACTCAAGTAGAATATTGAAACTTAACTCAATATCGATCTACATCTTATTGACTTAAATCCCAAAAAAATATAATCTAGCCGTTACCTCAAATAATTATTCTTTTACTAAATCTTACTTTCACCAATACCATGAGCCTATCACGCTCTAACACAAAGGAGTTCATTAAATGTTATTCTCTTTGAATCATTCTTAGTACCATAAAAGTCAAAACTTATTGTACTATACTTTCCTTGATACTCATCAATATCTCATAACTTATTTTATTTACGTAAGGTCGTAACCTACTTGTTATCCCAAAATAATATAAATTTCTTAGCCTGAGGATATTGTCTTACAAGATATTCTAAGATCCTACATATTTAAAGTTAGGACTTAAGATTCTTAATAACCCAAACTTAATGCCCACACATTTAACTGTTACCACAAAATCAACTTCTCTATTGAAATACCCAAAACTTGTGATATAATTCTTATATCAACTTTTCTCGTATTAGTTTTCATAAATAACTTATCATCCCCGAGTCAAAAATTTTTTTATCTTAAATCAGAAGCATAAGTCAACTTATCTCTGATAGGTATATTCCCAAAAATAAATACAAATACTAATCGTCCCCATAAAATTTCATATAAATCCTCTAACTAGCACAAAACAATGCTTGAACGAGATTTTTCGAGAAATTTTCCAAAATTAGAAATTTTGGATACTGACCCATGGATAGAAAGAATACGTCGAGATGATTCCAGAACAGTTGACGGAATTAAATTCTGAGTTTTCTACGAAAAATTATGAGTTCTAAGAAACTTTCCTAAAATAGCAAAAACGCTATTTCAGATGTCTAAATAAAGGAATTTCTCGTTTTCGGACCACGTCTCACAACAAAGTTGTAATATTACTCGTTGGTCGTTCCGAAGGGATTGCATAAGCCTTTTTCCATAATCTGACAAATTTTTCTTCCCAACTGGATTATGAACCTGGCGGCTCTGATACCACTTAAATGTCACGCACCGAGACCGGGGTTGGTCGACACCGGCGTTATTCAACAATCACATAATTGCTAAACAACAAGCCTCGTAGTACAGTATAAACCAAAACCAGTTTATATCATACATACCATAAAAATGGAATCGTCTTTACAACACCAACTCTGAAAACAATAAAAATCTGCGGAAGAGTTTATAACTTGAATTAAAACTCATAAGAACATATTCTTAATAAAAATTCTTCATGCGCCCACTATCAGCCCAAAAATTGGTGTCTGATTCTTGTTTCTATATTTCTTCTTCTGATTTATCTGGAGAGGGTAGAGTAAGGGGTGAGTATTCAGCAAGTGGGGGCCGTTCGAGCACAATATAACAACATGCATAAAATTTCGAAAACACATGACTTGCATAACATCATTCGTATCACATGCATAACTTTCACCAGTACTGAGATTCATCTACTTTCTATGGTTTACTGATATCAGTCCCTAATTTTTACTCCTCTAAGGGGACGAGGCCGTATATCGGTTATATCCCCCACCGCGTAAGGGTACGTCATGGTTGGGATTCCCACCCATATCCAGTCGACTCCTCACAGTGCTCAAAACCATATGACAATCAACACAAGAAAGGAGTAGGAGAAGAATGTACTCGAACGTATTTTCAAAAACGAATAAGATAATATGCATAACGAGATTTAATCTTTAAAACAAGCCTACTTACCTTAGACTTGGAATAAAATATGAAGAATTCGAGAAACATAGAAGAATCGTGCAATCGGCACTTCGAGAACTTAACAGCACATCTACCGAATAAAATCAACCGCTTTGTGAAATAGCTTGCGCCTTAATGAACCGTTGGATCGGGCTTAAACTTTAACAGTACGTTCATAAGTGCGTCAAATAAATTATAAACGATTTAGATTGGATTTGGAAGTCTCTTTAACCTGTTAATAGACGAAAAACATAGGTATATGATATTCTCGCATAGAATCTGAGCAGTTTTCTTGCAAATGATATAAACAAAAAACTAACCGTTGGATTTGACCGAATTTTGGATATGTTATTTGAAACATAACGTAGCATATTCTGAACGGTGGAGATCGGATTCCAAATACCCGAGAAAGAGAAAATAAGTTTAATCTTTGTACAGAATTTTGATGACTCGTGCAGAATTTTTGGAGAGTAAAATTTCGAAAATATGGAAGGAAACTCGAAAATTTCAGTGTACATTCTGAATGGGAGGGTCCTCCTATTTATAGGGGTGATGTGAAAATCCTACCATAATTCAATTGATATTCTTCCATAATTTCGAGATAATTATTCCACAATTATCGAGATACTTCTTCCTTAAATATTGAGATGCTACCTTGTTGGGAAAATATATCTTGTATGTAATATTTCTTTCCAAATAGGTTGATATCCAGCCTTATTTCAAAATTAATACATGATTTGCACTGGATTTTGAATTTCATGTATTTATTGGCTTGGAATTTCTAATACCATGTATTATTTAATATTTTCGAATTTATTATAACACGAAAAAAAAAATTTATACATGTCTATATTTAATTAAATAATTACATGCCCAAAAATTTGGGTTCTCACAAAGTTTATTAGGTGTCAGAAGTTGCACCAGGTTAGGGTTCAAACTTATAGAGGTTGGTGGAGCAACATTAATTAACAAAGGTTTGGAACCGAGTTGGCAATGTCATGCTTTACACTAAACTAATTAATCAAATCAGTTGCAAAAGCAACTCTACATTTACCAGCTGTTTTGTATTATAGTGAAGGAGGGATAAAATCACGAACTCAGAGGAACAACATAACAAGTAAGATTTACCGTCAATATTATATGTTTCTAGAATGGAGTTTTTGCTTTCTGATTTTAAATAATTGATTAAATTTATTTATTATTAAAAAGTGAGAAAAAAATCATAAGTTAGTAGTGTCGAAAACAAAAGTGAGAAAATGGAAAAATCAGAATTGGGCAGTGTTTGATAAAGAAGTTATCGTAATACAAATTTCCTGCCAAACTCACATTTGTAAAAACTGATGAGTAGGTTTCTTGTGAGACGGTCTCACGAATCTTTATCTGTGAGACTGATCAACCATACAGATATTCACAATAAAAAATAATATTCTTAGCATAAAAAATAATATTTTCTCATGGATGACCCAAATAAGAGATCTGTTTCACAAAATACAACAAGAGACCGTCTCACACAAGTTTTTGCCAAAACTAACTAACATCTCACCAATTTTTAGATTTAAATCAAATGAAGCAGAAGCCAACTAGAGTCTGGGTTTAAAAAACACACAAAAATGAATTTTTTTAAACCGTTATTTTATTTTATTTTAGTGATTGCAAACATTTAATGGTGTTATATATTATTTTTAAAATTCTAAATTCCATTTTCTTATTTTATATATTAAGTCACGTACCGGTACCAATCAACTCTTTATTGAAATTTTGGATTCGTCACTATATTTGCAATTTTTTTTCTTAATAATTTCACATGCTTGAACCAAAAGCAACCAAAGGAAAAAATTTTGCTAATACAGATAGATGCTCGTTCAATTTGAAAACCAGTTATTAATTATATAGAACAAGGGAGCTTTATGTTGCATTTGGATCGATAAATTTGAAGCTAGAATAAAAAATTTATTAGTTTGTTTGGGTAAATCTACTTGACAATAAATTTCAAATCTCAAATAATTATTTTTAGAGTTATTACGGGGAATTTAAAAATTAGCTCAACTTGAAATCATTTAAAATTTTCCCCTCAATTACTTTCCTCGAATCCAAAGCGTTCATTCCAAACGCAACCCTAGTAGCCGTTAATGTTCCATGAAATCGAGTTAAAGTTAAATTAGTCGTATTTAATGCATATGATCGAACATTTGTCACTACTGGATCAAAATTTATTGCAGATAATAACCATACAACATCAACATTTTAAATGTGACTAGAGCTAAACAACATAGTATTGAGCAGTAAAAAATAACATACATCTAAAAATTCTTAAGGCAAAAACTTATGTGAGACGGTCTCACGGGTCGTATTTTGTTAGACGGATCTCTTATTTGGGTCATCCATGAAAAAGTATTAATTTTTATGCTAAGAGTATTACTTTTTATTGTGAATAACGGTAGTGTTGACCCATCTCACATATAAAGATTCGTGAGACCGTCTCACAAGAGATCTACTCATTTCTTAATTGTTGAGAATCCAAACTCTACAAACTTGTTTGAACATTATTTTTTCCCACAATACAACATACAATAAATTTCATTTTAAATTAATTATATCAAATCAAGATCCTAGAATGTCTAGGATTTTGATTACCAAAACAAATCAAATAATGCTCCCCAATTTCACTTTCTTTATTTATATTTCTAGTAATTAATTTAAACTTTCATTTTAACTTTAAGACTCTATCGATTCTCAGAGTCGCATCTTTCTCAAATTGGAATATTTATAAATGCCCAACAAACAATATTCAATTATTTAAGCGGGAAAATTTTTAAAAACAGAATAACGTGTGGCTAGCTCAATAATTGAATCATCAAACACTATATATATTTTCAATGAAAAATATCTATTGTATTTTTCGCTCTAAAATATTGTCATTGACTACCGGTCGATCTGGTTCAATTTTTTTTCAGCTTTAGAAATATATAATCCTACACATTTGTTCATTTGTGATTTTTGTGTTCTATATTGATGGGTTTCAATGACCGGATATTTAGTTTTTTTTTATAATTTTAATCATTTTTCTTTATGAATGGTGACGCTGCTTATGTGATCATCGCCACATTGAAAAGTCGAGCAAACACTAAGAATGCGAATGTGTTGTACATATAGATTAATGATTTGGTTCCACATATACCAACAGTGAAAACAGTTGCTTAGATTACATATAAGCATCACACTTCAAATAAATAAACATGAGGCAAATTTTACATAAGTTATTGCCCATTTTACATGTATGGGAACGTTTCTCAAAGCTATTCTTCACGAATAGAGAAATTAATAAACAAAGATAAAATAAAAAAAATTATTTAAGAGCACAATAACAACTAAGCCTCTCTACATTAAAGTGCACTGAAGAAAATATTAGTGGAAAAGGAAACCTTAAACCATACTTTTATTGGTGTCATGTGTATATATTGACCGGATTTTCGACATGCATGAACGTCGATCGACCGGATATCTGTAACTATAACGTGACACAGTACACGACAATCGTTAGCAATATGGCCGGATATATAACCCTAAATGTGGTATATAACTCGGGATGGGAAACACGGTCAGAAGCCGCGTGCAGCCCTAGCATAGTGAAGAACCATAATGTGATCAGTGGCTGAGGAATTGGGAACCAAGGTGATCAAATCTCTTGGACTACTCCATATGTTATCTCTTACATGTTGCACTGTCAAGAAAGTTTGAAGCTGCTGCCCTTTACATGTCAACTCTATCTGTAATTAACCATATAATATTAACATAAAACTAAATATCATGGAGACATTTTTTAAGTACTAAAAGATACCAATCCTAAAATGTTGGATATGGAAAAAAAATTAAATTAACATTTTATAAATATATATATATATCTATGATAGGCCTAATTATCATCAAAAGTAAGGACAATTGGAATCATTGTGCATGATTTCATTTTGTCTTGGGCTCATGCAAACAAATTAAGGAATTAATTAATCATTAATGCATCGCATACCAACTTTAATTAGCATTACATTCAAACATACGAGATATTGAAATGATTCATATACATTTAATTATAATGATTAACTTTAATTATAATGATTAACTTTAAGAATAATTATGGTATTCCAAATATTGCTCCAAAATACATTTACGATTTTGTTTATTGGTGTGGTAATGTTCTTTAAATCAAGGAGCCCACGCAAATTATTGGGCCTGGTCTGGTGAAGTCAAAATTAACTCAATTAAAAGTAGGAGAAAATTTAAATAGAATCGTTAATCAAGGTTAATTTATGTAATTGATGTCTAAACACAATGAATCTTTTAATAATAAATTAAATAAAAAATATCCAAGTTTAACATTTAATCCAAGGGGAAGTTGGTGAAAAATCCCCAACCAGAACATTTATTTGGGTTCACTCCCTACCCTCAAAATTGTGGTACTATGTCATACAAATTGTGGTACACTTCATGTGGAAATGTGGTACACTTCATGTGAAAATGTGGTACTAAAAAAATACCCAGGGACTGAACACAAAAAAAAACGACGACTGGGGAGTTAAGTCCAATTTCCCTTTAATCCAACCAAAGAGGCCGCCCATCACACGATTGAAAACTTCTCCTCTCTTTAATCATTTTTAATTTAATTGCGGGGCCCATTCAGACTTTGCACATAAGCCTAAATCATTATACTTCAGACTTCATTTTATTATTATCCTAATATAAATATTATATATACACAATTTAACATCATAATTACAAAAATTAGAGAAAAGAAAAAGTTGATAGATCCAGAAATTAAGGCTCTTATGATATGGGTACGTTTCATTTTTATTATATTATATTTATATATTTTCCTCTTTGCATAAATCTTCACCCAACTCTTATATAACATATACATACATATATATAAATATACATACATATATGTATGTATATGTAGACCTATACATACGTATCTCTCAGTGATGAACGTAATCGACAAAAATATTATTAACAACCAACAATTATTTAGTGCACATTGAATTAATATATATTATTCACTCACAAACTCAAATTAAAAAATTTTTTTATGAAAAAAAATACCCCTCCAAGTTGACATTCCATTTCTTCAACGATTCTCGATTATAATTATCATAATAATTATAATTTTATATAACTGGCCAGACATAAACTAATTAACTTACATAGGAATTATTAATTATGAGGAATTGACATTCCATTCCACACACAATTTCACTAATATAATAATAAATTAATAATCTAATTAATTATTACTTTTGTACGTGTTTGCCTCTTGTTTATCTACACGAAATGATTCTGCAATGCATTATCTACCATGCAATGTTGCTTTCTAATCCTCCAACGTAAGACATTTTCGACCCTTTTTCTAATAACGCGCGCTTAGGATTATGTACGCGTTTTACACTTTTACCCAATATCCTTCATATATACACCCGAAAAGAAGAAAATAAAAATTAAATATACGCACGCTGAATAAAAAAATCGAGAAAAAAAAAAACAAGAAGAAGAAAAATTACTAGATCAAATATCTAATCTAACTAAACCTGAAAGCTAAAACGGATAAAAAAAAAGGAGATTATTCAAAAAAATAGAGAAATTTGTAATTTCGATCTTTATTGGTTGCTTCCTTGTAATATTGATAATCTATGTTGTCAAATTTCAATCTTATAGTAATGTATCTTTCAATTTTTGACAATTTCATTCATTTTTTCCACGAAACTACTGAAATGGCACTGCACACATCTTAGTAACACATCGACATCGTTTTTACGCTACGTCAGGAAAATGACCGATTTTTTTTATATAGAAATAAAGATAGCATAAAACTGAAAATTTGACCTCATAAATAATCAAAATCGTAAATACGAAACTATATAGAGATAACAATTGTAATTTCTCAAATATAAGGGCCTACAATTTATTGAGTTGAAACCATCGAAAGCATGACGATATCAAACCGTAACGCATGCAGATATATATTAATTAGCTGGAAAAAAGACAATTTAATTTACTTTTTTAATGGACATCAATTACATGATTAGTGTGAACTAGAGAATATACAATTATAGAAACCGAAAGAAGATTAATATCAGAATCTCAATTTAACATGCAAATTTTGAAAAGTGACATACTATAATCATATCTCTACCCACTCATAATCTCAATCATTGGCCAGTTTTGTTTCATGCTACTTTTT
>NC_133317.1:5424884-5448429 GCF_012295235.1 Primulina huaijiensis | reverse complement strand
ATTATTATTATTATTATTATTATTATTATTATTATTATTATTATTATTATTATTATGTCTGACTCTTAATATTATATACATACATTAATTAATTTATGTATTTTATGGTTGATATGGAGAATGATCAAGCATCCCAATCATAAACATAAATTTACTGAAAGAGTTGACCTTATAGTATTGTGACGTAACAGAATAGAATTTTGTGTATATAGATTATAATTCATCTGATATCAAAGTCTCAAATTTCAGTCGAGATATCGGATTCGAGATCTAATTATAACAAATCAATCTAGCTAACTAAAATAAATAGATTATTACGTCCATTCATTTGGAACAAAAATAGAATGTTGTAGTCGTTGACCATGCCACGATTCTTGGCAGCTATTGGAGTTAATATACATGTTCTATTTTTTTCAGATTATCTTTCCAATAATTATTTAATTATGGAACATATTGTATGACATTGAAGGGAATGATTCGAAGACTTTAAGCATTTAATTTAATTCGACAACTATATATGGAGAAAATGAGAAATTCTAGGTAGGATAAATAACCTAATATATTTATTTTAGCATACGAAGAGTTGGAATATTAAAATCTTTTGGTTGACAAAATATTCTAATACTATTATCGTATTAAATTCCCACATTAACGATCTAGTACATGAAAGAATAAAGAAAATGACTGATAAATTATTTGTCTTTTAAAATTTCAAGAAAATTATAATCAGGATTACATTATCTATAAATATCTAAGTACAGATATATATCAAGAAAATTCATTAGACTAACGTCAGCCAGCAATATTCCATTTAATATATATACATTGGACCTTTTTCTTTATTACATTTTCTTCAAAACAGACAGATCAAAACATGTTTTCCTTAATGTCTTTGCGCTCTTACATTTTCAAACTTGTCAATCCAAATGTACCATGCACAAATAATTAATACTTTAATTCCAAGTATATAAAGCTTGAAGAGCGGTCATTAATATATATTATTTGTAAATAATTAGTTGTCTTAATTGCAGGACAAGTTAAACAAACCAGAAAGATTATAAAAATACTGCAAAGAATATTAGTACAATGTGATGTTTTAATTTTTTTGTTGGGGTATTCTTAATTAGGTTGAAGAATTTCCGAATATAGTTCATCGAATGTTTTTTTATTGGTACAAGGTACAATTAAGGGAATTGAGAATGTAATAATGGGTTGCCTAATTTTCTCGAAAAAATTCTTATAATATAGTATCTCCTTAATTCTATATAGTTTTGATTGTAACATTCATTAAATCCCACATTATATAGATTGATATTAAATATTAAGGTAGCACGTCTCGTTGCATTAACCCTAAACCTTAATCCCTTTTCTTCTACCAATAACTAACTATAAACAACATCTATAAAACGCATAATAACCAAATCATTTCCTGAATAAGACCAAAACCTTGTTTTATCCACAATTAAGTACGATGGATTAAGCTAATAAGACAAAAAGATATCCTACTTAAGATGGCTACCTAGAAATATACATCGTACCTACTTGTGTTGTTATCTCAAGTTTTCTTAAGTTATATATATTGCTCAAGGAAGGTTTTATAGTTCTGCTGTTACCATCATGTTTCTTTTACCAACCATTTCTTCAATAATGGGATTAATCAGTTGATTGTCTTCTTCCGTTTCTTTCGCGTTTTCGCTAGGTCTACTAGAGAATAATTGAGTATCACCAGCCCGAGAAATTATTGATAGTGTGTTTATAATTTGGAAGAAAAAAAAAAGAGGAAGATTAATTGTATTACGGATAACAGATGAATTTACATACCTCGGTTTCGCTTTCGAGTCTTAGCTTCATAACCAGGTATTTAATAACCAGTCGAATTGTCATCCTGCCATCCCTAAATGAAACCAAACAATAATCAAACAAATGAAAATTGCTTATCTAGACCAAAGACTGAGTATGGTGTTCAATGAAATAGGTTAAGAAAAGAAATTACGAACTAGAAGTATGAAGTACTCAATTACCTGATTCTCAGGTAGCTCTTGGATAGCTGCGGTAAAAATGGTTCTCTTTCTCTGCAACCCAAAAATAAAATCCGAGGCGACATTAAACATTATGATTTCGGAAGAAAATAAAGCTCTGTCGTGGGGACACGTGATAATGAAACAGAAATGAGAAAAAAGTTCATGGTCCGAATAAAATTAGTAAGATGAAGAAAACTAAAAATGTAGAATCCTTTTGTGTTTTCTATCAACTGATTACACTTTAGGGTGTATTTGATCACTTACTGGTTTTGAGACGCTTGTAGCATGAGCCATAAACCAGAAGATGGTCTCCTGGGAGGTTGAATAACTCTGAAATCTATAGCTGGCCTCCGAGTTATATCTACTCCGCCTGGTGCTCCGGTATATTGTTGAAATGGCCGGGAAACGTAGGACCCCAACGGCATTAAAGGAGGCTGTGGTAAACTAGGAGACGAAGACAAAATAGAAATTGAAGCTGCTGCTGTATTGATGGGGAAATTCCTATTTGTCCATGTGTTTGTTTCTTGGTTTTGTTGAGGCAAACTTGAACTGCTAGAGTTCGCTGTGTTTTGCAAGAGACTAAACCCTGCGCCACTTCCGAAATTCATCAATGTCCTTGGGGTTCTAAATTCAGGCAGTCTGATATTTTGTGATTGTGATGGAATACTAGTAATTGGAATATTACTGTAACTGGTACTACTGTTGCTAGGCATAAGCTCGAGCTCGATCGGGCCTGGCTCTCTCCTTTGTGGTCGAGTTTGATCTTCATCTTGCTTGGTTTCATGACCATGGCTACCGATACCGAGCCGCAGCCACCCCCTGTGGTCTCTTTCTTCTTTGGCAGTATCCTTCGAGCTTGACCCTACAGTACCTTCGTTGTCAATTCTTGATTCTTCCTCCGCCATCACAGATGGATCAGATCCTACGCAAGCTTCAATATTATTGCAATGATTATGATCATAAACCTGTAGCTGGTTCATAGCACCGAAACCGTCAGCGTAGCCGTCACCGCCATAACAGCAAGAAAACCCCCGTTTTTCAGACGAAAACATGGTCATCTCGACAACCCCAGAAACCACCAAATCCCAAACGGAAGAGATTCAAGGTTCTTGATTTCAGAACAAGCCATTAAATGGGAGAGATCTGCTTCTCAACGTCTTCCTCGTGATTTGGAAATAGAGATCTGTTATTTCCATGAACGACTGGTGCATAGTGCTGGGGAATCAAATCGGTTGAATATACCCATTGACCAAATAGTAATTTATCAATGTCTATATATATATTTATTATATGAATTATGGTGGGAAAAAGAATCAGTGGACTATAGATACAAGAAAGGAACAAAACTTGCCAAAACCATCTCTTTGTTTTGATGGATTACGAAGTAGTCGGAGAGGTAGATATATGGTGGTCAGTCGTTTAAATTATATTTTATATTGCTGTAATATCATGAGAATATATAATACACACACACATAGCNTATAGCTAGGTGAGTTTTATATTTTGGTTTTTTAAACCTGTTGGCTTGATTGATAAGGTAGAATACACGTACCCACTTTTCAACGAAGGTGGAGGGGAGGGCTCAAACTTTTATGGCCATTTCCAAGAACAAAAATTTACAATTCAAGCTACTTTCTTTTTGGATATCACAAAAGGTCCTTTTTAGGGTCTTTTGGCTCATCGGATACTTGGAATTAACTACAAATTATTCTTTTAGAATTTGTATACATCCCAAATTCCCCATAAATGTATATATGTCGCCTTAAATCAAGTTACATCGTCAGGAAAATGACAGAAGTAGAGATACTAATTACTAAATTAAACGTGGAGTGATTCTCATTAGTCTTAAATACATTTCTAGCTGGGAACAAATCAATTTATAAGTTCTGGGAATTAGAGGAGGCCATGTATCAAATTATAATATATTTATTTGTTTCCTTCTGTGAAGATATATAGTATTCTTGATATTAATGTTAGGTCTATTTTGTGTTCTTTCTTTTTACAAAAAAAAGTGACTAATTTTCTCAGTCTTTAACGGTTTGCATATATGAAAATTGGAGCTCAAAAGATTAGAAAGACAAGTCGCATATTTCTCCCAAAAAGTAACGTTTATCATAATGCACAGGACACCAATTAGGAAATCTATGTTCCATTACTCTAACATTAGATCCAATGGCTACAAGGAAAACCAGTCACGTCAATTTTTTTCATGTGATGCAATGTATCGGACAATTGAAGAAACACGTGTGACCATTTTACAATCATCGGATTAAATAAAGGGTAGTAAATACAGAAATATTTATACAAATATATTATAGATACGAAGCCTCATCAAAATTAGTACAAATATCTCATGGTGAAGGAAACCATATATATGGGACCCTAGCTAGTCAGATTTGATTATAAGTTACCACGTCTTCAAAATGGCTATTTAATTTCTATTCATGAATACCAAAATCTGCTGTCTATTCATTTTTTCAAGTTCTGATGCTTTGACGAAATGCATGAAACTCTTGATATGCCAGCTTTCGACCAATCTCACGTATCATGATGTCATGTCCTAACATAAGTTTGACTAATGTTAAAGAATAATTAGCTCAGGCTTAGGTTTGTGTTTACCCCGCCTATCCAACTAGCAAATTTTTTTTTCCCGAAAAGTAACTTTTTTGGTGTACTAGTTCTACTTTTACCGGTTTTGATCTACTAAGTATTCAAATTTTGGTTCGTTGTAATAACTTCAATTTTTTTTATTGCAAATCTATTTCGTCGGAATGCTGACGTGATATCGAAAATCGATGTATTGTCTATTGTCACGTCAGCGATTGAACCAATATAGCCGAAAATTAAAAGTTAGTGTATCAAAACGAAACTTTGAAAACTTAATAGATCAAAACCCTACTAAGATATGTAAGTGGACAAAAAAAAATATTTCCCATTTTTCTTTTCTAATTCAGGATTCCGGGAATAATTAGTTTTCTTTCAATTCATAAAATAATTAAATTATCCATATATGAAAAGAGTCATAGCTCACGAAATTATGTATGTCGTAGATGAAGTTCCTGGTATGCTTTTCGATATCCTCATGCCAATTAATATTGCGATATATACAACGATAAATCATGTTAATCAAGAGCTAGCGTCAATGAAATTAAGGCTGGCTAGAAAAAAATTAATTAATCAACATATAATTAATGTCAAATACGTATAATATTTGAGTTGATTGTAAGAATTATAAAGAAATGAATGGAGGGTTTGGCATGCATGATTATGTTTCCCATAAACAAAATAATAATTATATATCTAGCGACGTGGCCATGTATTGTATATATGGCATTCGATCTAATTTTATAGTTTACTAATTACATGTGCTACCCACCCCCCCCCACCCCCGGTACTCACACATTCTACACTTGATTTAACTGTCGATTGTCCCTCAGCAATAACCAAATATATAAATTATAATATTCAAATACCACAATTATATTTGTAATTATTAATGTATGTATCATATATAAATAATCATGTCTATGACTTATAATTCATCTGACACTAAGATCTTAAATTTGAGAGGATGTTTCGTGTTCGAGACTCAATCGTAATGTAGCCAGTGAGTTGACAACCTTGAAAGATTTTTTTACGTTTGAGAAGATGCTTATACAAATATCGTGGAATCATTTAATTTTGTATATTTCACAAAACCCAACAGTGTGTGTCAAAAGACGACCAATATGACATTCAATAAGATTTTCTTATGAACATCTTGCGACGCCCAACAAGCATGTGGGTGTCAGTATGTGTGCGTAGAGATGGATGGTAATTTGGAGGGGAGGGGGCAGCAGAGCGTGAGCTATCTAGCTACCTGAAAAGCCTATTGAACTTATTCCACCCCAATACAAATTGTTCTGTATAATATATATGTATTATTATTTTATTGGTACAGACAAGTAGCCCTTAACATATGGGTACCAATTTACTGACGGATACTTTATTGGCTGTTTCTATAATTTAACCAAGTGTTTCAGAAAAGTTCATAGGCCCAAAATTTTTTTAGAACTGCAAGTACTTAATATTTGCGGTATTTATCCTACCGCATGTTGAGTAGATAATTATTATAATGTTTTATATTCGACGACTGTTTTCACTGTACCAAAATAAATATTTTTAGTGTGTTTATGTCCTCACTTACTAAGAAACTTCTCAGGAGTCACCCATCCCAGAATTATCTCGAGTCAAGCACGCTTAACTTTGAAGTTCTTATGTTATGAGCTCTCGAAAATAATATAAATCTTTTTTATATGAATAGTGTCTACCAAATCTTTTAAGTTTTCTTTAACTGTATACTCACATATGTGCACAATTTTGGATCTCGTTCATTATTGGACGGAGTATCACAATCACCCCTCTTTTAGAATGCGACATCATCGTCGCGGCTATCTAATCGATCTATTAGAGTCGAAAATCTAGATGTGGCTCACGCGGGTTCAAGAGGTGGCTCTCGTGCAAGTAACATTTTGTCCCACGGGTTTAAGAGGTGGTTCTCACGCCACGTAACACTTGACTCGCATAGGACTTATTTCCCGGTGTTTCTGCCAACGACCATTTCTGATGCCACTTTATAACGCCACATATTCGATGACTGTCTCCATTCTACCATTACAAGTATTTACAACATTCTTATGTTATCACTTACATGCACCCTGAGAAACTTCTCAAAGAGTCACATATCCCAAAATTAACTCAAATCAAGCACTCTTAACTTTGAAATTCTTATGTGATGGGCACTCGAAAAGAATATGCACTTTCTTGATATGAGTAGTATTTACCGAATCTTTTCAGATTTCCTCAACTGTACAGTCTCATACTTGCACAATATTGGAGTCTCGTTCATTCTTTGACGGGGTATCATAAACATGTTTCATTTTGTACGTAATTTGGGATCCATCTGCTTAAATACAATTTGACCGGTAAATATTGGGAAAATCCTTGTCGAGGTGTTGAGCATAATGTCGAAGTATTGTTGATATGTTCAGAGAATCGTATCACCACTCCACCCAACTAAGGATGGAAAGTAAACAAAAGATCAAACATGTTCCACTAGAACGAACAAACAAACTATTAGATATTTCAAATCAGTCGGATTAAATCTTTAGGAGTTATATATATGGGCTCGAACCATTATATCATTTGAGCCAGTTTTTGGAGTTGAGTTAAATCTAAGTCTCAATCTTAACATAGTATCAAACCTCAAGTTCACCCTTATATGTTGGATTGCCCTATGTGACACTCGATAATATCTTTTAAACTCTATGCTCTATTTGTTCGATCTTGGACGTGATAGGGTGTGTTAGATATCTTACATCGACTTAATTAAGTATTAGAAGTTGTGTAGATGGACTTGAACAATTGTCCATCTTAAACTATTTTTTTGGATTGAGTTAAATTCAAGTCTTAATCTTAACATCGTGTCATGATTTTTTTTTTTCAATTTTTCGGACAAATAAGATTCCTCGGTCCTGTATACGTGGCAGAGAGCACAAACATATGGAACGAATAATGATGAGAGAGGAGCGTAGATGCATGCATGGGATGCTTTATTATATATATATAGTCACTTTTTCATCATCATCCGTTTGTGTTTGAATTAATGAGGGATGCATTCGATCTGCAATCTACTCTCTAATATACTTTTAAAAGGAAATTCATTATCCTTTCTTTCGCAAAATGATCTTTTTCCCCCAAAACGAGATATTTATTGCATTAAATGGGCAATTTGCATGTTTGGGCGCATCGAAGAAAAAGTGGTTCTCACTTTTCAACAGTTGAAAGCAATAGGAATAAGGGAAAGGGATGGCCCCCTAATTTAATCTATCGTCATGATGATATCATGAGTGCCATCATCATAGCTCCTCCATATTTATTTTTAGTGCGATCCCAGCAAATTTTTTCTCTTGTTATTCATAAAACTTTATACACAGCAATAATACATAATCATCATCTTCATGACTTTATTTTACGTATCGTTTTCATTGTGTGGGTGACGGAGGTCTCAAGTATTCATTCGATTCATGCACTTGTAAAAATTTTAAAAAAAATTGTAATGAGAACAATATTATACACACACACACACACACACACACACACACACACACACACACTTGTTGATTATCATTACTGAATAATTGATGGTTGCGTAAAGTAGTGCAATTGGGATGTATAGATGAGTAATTATGTGCTTAATTGGGACATTATATTATCGAGGCCAGTGTTTAGTTCATAAAATAGGAAATTAGATAGAAAAGAATAAAGCATTGCATGTGGTATGTGGTGTGCCGGCATGCAACTATCAAATGTATATAGTGCACAAAGTTCACACGGATCATGCCTATATTTTTATTTGTAATTTTGATTTTTGATATTAAAGAAATCGGATTTCAGTATTGTAATTTTCGTTTTTTTTTATAATTTTAGTTATTTTCTGTTTGGATGCTGATGTGACATTTCACACATAAATGTCATGTCGGCGTCATGTTAATGTCTCATTGGAGAAAAGATCGAAATGACAAAAAATGCAAATATAGCGGACTAAACTTGAAATTTAACAATTTGATGATGCAAACCGCTAAGAGACAAATATATAGGAGAATGTACATTTTTTGTTCTATTACTTGGACGAGTTAACAATATTCAAAGTCATGTCAGCAATTTTCGGTTACACATCATCATTTTTCGGTGTCGCATCAGCATTCCGATTAAAAAGCTATAAAATAAAAAAAAACATATTATAAGATCAAAAATATCGATATTGGTAAATATATTATGTGGGACCAAAATTTGTTACCAATTACAATCATGGATATAATTAAACTATTGCATTCTTCGTCGTTTTTTTTTACAGGAAAGCTAAGAGTGTAAATATCTTATGATATCGACTAGTCTTAAAGAGAAAGCGAGGGATATGTTTTCTATTGGTGCCATATCAGTATATTGTTGAAATATTTACACAAAGGGATCGGAGAAGCCTTTGATGGCAATTCACATTTCTTATTTCGGATTAGTTTGAGCCAAAAAAATTTTGATTAAATGAAAATTTCATGAAACGATCCTTTTTCATTAAATGATTTATTTTTATTATTAAAAATAATTTGAAGAAAAATCCATTTTATGTACATTTTTATAATATCTTGATCTGAATAAAAAATTTAAAATATTTTCATCAACCAAACCCACTCAGAGTAATATAGAATAACTTTTGTACGTTTCTTAAGTTTGTAAGATAGTGGGAATTAAAATGATTTCAAAGCAAACACAAAGAGAGCCAACTTTCTATAAGTCTCCCCTTCTTTTCAGGGATGCACTTTTGCATTGCATGTTTCATTCTCAACAAGAACGTTGCCCTCACGTCCACGCACAACTTATTTTTGTTCTTTCTCTATGATTAATATAGCCGGTGGGGTACCTATAATATCCATCGATAACATATATTCTCTTTTTTTTTAGCATCACTAAATTCAAAATTAATGTTACATTTGTAAAAGATCACAAACTTTAGTTTATAAAAATTATTATTAATTAGGAATGGAATAATTAACCGGAAAAATATAATAGGAAGAACGAAGTTAATCATTTTTATTTAAATTAAAGTTTCTAATTTTCTTTTATATAAATTTAGCTTAATCCTCCTATAATAGTTAAGATATCCATTTCCTGGAAATTTGGACAATGCAAATAAGCTCATAAAACTGCAGCGAGCGGTGTCATATTCGTCTACATAAGGATGATTTCCCAAGGTCACGTCCTACATTGCTCGGACCGTAATCTTTGAGTTGCCCATCTCCACTTCTCGAACTCCTGACTATTGACCAAATGTTCACATACGCTACTAACTCAGAATCGTGGTATATATATATTCTCAAATATGTGAACGTTCTCCCTCAGCCAGTATTCTCAATTTACTCTTGTGAAAACTAGTAGAACTAGCATGACAGGATATTAATGGTATCCATAGAAAAACATGCATGGCAAACTTTGTCATGAAAAAAGTTATTCCTTTTAAAAAAACAATACACACACCTCAAGGATAAAATAATATTTATAAATCCCCTTGATATGCGTACGTGCCAATATATAATTAGGGAGGGAACAATGGAACAAGCAGTAACGCATTATGCTGAAGGCCAGTGCCTTTTATTTGCATGTCACCAACCCCTAAATATTCCTTTCTTTTCTGTCCCCATCATTATTTTCTCAGCTATTCCATCCCTATGTCTATGTATGTATATGTTTTCTTCTTCTTTTATATGTACTTGTAGGTAAAAAAAAAAAGGTATTATATATCTACACTTCTCCTTCATAATCAAGAATAACTATACCTCAACTCATAAATGAATAAAGCTTAATTAGAGCGTCCATTGATCGGAAACTGCCCGATGGCGATGGTCGATCCACTTCTCGATTCAGGGTTAAGAGTATTTGGTCAATTTACTAAGGAAGTATAAATGTTGGAAAACATTTCAAGTGTTACTCAAATTTAAAACATTAATGTAGTTATTTATTATTATTATGTATAAATAAAATATGTAATTTTTTTTTTTATTACAACTCACGCGGGGAGAGGGGATCGAACCCGGAGAAACCGACTATTCCGACAGGGGTGAGACCACTGGGCTACAAGGCCATCTCAATAAAATATGTAATTGGAGATGCTTGTTACCAGGAATTTTTAAAAATTATTTCTCGGAAAAAGTTGATGAAAGAGTCATGCGGGAGAATAAAAATAGCGGCGTACGGCACAACCCTATAAATTCCCGACAGTGCAGGGAGAGGGGAGGGGCCATGAACTTCCACGCCTGCATGGATATGCGTGGTCTGGGCTTCATTGTGGGCCCCATTTTCTGAACACGCGTGCAAGCCCGCTTTTCATGGGGGGCTCTCCTCTGTGGGCCCTGATCTAAATGTCTTAATTATTCATTGTTTTCAGCACTTTTAACTGTTGATTTGATGATATTATATTACATAAAGATGAGAATTTTGGCAGGTTTTGGAGTTAAATTACTACGCCTTTCTTCCTCTTCTTCTTTTTCCGTAAATTAAAAATCAGAATGTTATTCATTTATTTAAAATGAGAAATCGGAATGTTATTCATCTATTTATTTAAAATTCTCATTTTTTTCGAGCTGAAATCGAATTATTGACAATAAAAAATTTAATTGACACTTTTTAAGAGGGTGGTGATGGGTGATAGAAAGCATAAGTAAAATGGAAACGATCAACTATATATACAAAATCATTTTCTCTGATGGAAAAAAGGGTTGGGTCCAAAATTTTCAAAAAAAACAATGAGAAATCTTCTATTAGTGTGCATATATATTATGATTATTTTTTTATGTTATGATTGAAATGTTTTCAAAAGAAATAATATTCTACACTGATATGGGCCATTCTATGTTATTGTTATTATTATTATTATTATTTAATCACATGCATGGTGGTACAATATTTTCAAGTATTCACAAATATGGCACCTTCGAATCATTTAATCGCCATTATACGTACAAGCTCATGGAAAGCAATTCAAAGTACAAGCTCATATAATCGAACTTTGAATTTATATATTTGATTTTTCACAAAGATTAAAATTGTCACACCGCTCGCTTGAGAGGTGTCGACAATGATGTTGTTGAACAATCATACATTTAATTTGTAAAAAACAAGTTTCGTTTTACAGTATAAATCAAACTAGTCTATTTTATAAATAACTTGTTTTTATGACGACATTTTCCAAAATATAATAAAAATATGAAAATATTTTTGTAACTAAAATAAGTTCTTAAACTTGAAAACATCTTTTTCATCAGCCCCAAAACATATGTTGCTCTTTCTCGCCTAACTGATCTTTGTTCTTGTCTGATAATGGAGAGCAAGAGATGAGTGTTTGGAAAAACACTAAGCAATTAGGGGACGATCAATGCACAATATATATTGTTGCATAATTTTCGAAAGTAAAGAATTTGAAGACAAGACATATCATAAAAAATCACAAATATATAATATTGATATTTCATCTTAGTTTCAATATTTTATTGATCAATTTATAATTCTTAATTCTCTAAAGGACGAGGCAACAATTTTATATTTACCATGCATGTAGGGGTCATACAATTTTCAAGAATTCTTTTACATATAAAACTTGAAAAGTAATAGTGTTTGAAATTCTTTCTTACACAAAATATAGAACAAAAGAAATATGCATGATCAGATCTTTCAAAACATATACATATAATTTTGTTTTTAAAAACATAAGCGTGCTTAAATATTGTTCCTCAAAAATGTGAAGAGCCAAAAAATGGATATTCTCGAAATTTTCTTCTCTTAAACCTCGAAATCTTGTGCTTCTTTGGGAGAAATTTTGTAATGTTTTCACTATTCCCCTCTAGCCTTTCTTTCTTCTTCTTTTTTTTTTTAAAAAAAATATCAGTGAAGGAAATTGTGTAAATTTTTCGAATGGCAAGAGGTTCTATTTATAGTCGTAAAGACTGAGGAGATAGACATGTCATTTTCATTTTCAAATTTCAAAAATCTGGATATTTGAATTTTTTTTGTTGAGGATAGATAATTAACGATCACGATCTACTTATCTTTGTAAATCTTTTATCTTGAAATATACACATCTTGATGCTACTAGTTAAATTTCGAAATTCATGCATCTATCTAGTTTAAGTTTTGAATTCTTGTTTCACAATTGGGCCGTTGGTTTTATTTACATGTTTTTTTAATTGGACTTCGGAAATCTCTATGGGCCGCAATTGATCTTTTGTAAGCTAAATAAAAAATTAAAAAAAAAAGAAGAAGAAGAAAAGATAAGTGCAATTTCTTTATCATTTAAGAGGTGAAATAATCTAAGCTCAACGAAAAAGAATGAAAAATTGTATCTTATAATGTATAATTTATCTTAAAATATGGACTTTTCCCCATTATATTCGTTTCAATTTGAGTATACGTATAACCAAATTTTCGATCAAATTATGTAATTAATCATACCATCTTAGGTTCTTATTTCATAAAATGTTGAAAATAATGGAATATAATATTTATTTAGTAATCGTTGGCCCTTTAGTTAATCGGACTAAAAAAAATTAAAATTCAATAAACTATGGTGAGCAGCATGACAGGTATACAAATTGGATGAGAGTCCAGTAACACCGGCCTCATTCAAATATTGTATGGTACATAAACCTTTGTTGAGGGTGATTATAAGAAAAAAATAGTTAAATTTAGATTTTTTATTATTATTTTCATGAATTTGGTCCGATTATTTCGATTTTTGTAATCTAAATCTAAAAAAAATAAATATATCAATTTGATTATTCGAACTTTTGGAAGAAAGATCTGGTTCAGTCCTAGATGTTTGGCTCATTTCTCATTTTGATGTCAAATGTTTGGCATTCTCGGTTTTATTCTAAACTTTTAGAAATTTTGACTAAACTAGTTTTTTTGTCGATTTAATGATTAAAACTAAAAATAAACATGATATTTGACAATTACACATAAGCACATATCATGTCTACCGTTAGTTTTAACCATTAAATAGACGAAAAGATCCATTCGTTCAAATTTTGTAAACATTTATGGTTAATTGGGAACGCCGAAACATTTGAAGCCAAACCGAGAAAAGTGTCAAACATCTAAGACTCTAAGACTGAATTAAGTCTTTTATCTGTTAATTTTAATCATTAAATTGATGAAAATTATCATCTTAATATTTTTAAATTTTTAAAACGTTTAGATCTTAACTGATAATGTCAAAAATATTTGTTACCAAACCGGAAAATAGATCAAATAATATATGAGACTGAACGAGTCTTTCCCCGAAATTTTGAAAGTAAAGTGTGTGTGTGTGTGTGTGTGTGTGTGTGTATATAGGCAGAAATCGCCTACAATATCTTGGGTGGATTGCTTCCTCGCACGACTTCCTCACCCATCGAAGCCCATTTCTTCCACGTGTTGAACTACCTTTTCACATATTTTTCATTTTTTATTTTTTAAAAATATTTAAATAATTCAAATAATTAATAGAAAATTTTAAATAATTAATGAAAAAATATCGATCGGAATGATCTTTAATTTTTCTAAAAAAATTTATTTTCTTTAGCGTATCTTTTTCCATAAGCTTTTATATTTTAATTATACGTAACTTTAGTTTTTTAAATTGTTTGCAATTTTTATTTATTCTTAATTATATTTTTTAATCTAATAAAAAATTAATATTTCAAAATAATATATATTAACATATCTCTACATTATCATTTCAAATTTGTATAGCCATGTACCATATGAGATAAATTATTTTTTCCCTCGCAGAACATGCTCTAATACAGGCGTAAGCCTGACGTTTTTTTCCCCATCATAAAACAAAATCAAAAACGAAAAAAAAAAATAGATTATTCGTAATGGAAACAAGTCTTATCATTGTAACACAATCCAATGGTGAATGTTATATAATTCATTACCCATGGAAAAAATGTGAATAAAATGACAAAATAATTGTTTTTTGATCTATTAACTCGTTTAATTTTGGATTTTAGTCTATCAATTAAGTTTCAATTTTTTTAACACTAATTAACTTTTAATTTTTGGATATTTCAGTCTAATTGCTAAAATACTTCGGAAATACTAATATAACATCTAAAAATGTTGATATGACATAAAAAAGATGTATCAAGTATCACGTGAGCAATTGAAACAAATAATAAAAAAATTAAAAGTTAGTTATCAAAATAAAACTTTAGAAAGCGTAAAAATCCAAAATTTGACAAACTGATGAACCGAAGAAATTATTTTCCCCTTTGTATGCACGACTAATCCATGAAAAAGGCGGATCATAACTTGACGCAAACAAAAACCTAAGAGGAAACTGCGACGGAAGTAGAAAAGTCGTACACAAAGTAAAGCATAAAAACGTGCTTTTAAGAAACCATGGACCATTAGCAAATACTAATTAATTAACGCCTTTCAGGGAAATTCTTCGTCTGCTAATCTCTTCTCGCAGGCACGCTTTTGCTGGAGTTCGTACCATTCGTGTGCCACAAATATGGGGATTCCATTATCAGCCTACAAATAATTCAGACAAACTAATTGATAAATAATCATATAACTTAGCAATTAATTATAAACAGGATGAGCAGGCCTTTTGATTATTATTATTATTTATTTATTTATTTATTATTATTATTATTATTTGCTTGAACGATCAAATTTAATTGGAATTTTATTTATTTAAATCAAAATTAGCATTTTGAGCATTTTTCATCCTATACAATTGGGGTCAAATGTTAGATTTTAAATTATCAACATATATGTCAATTTTCATAAAATTGTAAAGGCATGCTTCAGTAAAATGAACTTCAATAAATTCTTTACCATATCACTAATTGTGGAGTATTTTTTTTGTTACATTTGAAGTCTTTTTCATCTTATATAATGTCGTCAAATGTTAGATTTTAGATTATCACAATATATATCAATTTTTATAAAAATAGTTATGCATGAATTCTTCAGTAAAATGAACTTAATAAATTCTTTACCATATCACGTGAAAATCATAATGAAATGTCATTTAAAATTTAGAAACCAACTTCTACTGCTACTCAATCAGGCCACCAAAACAAAAGATGACACGAGACATAATATCAAATCAAACATATAAATCCTAAAAAACTGGGGTTGCTGGAAGACTATAAACATCAACTAGAAAAAAAATATATTTAAGTAATTATTGCAAATATTAAAAAAATATTTTTTTTGGTAAATTTACGAAACTTTGTAAAAAAAATCTATGATAACTTTTTTTTAAAAAAAACACAAACACTACATTAATGATTTATTGTATTCTAGCAAAGATTTCTGAACTATTTCAGATAAAATAATAATAATAATAAAGCCCGAATATATTTATCATGGAGTTCGTTTGGTTACAAAAGTATTTAATTTGTTTCAAAAAGTGTTTTTTTAAGTTAAACTTTTAAAAGTTTTTTTTAGTAAAAGTTGTGATATGTTTGTATTTAGATGCATGGCTAAAGAAAAAATCATTTTTGAAAATTATAAAATTTAATGAAATAAGTGTTTTTTTAAGCATTTGTTTACAAAAGTATTATAAGTGTTAGATTAATTAAGTGTTTTTTAAAGTAGTAAAAAGCTCATACAAATGCATATAAAATTATTTTAAAAAAAAACACTTTTCTTAGAAAGATACTCATAAACTTCGTCTTAAAATTAAACATGTTTTATTTTTTTTCAAGTAGATTAAATATGCCATTGAAAAAATGACAAATTTCTGGTTTTATAGAGTGGGTCTCATGTGAGACCGTCTCACGGATCTTAATATGTTAGACGGGTCAACCCTACCCATATTCTCAATAAAAGTAATACTTTTAGCATAAAAAGTAATACTTTTTATGGATGATCCAAATAAGAGATCCGTCTCACAAATACGACCCGTAAGACCGTCTAACACAAGTTTTTGTAATTTTATAAAGTGATAAGTGATTATTTTAATGATAAAAAGTTAATATATTTAACAATAAAAATATTTTTTAAAAAACAAATACTACGTGTACGAATGCAGTACCTTTCTTTCCGCTTTTCGAGAAAGCTATGGAGTGATTTCCTCCTTGCAATCGGCAAATCTATATCAAGACGAACCAGGGTGAAAATGGAATTAACATCCAATAATAATAATTATCGAAACAAACAAACCTCCATTGAGAGCATGTAGGAGATATTGTGCAGTCTGTTTAGATTCGGAGCATTCAGCAGATTTTGGGAGCCCACCTTCCTCGGCAAGTTTCAGGATATCTTGTGCCTGCACACACGCTTCACTGATCAACAAGATCAAACAAACAAAAGATCTGGGACAAGAATATTGGGAGAAAGAAGAAGAAATTAAAAAACCTTATGGGAAGAAACATCGAAAACGGCAACCGTTCCGTTGTAGAAAATCGTCATCGGAGCAGTTTCAGCATTTTCTCCACACCAATTACTCAGCCTATACACACCCAAAAAGCAACAAAATTGTTTCGAATATATGTCGATGCTTGAATCGAAGGAAACCCACATTTTTATTTTGTAGTGCTGAATACCTTAGAGTAGGATCGCAAACTGGAACGGAGGGAACGTTTTGTTGCGTCTCCGGAGGAATGCAAAGCGATGATTTCTTCGAATCCAGCACACATCCATTGGCAATCACACTCTTCAGTATCTCTGGATTTATCTTCGATATCAGACCTTGTATATCTGAAACCCGTATTGTTTACAAAAATAAGAGCTAAAATTAAATTATAGTACATGCAGAAGTATATGAAACTTTGAATAGATCTGAAAAATATGCACGAACCACGAAAGCTTCTTTTTCGATCGAAAGTGGGAGAGTGGGAGGATTTTTCCATGTTCAAGAGATCTAGTTCGAGGCCTGATTTTTCCATACAGCAGTGGTGATTTTTTTAGAGACGAAACGCAGTGATTATAGGGATGGTGGTGGGTCGGGTTCTCTTCTTGTGGGTTGTGTGTTGTACAGAAAGACGTAATTTGCGAAACAGAGAATGAGATCCGACCCCATAAAAAAAATTTATTTTTAATAATAAAAATACATAGACGAAAATTTTGAAAAGAGGTAACTAGAGATTCTCGTAATTTTATATTTATGAGATGAGTCGATCTGATGCATATCTAAATTATAAAATAATATTTTTTTCAGTAAAAAAATCGAAAAGAAATTTGAAAGCTGGTAATAAACTGAAAAATATGAACAAATATCTATATTTTTATATTATTATATTATTAAATTTGATAACTTGAGAGTAATTAACTTTTTGTGTTATTGTTTGTTTTGATAATTATATATATTAATGAAGTGTTAAGAAACTAATGTAAGTTTATGCAGTCTAGCAGATAGAGGTTTTGTTTTTTAGGCATGAAGTTGTAGGTTCAATTCCTACTTGGTTTTTTTATTCCTTTCTTTTTTCTATTTATTTTTTAAATTCATATATCAAAATTATAGTGTAGTCAATATTTCTTATAATTACGTTTTGATCTTCATTAAATCTAAATCAAATTAATTATAAAAAAAACCGTACAAGCACACAAACGCGTGCGTCGATACATTAGTACATATAGTTGTGTTGTCTTCCTCCGGTACTTCCGCCTTGCTTTTGTTCAGTCCTCCTAGCAGCTGATGCAGGTTTTTGCACGATCTTGTAAGTGGCGTAGTGGCTCATATACAAGCCCGTGAATTGGTCAATTCTCCCATGGTTTAAAGCTTCAGCGGCCCATTTCTAGTTGTCTTAAAGCACCGAAAATATTTCTTATTTTATTGTGTTTTCATTCACATTTTCTTGAGTCAACAATTACAAAATAATATTAATTTTTATTTTTATTTTAAAATAAGATATTAGATTTAATTTATAAAACTCAAAATTTAACGGGATAATTTAGTTCGTGGCAGATTTATTGTTTCTACTTTAATATTATTTATTATTTTTCAATCAATCAATAAAATCCTCCCATGCTCTCATTTTATTTTTATTATTTAACGGGAAATTTATTTTTTTTTTCAAAAAATCGTGATTAAATTAAAAAAATAAAATAAACCACACAGTATATTATGATGCGCTCATTTTATTTTGTCAAAAACCGCACCATGCTGGCCCGCTAACCGCGTGCTTTAATATTTACCTATATGTAAACAACACATTCATTATCTTACTTTAATTTGAAATTATGGTTTTCGATTGGTTAATTTTATTAAATTAATTTCTTATAAACATTATTTTTTTTCTTTTCTTATGTTGGTATTTTTTTTATTTTTGTGCAGCTAAACAGTAATTGAAATAAACAATTTTGTTATTGCTTTCACATCAATTTGAATATATGTTGTAACATTTTGCATTCTAGTTTATTATTCACCAAGAAACCGCAAACTGATCTAAACCATTTTTTCAAAAAAAAAATTAATAATCGACTGCATAGGAAAATTCGGTTTGATTTTTTTTATTAAAAAAAACCACGCAAAGTCGTTCCGTTATCACCCCTAATTATTAGTTAAATAGTGGGATTTAAAAAAACCATTGAATCACATTTAACTAATTTAATTTAATGGCAAGTTGCATTTTAATACCTATAAGTACTTAAATTACTGTTTTATCCTAAAAAAAAAAGTACTTAAATTACTAAAAAAATTACTTGGATTACAAAAATCCAATTATCTAACGGGTGAAAGAATTTACATTTTAGTACCTATAAATACATAAGTTTTGATTATTTGAACTTACACTTGAATCGATCAAATCGACTTGGTCAAATTAGTTCATTTTCTAATTCATGATATCGTCAATTGACTCGATTCAGTTGTGGTTTTTTCCCCCAAACAAACAAAAGGAACAGCCGAGTAATCAATCAAATTTAAGAGATTTTGAATTCGATACATATTTTTGTTCCTTAGTTTAATTAAATTATTTTTTGCTATTTTGGTCCAGATATTCCAATTCTCAAAAACATGTTTCCATTTAATGTCTGTGCTACCAGCATTAATAATTTAACATTTTTTGAAAAACTTGAGAATCGATCGATGTTATCTTTCGATGTGCATTTTATAAACTAACCGGATAACGTAATATCATACAAATCACGTTAGTCAGCTAAACTGTATTGAACAAACCATGTACAACAGACTTATCCAAAAAAATGTTATAAGGAGAAACAAACTTCTTACTACGGATAAAACGCTCACATATTTTTGTAACTCAAACATTCTATTGAGAGAATAATATTCAACAAATATAACAAGCACTGATAAAAACGTACTACCAACTCTCCCATATTAACTGATATACACAACTAATCCATGAAAAAGAGCAGACCATAACTTGACGCAAACAAAAACCTATATGAGTAAATTGCGACGGAGTAAAGTCGTACCCAAAGTAAAGCATAAAAACGTGCTTCCACAAAAGTCGTGACACGCTTCTATGAAACCATGGACCATGACTAAATAATATTAAATTACCGTCCCACCTAAAAGTTCAATTTTCTCGGCGCATTATTTATTCTGCTAACCTCTTCTGCCAGACACGCACCAATACGGGGATTGTTTTACCAGCCTACAATTAATTCGACAAGAAAAAAAAAAGATATAAAATTATCATATTATGTAACAAATAATTTCACTTCAAATCAATTTTATCCACTAGCATTCATCAACTTTAAATGCAAAATAACTCGTATAAGACATAAATTCCTACATCATCTTGTACGTTTCATGCTATATTTGGTGAACTTCACTCGGTGTAACATCTACGGTTAATTTGGAATTGAACCCGACAAAATATATGGGCCTCACACCTAATGTATGGTTAAATAAAATATGATTCAAATTCAATAGACTGTTAGTATTAATTTTGATAGTCATATAGATAAATTAGGATTAAAATCAAGAGCCAATTGAAGAAGATGTTTGGAACCCGTTTTTGTTGGAAGAATACATATATCAATTGCAAAAATAAGTCATTTACTATAGAAAAAATCGTGACAAATAAATAGATAGAGAGATACAGAGAGCTATTATATAAACCAAATCTTCCATAAAAAAAAAAAAAAGACTTACTGCCATGGTGGTACTTGGTGCATGCCTAGTCCAAATTAATGCTGGAATTAATTAATTAATAATAATCAGATTAAATAAAATAGTTTCTTTTACCCATCAATGAATTTGAATTCTATTACTTTAATTATAACTATTCGGAAACTACACGTTTTACACATAACGATCCAATTTATTCTGCCAAAATATTTAAGGATTCGTACGTTTAGATTAAAAAAAAAAAAAAGAAAATAAATCAAACTAGCTTGAATATCGTATGTGTGTGTAGTTACCTCTCTTTGCGTTTCTCAAGAAAGCTCTGCAGTGATTTTCTCCTTGTAATGGGCAAATCTATGTAAACAAGGACCGTTATGAAAATGCCTTTTAATATTCAAAATTTTTAATAATAAAGATTAAAAAGTCTGAATTATTATTACCGAAACATACCATCGTTGAGAGAGTTTAGGAGATATTGTGCAGTCGGTTTAGATTCGGAGGATTCAGCAGATTTATGGAGCCCATATTCCGCAGCAAGTTTCATAATATCTTGTGCCTGAACGCACAGTTCATTCATTTACAAGATATTCTAAAGATTTTGGAAGAAACAAGAAGAAGAAGAAGAAGAAGAAGAAGAAGAAGAAGAACAAAACCTTATGTGGAGACACCTCAAAAACAGAAACCTTTCCGTTGTAGAAAATCGTCATCGGGGCAGTTTCAGTTTTTTCTCCAAACCAAGTACTCAGCCTATACACACCCAAAGGCAACAAAAAAAGGAGAAACAAGGGTTTCATGTTTCATAAACAGTATATTTTGCATAATTAGGAGGTATGTATATGTTGATGCTCGAATTGTTTTGTATACCTTAGAGTGGGATCGCAAACTGGCGACGAAGGGATGTTACGTTGGGCCTCCGACATCGGAGTAGTAGTAGTCGGAGGAATACAAAGCGTTGATTTCATCGCATCCAGACGTCCATTAGCAATCACACTCTTCAGTACCTCTGGATTTATCTTTGATATCAGACCTTGTATTTCTGGAAAACACATACCATATAAATATCAAGAGACACACTGAACTAAATATAGAATATTTGCACACATGAAACTACGAATAGAGATCATATTCGAACCACGAAAGCTGGTTTTTCGCTCGAAAGTGCGAGGATCGGAGCGTTTGCCCGTGTTTAAGAAATCGAGTTCGATGCCCGATTTTGCCATGTATAGTTAGCAAACTGTGTTTGATTCTTTGGTTTGGTTTATCAGAAGTTAAGTCCCAGCGTGTATTTATGGCTATGAATGATGCTGGTGGTGGGGTCTGTCCAGATCTGTCGAGTGAAGTAGTATATAGCAGCACGTAATTCATGAGGACGAGGAACCTAATTTACATTTGCGTATTAGCCAGTTGTGGGGCAATCCTAACCTACTACTCTTACATAATTTGACTCTTTCATTTTGGGATTATCCACTCGATTTTAAGTCCTGTTTTTTTTTAAAAAAATATTAGATTTTATCCTTTGCAAAAAGAATATATAAGAAGAGAGCTTTTAATGTAACTAATATTTAACCCGTGTAATGTACGAGATGATATTACTAAAAATTAGTGAAAAATGAATAGATACTTAAATTGAAAGAAAAATAATATAATTATAAAACTAAAAATAAAAACTATTTTTTCGTTAATTTTAAAAAACTTTCTTAAATACAACGCATGTCGATTAATATTTTTGACTAATAATCACTACCATATATCAAAATTTTATATTGTGTTAGCCTAAAACAATGACATGATGTTTATCGTGTTTAGTGTATTGATGTCGACTGCCAACTTTAATACATATTTAATTCTTTAATTTTCGAGAAGCTATATATTATTATTTTTTAACATGTGATAAAAAAAATATTTTTAAATCACATTCAATAAAATTAATGAGAAATATTTTTTAAAAAAATTTAATAATTTCGTCTAAATTCACATTCATAAACAATTTTGAGAAATATTTCTGATTATTGATGGTATTATACATGTTTATTGAGAGTAATTTAATGTACATTTGAAACTCTTTTGAATTTATCTCTTTTAATTTTCTTGTGATCTTTTATTTGAATTTTTAAGAAGATAATTCAAGATATACAATATATATTTGATTTTGAAAGAAAACTACAATACATCAATTCTTTTAAATTACGGTAATTTTGAAATAATATGCATTTGAGATTAAAAAAAATTTATGATTATTAAATGGTAATTTATTGTCCATTGGAAAACCTTGTTGTAGTGATAACTTTTAACACCCAACCAATTTTATTTTTAGAAAAATTAAATAAACTAATTAAATATTGTATTTCTTTTTTAGTAAGTAATTTGGGCAGGAAATTACTTAAAATAACAAAATGTATTTTTGAATTATTTACCTCATGAGTGATACTGAACATTGCAATCAGTTGTATTTTAAATTTATTTATACAGTTTTAATTAAATTGATTGATATAATCAATGAAATTTTTTTAATATAGTTTACGTTTTCAATAGATNAATTGATTTTGTTATGAAATATTACAGATTATATTAAAATTAGTAACTTTATAGATATTGTTTATACTAATTTACTGTAACAATTTTTAAAACATGATGCTTTTTATATTTAAAATTATGATTGTTGGCAACTTTGGCGAAGACCAAAAAATATCAAGTCTCTTTATTTGGTATAAAGATTTAGGTCGAGACTTTTGACAGTTTTGTTAAATTTCAATTTAACAGTATTCTAAAGAATTTTTCTTCTTTTATGAAAATATAGATGAACATAAATATTTTTCTCGTGTCAAATATAAAAAAAAAATTGTTTGTTTTTTTTACATATGTTAAGAAAAAATGTTATTTTTTCATGTCGAAAGTATTA
>NC_133317.1:5421482-5424722 GCF_012295235.1 Primulina huaijiensis | reverse complement strand
TATATATAAAAGAGACGTAATCAAATATAAAATATGATCTGCTAGGATGATCATGGGTCAACAGAATCATAGAATCGGTGCAATATAAAAAAGAGTAACACGTGTTTTATTCGACGGTTTGAATATCTCAACATCATTACTAAATTACAGCTTATGTAATATGACACTGTGTTGATGTAACGGAACATGAAATATGAATCTAGTCGAGCTAGAATTTTAAAATTTAGAATATTTTAATATTTTAAATTGATCTACCTGAACTAATACCATATTAATCTAAAATTATACAAAATTTACACATAAATTTTTTTTAAAANTATATATAAAAGAGACGTAATCAAATATAAAATATGATCTGCTAGGATGATCATGGGTCAACAGAATCATAGAATCGGTGCAATATAAAAAAGAGTAACACGTGTTTTATTCGACGGTTTGAATATCTCAACATCATTACTAAATTACAGCTTATGTAATATGACACTGTGTTGATGTAACGGAACATGAAATATGAATCTAGCCGAGCTAGAATTTTAAAATCTAGAATATTTTAATATTTTAAATTGATCTACTTGAACTAATATCATATTAATCTAAAATTATACAAAATTTACATATAATTTTTTTAAAAAAAAAATTGGGCCAATCTTCTTACCCAACTGGCCGTTATAATGTATGAGACCTCGTTTTTTGCATGGGATGTTGCCTGAAGATTGGGCACACCCTTTCGATTGTCGGCCACACAACGCTTAAAATAAACGAACTCCTCAAATTTCACGTGATTATTATTACTCCCGTTTCGGTGCTTTGACTGTACCCACCACCGTCGTCTACTTTACACCAGAAGAAGACCCACTGCTCCAAATTCCTCCTAATGAATTTATATATCTTGAATTTATGTTATAATAATTTTTTTTAATGTCAAGTGATTTTTGTGTGAAAAGGACCAGAAATTAGAGATGAAATAGAAATGCTAGAGAGGGGACGGATAATTATTGAAGTATAATACTTTTTTGTTATTTTCGAAAAATTGATTTTGATTCATAATATTTTTTCCCACCTATATTTTTACCATGTCTTTACCAAATATTAATATATAGTAATGATATGACAGATGCACATAGAAATGTTAGAGAGGGGACGGATTATAATTCAACTATAATACTTTTTTGTTATTTTCGAAAATTGATTTTGATTCGTAATATTTTTTTCCACCTATTATTTTTTTTTAAACATGTCTTTACAAAATATTATATAGCAATGATATGACAGATGCACCTAATTAATTATTTGTGGTTCTTTACAAATGTTTACAATTTTGTCTAAATATTGTCAACGTGTGGATATTAACATATATACTTTTGCCCGTGGCTGACGCCTTCCATGGCTTCGTATTTGGGAAAATAATACATTTAAGTCGTTTAAATTGTTTTATTCTTTTTTCATCATCATTAATCTTAATCATGTAATTTTGCTTCTTTTTTTTATATTGATTTATGATATATTTCATCATAGTACTTATATTATACTGAACACATCAATATTTTTCATTATTACATCAACATTTTATAAGGAGTATTATACAAAATATAACTAGAATAAAACAAAACAACAAAATTGAAAGACTAAACCTTAGTTCTAACAAGTCAGGAAAAAATAGAAAATAAGAAAACTTTACGGAACAAATTTGTTAATTTTTTCCTTTTCTTCATGTTCGACGGTATAAACGGGTAGGATTTTGCAAGGAAAATAAGGGGGGAAGGACCAGTTAGAACAGTATTATTATCACGACTTTTTAATGTTTGAGAAATGTAAGTTGTTTTTGTTTTATTGCGTAAAAGAATGGGGAACTGTTATTTCATCATATATAATTAATGATTATAATAAGTATTAATATTTGAATAATTATTTAAAATTATTGATATAATATAATGAATATATTTAAATTTTAAATATAATTATTTAAAGTTATTGATATAATATAATGAATATATTTAAATTTTAAATATTATTATAAAAAATTATTATATCAAAATATTTATATCATTTGAGATAACATATAAAAATATCATCTCATAAATTGACTTATTTATTTTGTTTAAGTGAAACTGTTATTAATAAAAAAAAATATAGAAAAATATATTAAAAAAATCATATATTATTTGTTTATAAAAATTTTAAATAATAAATAAATATTTTTAAAAAGTTCAATTTTTTGTCACTTATTTAGATGAATAAATTTTGATTAATTATTCATTTTTTGAACATGTTAAAAATATATATATTAAAATACATATATTAAAGTACTATTAAGATATATAATAATAATAATAATAATAATAATAACAGTTTATAGGTAGTTAATATACTAAAAATTCACGACATTTTTTAAAAAAGTTTGAAAAACCTAATATTATATTAATATGATATAGAACGATAAAAATTAAATATATAAAATTAACACACAACTCAAAATTATAATCGAAATTAAATAGAATGATTTATATTTTCAATGGACATCAAATTAAAATTAAAATTTTAAAAAATAAATTGAAGAAAAATATCACATTTAATTACATATTTATTTCTTATTTATTTCAAATATTTAATATTGTAGGTGAATATATTAATAATTATAATTTTTTTTCTTTTATAGCATATTAGTTTCGGTGGAAATTTTTTAAATATGACAAAAACTATGTGTGTGCATATGGTATTATTGGAGAATATGTTTTGTTCTTTTCATGATCGGACGCTTGATTATTTTTTATTATTTCATATATGTATTAACCTTATAAAATGAAGAAAATATAAATAATACTCTTAAATCAAAAAAATAAAATATATAAGAAAAAATAATAACATTTTGATAATGAAAAATACATTGCAAACTTAAATCTCTGTTATTTTTTTATGCAAGTAGATCACATCAACGAATTAATAAGAATTTAAGCGCCAAATATATTTTTGATTGATTTATCTCATGATTAATACAGAACGTTGCACCTATTTTCTAATTTTTTATTGTTATTGAAAATTGATTATCTAAATATGATATAAATCGGTTTGAATTTTTTATGCAGTTTATAATAACAACTAAATATATCATAAATAATACAAAATCATATCGTAAATTAAATTAATTGATATGATCAATGCAAAAAATTAAAATTGTTTTATGTTTTCAATGTAGTTTAATTTAAATTTAAATAAAAAAATAAAAAACATATAATTCATAAA
>NC_133317.1:5392598-5421317 GCF_012295235.1 Primulina huaijiensis | reverse complement strand
ATATAATGAATATATTTAAATTTTAAATATTATTATAAAAAATTGTTATATCAAAATATTTATATCATTTGAGATAACATATAAAAATATCATCTCATAAATTGACTTATTTATTTTGTTTAAATGAAACTGTTATTAATAAAAAAATATAGAAAAATATATTAAAAAAATCATATATTATTTGTTTATCAAAATTTTAAATAATAAATAAATATTTTTAAAAAGTTCAATTTTTTGTCACTTATTTAGATGAATAAATTTTGATTAATTATTCATTTTTTGAACATGTTAAAAATATATATATTAAAATACATATATTAAAATACTATTAAGATATATAATAATACTAACAGTTTATAGGTAGTTAATATACTAAAAATTCACGATATTTTTTAAAAAAGTTGAAAAACTTAATATTATATTAATATGATATAGAATGATAAAAATAAAATATATAAAATTAACACACAACTTAAAATTATAATCGAAATTAAATAGAATGATATAATCAATGTAAATACTTAAATACAGTTTATATTTTCAATGGACATCAAATTAAAATTTAAATTTTAAAAAATAAATTGAAGAAAAATATCACATTTAATTACATATTTATTTCCTATTTATTTCAAATATTTAATATTGTAGGTGAATATATTAATAATTATAATTTTTTTTCTTTTATAGCATATTAGTTTCGGTGGAAATTTTTTAAATATGACAAAAACTATGTGTGTGCATATGGTATTATTGGAGAATATGTTTTGTTCTTTTCATGATCGGACGCTTGATTATTTTTTATTATTTCATATATGTATTAACCTTATAAAATGAAGAAAATAAAAATAATACTCTTAAATTAAAAAAATAAAATATATAAGAAAAAATAATAACATTTTGATAATGAAAAATAAATTGTAAACTGAAATCTCTGTTATTTTTTTTTTTTATACAAGTAGATCACATCAACGAATTAATAAGAGTTTAAACGCCAAATATATTTTTGATTGATTTATCTCACGATTAATACAGAACCTTGCGCCTATTTTCTAATTTTTATTTTTATTGAAAATTGATTGTCTAAATATGATATAAATCAGTATGAATTTTTTATGCACTTTATAATAACAACTAAATATATCATAAATAATACAAAATCATATCGTAAATTAAATTAATTGATATAATCAATGCAAAAAATTAAAATTATTTTATGTTTTCAATGTAGTTTAGTTTTAATTTAAATAAAAAAAATAAAAAACATATAATTCATAAATTACATTTACATTAATATAAAAATAATTAAATTCAAATTTGAATTAATAAAAAATTTGATTTAATCAATCAAAACAATAATTGTTTTTTAGAATTTTCATTTTGATGAAAACTTATTATTTTAAACAAAACTCAGTTTTTATACATATAGATTAAGTATATTTCAAATTTTGACGATTTCAGTCATTTTTATTAGAAATGATAATATCAATGCCATGTCATAGCCACATAAATTCTGTATATGTTCCACTACATATGATTGCCAAAGAAATTACTGAAATTGTAAAATTAACAAAGATAGTGGACCACTCACAACAAGGAGTACCAAAACAGAAAGACAAATATATAATACTAATATTGCAATTTTCCTAGCTAAATGAACAGAACAAGGACACGGTACGCAGGAGTTTAGGAAACAAAGCAGATTTGAACCCAAAATATCAAGAAATGGTATGCAAGTCTACGCGACCATTTTTGTGGATTTTGCCTATGCTTGGTTTTGTGACGAGTGTAGCGCCTGACGTAAGACGAAGACTTGCGTCCTTATTGTCAATCGTCGAACGTTTGCTACATCTTGTTATGCTTATGAATTAAGCTCGTTGCTAAACGTGATATTCATGCCTGTGGGATTATGATAAGACTGCTAGTCCATCAATTAAACCCAAAGTCAACACCAAATTGTTTTGTTTTTTCTGTGTGTGTGTGTGAGAGCAATTTATCAGGCCTGTTCCATTTCAACCCGAGTAAACTTTCAGCATATTTAAGTTTCTATATATCTGGCATTTGATAGTCGGATTTTGGAGAAAATAACAAACAAGAAGGTATAATTCCCGCTGCTTGAGCATAACAATAGATTATTTAATCCGTAATCATTAAAAAGAAATGAACCAAGTGTACTCACAACAGACAACTCATTGATGAATCGAATCTTCACCTTCATTTGATTTCTTATTTTATATAAGAAGCCATTAGCTCAAAAGCAATGGCAGCATTGTTCGAACAAGCAACAGCAACAAAGAACGCCCAAACTGCAACACAAATTTCAAACATGATCCACCCATCATATGATAAACAAGCATAGATATCTACGACAGATATAGTGATAGAAGAACAAAATTTTCAAAGAACCGGAGACGGTGTCCATTTTGTTTAGATTGATTTGGTATCTCAAAAAAGGATTAGAGCAGGGATAACTGCAGACATGTTCCTAGTTTTTTTGGCCATCGAGTTAAAAAGACAATCACAAGCACATGAATGATGATGATAGGAGAGGAAATAGAATTGAAGCAACCACAGAATTGGGCCAATTTTCTCATCGATTTTACTCACCATTTACAGCTAAACACAAACAGAAGGGCAACGCAAACTCAAAATAAAAGAAGCAATGTTGCAAACACATCCTTCTCTCAATACTCAGCGTCGACCAAAAGGAAGGGAAAAAACGAAAATTGAAGGAGATTTGGTGATCTAGCAAAAATTTAAGGTTAGGTATATAAACGGTGATCAAGATTTAAATTCGTAGTGCCCGTCAGATTAAAATTCCATAAACGACGGCATACATACCAGCCTTTGAGAAATGAAGAGCAGCCAGAGTCCTCATGGTGCTGATGATGATGGTGCCGAGGTGGCAGAGGAGGAGGATAGTCATTGTTGAAGTAGCCCTGATAACCAGGAGGAGGGGGTGGCGGAGGTGGGTACCCCTCCCTGAAATACCCTGGCGGTGGTGGCTCCGCCGAGGGGTGTCCCCACGGCGGCGGCGGATGTTGCAACCCTGAATTCAATCCGTATTCCACAAAAAATTAACCGACATTTATTCTAAATGTCACGATTATAATTAGCAAAGCCACAGTTGAAAACTTGCCTGGTGGAGAATAGGGACCATGATGGACGTGCTGGTAACTCATAATTCACAGATTGTGGAGCTGTGTGAATTCACAAGAGAACGGCCCAAACTTTGACCCAATATTTATTATATATATAAACACGACGAAATGAAATGACACCTAATTTTCTTCAATAAAAGAGGATAAGCTTCCAGTCTATTCGAGGCAGATCCGAGGCGGAGCCCAGTTAAAGATATTTTTATACACGTAGCCCACTGCGTTGGCATCCAGAACCCAGCGGCACGTATGGGCATCGCGTTGTATTTAATACGTGTCACATTTTCAGCTACATGGTTTCGTGACGAGTACGTTTCTCTAGCAGTATATAGAATTCATCATATCCACAATTGGAGCAGGTGTACATGTTGAAGTGTCGGTCCATATATCATTTATTATTATTATTATTTAATTGTTGAAAAGTTAACACGGCTAAGTATCAACTTCTTCCTGCTTAAGCAAGAAACATATATAAACAGAGAACTTCTTTGTCTCGATGATTATTCGTATTGTCATATAATCTCCATAGATCATCAGAAAACCAATATTCATCGAACTCGATTCTGTCCCTTTGAGTTTTAGACCATGGCTAGCACAAATGAAGATCGCATAGCTAAAGAATCACAGCCTCGTGAAGCCACCGCCTCATCTGCCACTGAAACTACGCTGCCTGCGGGGGGAGAAGTCAGGAAGGGGGAAGATCAAAAAACTACTGAATTCGAACATCGTGAAGCCTCCGGCTCATTCACGCCACAGCCACACGCACAGCCACACCCACAACCACAGCCACACCATAACCCACAGCCACAGCCACAGCCACAGCCACAGTCACAGCCACCACCGGAGGAAGATGTGAAGAAGTGGGGTACTCACGAGATGGGCGCTCCAGCGGCCCCAAATGTTCACCCGGACAATCAGCAGGCGGCTCATTGGCAGGCACAAGGCTCCGTCCAACAGTATCACGATAACCAACAGCCTTACGTAGTGCATTCCCCTGTTGATAAGCCCGCCGACAGCCCTTATGAATATGTTGTAAATATGTTCAATTCTTGGAGTCACAGGGCAGAAGGCATAGGAGGCAATATCTGGAAACATTGTGAGTTCATGTCTTTAAATCACATTTTCCCATCAATCTTAATTGATTGAATTAATTTTTTCCGTTGTCGTTTCCTTTGGCCTAGTGAACATATTCGATATTCTGATTGATGACATGTTAATTATGCTCGATGTATGCTTGTTTGCAGTAAAAACTGGGCCATCTTTATCAGAAACTGCGTGGGGGAAGGTTAATTTGACGGCAAAGGCCATAACAGGAGGAGGATTTGAGCCACTATTCAGGCAGATTTTTTCTGCTGATCCCAATGAGAAGCTGAAGAAGACATTCGCTTGTTATCTCTCCACAACAACAGGACCTGTCGCGGGAACCCTCTATCTTTCCACAGCTCGCGTGGCCTTCTGCAGTGATCGTCCCTTAACTTTCAGAGCTCCATCGGGGCAGGATTCCTGGACTTACTATAAGATATCAGTACCCATTGGAAACATAGAAGGTGTGAATCCTGTGGTCACGAAACAGAATCCGCCTGAGAAGTATATTCAGATGATAACTATTGACCGCCACGAGTTTTGGTTCATGGGATTTGTGAGCTTTGAGAAAGCGATCAATCACCTGTTGGACGCTGTTTCGGATTCTAGAGCGAGCACGGGAAATGTAGCGCATTCGGCCGGTCACGAGCCAAGAAGCTAAATCACTCTTCATATATTGCAACATCATTTGCACTTCACGGTTTCGGTTATATGCATTCTGATACAATTCTGAGTTATTTGCTTATTTGTGTTTTGTGCTTTAATTTTGAAATAGGGACGAAGTATACGTTTGTGTGTAAATAAATTGCCTATACTGCGGCTGATATTATGTTTCTTATTATTGTTTATATATATATATATTATATTTTAAGATTTTGTTTATGTAGTTTTGATTTGAAAGTATTTGGTTCTATTCAACATTATGTTATGATCTTTATATGTCTTAAATCAATTATCGTGACTGCAAAAATCTTTGGTAAATGATATAATCTTGGATGCATTTTATATTATTTACGATTATTGATAAAATATTAAAAATTTAAATTTCTCGAAACATCCTAAATGAAGTTGAAATGGATTTGAGACTTTTGCTTTGAAATTTCTCGATCCAAATATATTTAGGAGCTTGATAGTGTAAATAATTGTTGCTTATATATTCCAGTGATGTACATGTATAAGATGCAATTGAAGTTGGTTTTTTGGAGACTTAAACTTATCAAGTTGTTCAGAACTCGGTTTGATATAAAGTTTGTTTGAGATTGTTCGTTAAATTATCGAACAGATCTCGAAAATTTTATCAATTCGAGCTCATAGGGTTTTATTGAATTTAACAACATGTATTGTTTATTTGTTAATCACACATTGAAGTTTTTGTGAAAGAGATAGACATGTTAATATTATAAAATGTTCAACACTTTCTTCAAATTTTCATATATAAGTTGACATTTTGGCTAGAGTGTTTAACGAGCTCCAAAATGAGCTTATTTAACGAGTTGAAAATGAGTTTTTTTAACGAGCTGATCCCAAATCGTTAAACATAATAATTGAGTTATTTCGAGCTATTTTTGAACTTTCTAATATTCAAATGAGCTGAGTTCAAGTTTATCGAATTGATTCGAACTATTTGCGAGCTTTTTAAATTTCAAATGAGCTGAGTTCGAGCTTATCGAATTGAGCTTGAACTTACACATATCTAAAATCGAACCGAAGTCATGCCAGACAGTGTTCGACCTGATTAGATACCTCCCTAATTTTTCTTTTGTAATCAAATGGTAATTTATGAAAAAAGAAATTATTTGTGTCGTGCGTAAACAGTAAATTAAAAATCTTCGCCCTCTATGCGGAGTGGGTCACCTTTTATATGGACCAATTTTCTATGGGCCAAATATCTAAACTGGGCTGAAACAAAAAAATTATGGGCTCGAACTATGTGGATAGATGGACATTTTTGTCTTCGGGGGGCTATGGATCTCATTCAGCCCAGATTACAGTTAAATTAATCCAATTCTCCGACAGGCGACAAATAACAAAATCAGTCCCCCACCTACCCACGTCTGCACTCACCCACTGTAAGAGGTTATTTTTATCTAAAATTGTACATGGAACATCACTATCCTACCATTAATTGTTCGATTTAATAAAACATTAAAATGTAATTTTAAACTTAAATTCTCATATATAAAATTCTAATTGATACGTAACTATATAATAACAAAAAAAATTAAATAGTTGATATATTAGGCTCAGCATAAAAATTAATCTTGTGACAGTGACACGTGCCTCTTTGGCCAGTAGCATAATCTTCAGGTCACTGTGAGAGGAATTAGGAGAAGGTCACAAACCCCTATACATCCAAAAGATTTTCGGACGAGTTTGTAGTAAATGTTTGACTGATGTTCAAGAATTCGATTATTTCTCCGGTTAATATTTTTTTGGACGAATATGACCATAAGTACAGTTTATTTGAAGTTTGTAGATTACTGTGTTAGTTTATGAATTTACTCGGTGAACACAAAGGACAGTGAGAGCAGATTCCATCGGTAAAAAAATAAAGGAAAAAATGTCTCAAGTTCTTTGTTTTGCCTGTGTACAGTCTCTTCCCCAGTATTATCTGTTGTCCTTGGATAATGAACAATATTTTCAGACCTTTCTGGCCAAGATTCCTTTGTCTGTTTTTGAAGCAAAAGGTTGCTTTGTTCTCTTTTCTTCTTGAGGCTGGTGGTGGACCATTAATATTCTCCATTACCTGTCTGCCATTGCTGAAATGTCAATTCCTTTTGGAAGATCGGGCTTTTTGTCACTGTTTCAATTCCAATATCTAGATAATTTAATACATTTCGTTTCATACGATCATGGATTTTATAAAATGTTGAGCATCGTTCGTTGCATCGGTTGTGACATATATTTGTTTTACCAAGATTTTAATATGAGTAGGTCTCTTGTGAGACGGTCTCACGGATAATATTTTGTGAGACGGATCTCTTATTTGGGTCATCCATGAATATATAACCCTCTCAAATATTGAACATCGTAGTATACACTTATGGGCCATGTATTTTCCTATTATCCGTGAAACTTCTGCATCGGTTAAAAATTATATTTTGTAAATCCAATTGGGTAATTTCTGAAAGTGCCTTTTGTTCTTTCTCTTGATTTTATTGCAGCAGAAGATAAGAACTTGATCATAAAATTATTTTTAGTGAAACCAATTATGTGATTTTTAAAGCACCTTTTGTTCTTTATATATAGCTTTTATTACGACAGAAGGAAACAACTTGATCGAATTAATAACTAACTCTCCTTTATTTTCTCCAGCATAATCTTCTTTGATTTCATCAACTGTAATCGTTCAAATTCAATATTTTAAATCTCAGGTATTTTATGTGTGCTCAAGTTTGTTTGGACAAATTTGACCATGTTATATCCCTAATAACAAAGAACAAATCAACGTGAAAGAAATTTAAAAATTTAAACTCAATTATTTTTTTTTTAAAAAAAATAAGAAATAATTGGTTTTCGTTACAGCTTTTTTAGTATGACAAAAACTTGTATGAGACGGTCTCACGGGTCGTATTTTGTGAGACAGATCTCTTATTTGAGTCATCCATGAAAAACATTACTTTTTATGTTAAGAGTATTACCTTTTATTGTAAATATCGGTAAGGTTGATCCGTCTAACAGATAAAGATTCATGAGATCGTTTCACAATAGACATACTCTTTTAGTATATAAGTTCAATGAGATGCTACTTTTAAGGTATTACACTAAAATTGTATCGAAATATTTTCATTTATTTTCACATACCTTATTTGCTCGCATAAGGCCATACTTGAAACTCAACGATATTTGAATCAAATCATATAAAATAAAATTAACTTAGCTTCCTCGGCTCCAATCTTTCACCTACTGTCAGCTTTCCAATTTTTACTTGGGATATGGCTGAATTTTCGGCTTTAGTTGATTTGAGAGTTATGAAAAACTTTAATCGTGCTTTTTTTTTTTTTACTCTCTTTAAATTGGTTCATATATTAATTTTGAAAATTTACAATAACTAAATATTATTTTATAATGAGAGGAAAAATTGTAATTTTTACATGTTTCCAATGCTAGAATTGAAATTAAAATAAATGTATTTTTTTTAATTCCAAGCTTTGAGAAGAAACTTTTGAGCGAAAGTAGTTAGAGATAATATGGGAAAGAAGGGTGGAAATTTTCAATAATGACAGACATTCGCGTGAAATTAATATGTTATGTTGATCGTTTTATGGTAAGTCAAATCCTAACAATTCGGTGGAAAATCACCTCAAATCGTGATCAAATTTGATCGCGGATCTTTTATCCAAGACAAGACTTTTTTAAATTTGATCGCGGAACTTTTATTTTCGAAAAAAATTAAAAAGAAAAACTTATACAAAAATATTAAAATCCATATAAAAATTGTTATTATTTTAAAAAAATCGATTGAAAAAAGTCAAAAAGTAAGAAACCATGTCCATGCATCACTTTTTGAAGCAATTCCATATGTTCTCATCTCACCAGGCTGGGGCTTTCCTAGTTCGATTTTGGGCCTTCAGTGGTCTGAATTTGATTCCTCTATTTCCGGGCTTCCTCATTATAAGCCAGATTGTTGCCGAGTCCAATGCTCTGCTGAGGTCAGCAATGACTTGGTTAGCATTGTGTATCTATATATGATACCAAAGTTAACTTTGGTAATTTCACAATCTCTTATCTTCAATTAGAATTAACAAATCTTGTATGGCAAAAACTTGTGTGAGACGGTCTCACGGGTCGTATTTTGTGAGACGCATCTCTTATTTGAATCATCTATGAAAAATATTACTTTTTATGCTAAGAGTATTACTTTTTATTGTGAACAATGAAAAAGTATTACTTTTTATGTTAAGAGTATTACTTTTTATTGTGAATATCGGTAGAGTTGATCCGTCTCAAAGATAAAAATTTGTGAGACCGTCTCACAAGAGACCTACTCATCTTATATTTGTTCTATGAAAACTAAAATTTTTAATCTTAAAAAACAATGTACAATTTAGACTGAATTTTATGATCTATTCAATACTAGTTATGCTGTTATCAAGTGAGACTAATATACCTAATAACAATCTTTCTAAACACCAATATATTCTTTCTCAAATACTATTTTCCATAGCACCTCTATTCTACGACTATAGTAAAATATAAACTGAAAAACAAATTTTAATGGTAAGATATTGATCCGTTGTAACTGGAGATATTGTCACGCTTTGAATCAGGCTCGCGCAAACGCGATTTCATGCCTAATCGATTTTAATCTAGAAATGGTTGGTTGATACAAAATGTTGTAGGAATCAATTGTATCTTGCAACAACCTCGTTTAAACATCTAATTTTTATAAAGTAAACATCCCATTTTTCCTGAAAATCTAGGGTGTGAGTGCAAAATATCACCTTTATAATAAAAATAAAATGTAAAAAAACAACACATATTTCAGATTCATGGATGATATGAATTTTGTTAATCATGGAAACAAAACAAACCAAACCATTCTTTCTCTCTTATGATTCCGCCTGTCTAGCAGTTGACTATAGCTGGGATGTTTTAAGCTAATCTTCCCTTTTTTATATATAAAGAAGGAGGTAATTATCAATCAATAAATGCACAAAAATATATCATAAAAAACATCAACATGACAGGAAAATAGTGATAGAAAAGTTGAAAGAAATGGTAAATTTTCATAGCCCGACAACGTCATCCAATATGCTTAATTAGCACTCCACCAAAGTTTCTTTCGAAGAAGAAAAAAAAAATGTTTTGAGAAAAGAACAAATAACATAAACGATTCACGGGGAGCCATTTTCGGATCGATCAAAGTGCAGGAGTTGACCACAGCACTTTGGGCAGATTTCGAGTTGTTTGGGCACCATGTAGTACATTAAACAGCTCTTGCATCCGGCCACCACAAGCACATTATTCGAGTTGATATTACTACTACTATTATTTTTCTTCTCTTTTTCGAGATTTTCTTGACAGTAGAAATCTTGTTCATCATTGTTTTTACCACTCCATTTCCCTCTCGAAGGAGATGATTCTGAGGAAGACCCGTCACTGTCATACGAGCTGCAGTCGTCTTCCGAGTAGTAACCGCCGCCGTACTCCGCCGTTGACCGGGGATCTTCCGTTGATTTCATGCCTGTCCTCCAATTTATGAAGTATATTTCGCCTGTCTGTATTGCAGAACCAAGAAGACTAGCACCATCAATCTTTTCAAGAAAATGCATGTAAAATGACCTCTAAGCAAGAAAAAACTTGTCTCCTCTCCGGGGGGTTTTTTTTTTGGGGAAAAATGTGAGCTTTTTACGAAAGAAAAGGGTTGGTGCCGCAAAATATATGTTATATTGGGAAAAAAAGTGCAGTGAATGAGGAATAAATGAACAAAGAGCATCATAAATAACTACCATTAAAGAATCGAAGCTTTTCGGCACAAGAAACAGATAACAGAGGTGAAATAAATTAAGATCTGTTAAGGTTTGTGGCATTAAATGTCGTACAAAAGCCAATAAAAGACAAAATAACATCACAATAATGATAGGGATCTTAAATTTTTTCACACCTTTAAGTCGAGACATTGTTCCCAATGGGTAGGCAGCGAGGTTTGAGAATTGAGTTCTAACGCTGCGGTGGCCAAAGCCGAGGCGGCGTCGGAAGAGGGATCTCCCAGAGAATCTGAGCCACGCGGCGGACCACCACCGCCGTCGCCGCTGCTCTGTTGGTGATTCAAGGAACAATTTTGAAAGGATCTCTCCAAAGATGCTGTGATTGTATCCATGTTTGGTGTTGCCATTTCAATCAAGTCCCACAAAAGAAATTGATCACAAACATTCACATCAAGAAACAAATGAAAGAGAGTAAGAAAAATGGAGAGAGAGGGGGAAAAAAGGAGATTTGTGTTGCAAAATGGGGAAAGTGGATGAGGGTAAAAACACAAGGTGGGGAAGGGGAATAATATTGGGGTTTGAAGACCAAATACTTTTTCGCCAATGTTCTTTATTTTTTTAACTTATAATTCATTTCATTATATACGAATATTCGATGTTATGTTATATATATATAAAAAAAACATTAGAGTAATTTAATATTTGATGGGAACGAAAACCATGTAGGGTAGTGGCAAGAAAGCCCGAGTTTCTATTGTTGTTACTATTTAGTATCAACCCTAGCTAGATATGTCTTGTTCGATAAATCGTATAAGGTGAAGTTTCCCCGAGTAATGGCATATTTAAAATTGAGATGAAGTTGAAAAAAATGAAGTTGGTGAGATTTTTTTATGGCTACAAGATGAACTTGTAAAGATAATAATTATAAAAATATTTTTTTTTTTTAAAAAAAACGAATACTTAAAACAAAATTAAAAATTTTAAGTGATTAAAAAATATAATAACACATAATTAAAATTTAATGCTTAATTAAAAATTACACTTAATTATACATATGATTTAAAAGTAGACGGATTCTACTATGCATCAAATTCCAATATGTCTGATCGATTCTTTTTGAAACATGTGGTAATTAAATAATAACATAGCTAAAAAATAAAAAATACATATAAATATAATTAGGATTTTTTAATATTTTTATAATTTATTATTATTATTAATTTTTTTGGTTTTTTTCAATTTTTTTGAAAAGTTTGAATCATTTTTAAATTTTATTGAAAATTAATAATGGACTTTTTTAGCCATGTGAAGATCTGTCTGTCTAAATTAAAAATAAAAATAATAATAATAATAATAAAATGAAAAGAAAATGACCGCGCAAAGGTCTACGTACAATACACACAATCATCATCATCACAAATGAAAATATCCGCGTACAAGGTTATCGGTCTTTGGAAGCACACGCTCCATCCCGCGGCTTCATCGACCCTTGTGGCCTTGTATACTTGTATAATGAGGCTTGTTGCTTATTAATTATCTTATAATCATTGTTATTCTACAAAACTATGTATATATAGTTAGTTGCATTAAACTTTTCCAAATAATTTGGTACATAGATCAAGTATATGGTAGTGAGTCTTGTATTTATTTCAATTTAGGTTTGATAAACGAATAAATTTTAGGATTGTGTCTCATGTGAGACCGTCTCACAGATCTTAATCTGTGAGACGCGTCAACCCTACCCATATTCACAATAAAAAGCAATATTCTTAGCATAAAAAGTAATATTTTTTCATGAATGACCCAAATAAGAGATCCGTCTCACAAATACGACCCGTGAGACCGTCTCACACAAGTTTTTGCCAAATTTTAGTACCGGTTATATATATTTAATCGGTTAGTGTAAGCTATATCTATATTTACTATATACTATAATAACCTAGAGTGCATTATGCTAACTAATTTGCAACAAAAGTTTCTTTATAGTTATATCTTGCATAATATTTATTGAGTCGATATCTTCTTATAAGATAATCTCAAATATCTATATGTGTGAGACGAATCAATCGGATTCACATCTATCATGAAAAATAATAATTCTGGCATACAAATTAATAATTTTTTGTGGAATAGGCCGGATCAGAGATTCGTCAGTTTCAAAAGAATTTTTGTGATATTTGTTATTATGTAACTTTGATAATGTTGATTTATTAGTAATTTTCATATCAAAATTCAAATTATCTTACTAAATTATTATCTAAATTATAACCACCATATCCTAACAAAATATATATTTATCTGTAATTATACTTTTGAATTTTCAAATTATCATATCACTCTTAACATATAAATTATTATAAAAAAAAACCTTTTTTAAAATTAAAACGATCTCTATATTTTTTATACAAAAATGATTTATGAGACGCTCGGATTCATACTGAACAACTCTTGATCTTGTTCCATTTAAAGCTCTACTAGACTTGTCATTTTCTTCGTTCTTCAATGAAGTGACTCCCAATATTGAAAACTTTGGTGAAATTTGTTGTATGATTATTATATAATGGTTGATTTGGCTTTCATCTAACTTCCGGGGTCTTGCGTGATTTAGCAATTTTGTTGTTAGTATGGAATCGAAAGATATAAAATTAAAATAACAACAATTGGAGTATTAATTTAAGGAGCCTTAATTAAATAATAATTAGTCACATTGAATAGTGTAGATGTACGTGAGATTAATCTAAAAGAAATATCATTAAAAATTAATCCTAACATTATAAACATGACTGGTGTCGGGTTTCATCATTTATCACAAGCTAAAGGACCGTACTGCTTTTTATTTTTATTTTTTTAAACGTTTGTGTGATTAAACAATAAACTTGCTGGAATCTATTCTGAACTCTTGGACTGAAAATGTCTGCCACCAAATACCCATCTTTTTATATATATGTATATATTATTGAAATGTTATCATATCGATCAATAACATGACATTCATCTGTGAGATATAATGAAATATATCTAAATTATATATTTAATTAATGAGTGTCGCTTTATTAATATAAAAGAAACTGAATACAATGAGTGAGTATCAATACGTACAGACAACTCACCGTGTCCATCTCGGTACCCGATTCACAATATTTCTCACATACACACACACTACTGTATTTTATTCCTTCGCTCTTTGATTTTTTGTCCTTTTTATTTTACTCCTTCTTCATTTGCTTTTTCCATTTCAGCAGACAATGGATAAAATACTCGCAACAAGCATGTTCAGATATAATTAATATTTGCCTTCCCCATTCATTCCTTTATCGCACATAGCACGATAACCTGCAATACTATATATAATACACACATACATACACATATATGCACAGATGAAAGTGGGCTACCAGTCGCTGCTGCTTCCCATTCTTCTGTTCCCTGTCTTAATGTTTTTTAAATTTGTAGTGTCTTATTCGTTTTTGTCATAATTAAAGCTACCATTTTCCTCCACATAACTCCAATTAACATAAGTTCACGTTAGTGAGATCTTTTATTTGGATCATTCATAAAAAAAATATTATTTATTTACGTCTAAGAAGATACCTACTAACTCTGATTTTAATACTATTTATAACATATATGTGCTATTCTATTTTGTTATTTTAAAGATTGAGAAATCTTTACTATTCATTTTTTTAAAAAAATCTCCAATAATACATTAAATTGTATTTCTCGAAATATCTTTCTGATACTTTTAAAAGAAAAGAAAACCCGACAAAATAAAATTCCAAACATTGTCTTTGAATTTTGAAAAAATTGTGACGTTTCATATATTACACAAAATTGACTATATTTAACCGGAGAGGCTGCGACTTACCACTTATCTGACATCATATTTTTTGATTTAGGACAGCGTCTCGAGAATGAGATTCAGTATATAATAATACGATACAAATAACCAGAGAGCATACAATCTTTATATCAAATATTCAAAATTTTTTTATAACTAATTTGATTTATATTAAACGAGGGTCATACTATAATTATATAAATTAGTGATAAATTAAATTGAAATTCTGAATGAAGATATACTATAATTGTGAAAAATAGTAAGAAATTAAACTATAACTTTAAAATAATAAATAAAAAAAATAAAAAACAAAAATAGATCACACCAAATTCCTGTCTCTGTTATGAGGAAAATTAATAATCGAACTCGTTCCAGTAATTCGGGCCTCTGAACAAACTCATTCGTGATAAATATAATTGGGCTGGCCCAAAATTGTGGTCAACACCGGGCTGGTAAGGCCTAGAAAACCACTCGATATTCAAACGTCAACGATACACTAAACGCGTTTGAATAGTAAAACGACTTAGCATATAAATATATAAACTCGCATTCCTTGGTATATGTCCTCTCACCAGAAAATCGAATCACCGGGGAGATGAATATGGATAAGCCATCAAAGAACGATGAGCCGGCGATCGGGATTCCCTACAGCGCGGCGTACCAGGCGCCGATGCCCCAGCAGTACTACGTCGGAGAAAATCCTTATCAGGCCGGTGCGATCCCTCCTAACGCCTTCGTCGGAGACCCCAAGGGCATTCCTATTCAACAGACTATTTACCGAGATACCCCTGCTCCATTTCAGTGCGTTTACTGCGGTGGCTCCGGGATCACCACTGTCAAGTAAGATTCTCGAATTTCTTCTGACAGCCACGATCTCAAGTTTTTTTTTTATTTTTGAGGAATTTGATCCGATGCTTGAAATTTGAACGAGAGTCAAAGTTGGGAACTTTTGTTCTCCGTAGCTCCAGTTGTGTAATTTGCTGTAATTGGATCTATATTGATTGTTGCTGATGTTGAAACTTTTCTATTTGATTTTCCCTTGAAATTGTCAAGGATTATGCGTTAAGTTGATTTACACATTACAATCACGTCGGTGGAACTTAACATACTAGAAAATTCTTATCTAAGTCGCAACAACAAGAACAGGGACCATACGAAAATCAATATGGGATTGGTGACATAAAAAGACAGTTGCCCAAGCATGACTATACAGGGGTTGCCTGATTTTAAGTGGTGAAACTATAAAACATCATCTACCGATTTAATTTCACTCCAGCTATTGTCTTAGCGAGGACAGAAGTTATTTGCATGACCTTACAGCCTAAAACCATACCCATGCTTCGCAATGAACTGTGTCTCATATAACACTCGAGTTTAAGAATTTCGGCTTCAAGGGATTCATATTTTGTATGACGGGATAGTTTAATGATATTTGATTCTGGATAAGACTTGATTATAGTTCAATATGATAAAGATGATGGATTTCTTGTACTGCCTGAACTTCGTTTGTTTTGATTGCGTTTTACCATCACGGTTCCTATTCCTCATCCTACCTTTTCTCTCGTGCTCTAGGTCAAAACCAAGTCTAGCGGCTTTTGTTGGTTGTATGATGCCAATGATGCTTGGGGTATGTTTTCTTTGCCCTTCTATGGATTGTCTATGGCACAAATACCATTACTGTCCAAGCTGCAATGAGAAGGTAAAAATCTTATTTTTCTTTAAACATGGTTATCCTATAATGAAAAAAGAAAAGGGAAACGGAAAATGAACATGTCTTGTTCTTTGATTTGCCAGGTTGCTGAATTCGAGAAATCAGATCCATGTCTCGTGATGGATCCACCACAATGGGCACAACAGAGCTTTGCTTTGCCTGCATGACTTGGCATGTCCATTATTTGCCTTGTAATTCTCCTCCTTATATGTATGATATTACTTGTGTGGTGATCTCTTGTAGATTTAATCCTAATGTGTGTTCATGCATCCAAATGTGAACATAAGTAATTGACTGAAGCCTTTTGAAACTATCGTCCGAGAAGATACGAGCTTGTAATACTTATGGATACTGGGTACGTATTACCTTTTTCATTGAGCGGTCGATTATTTTTGTACAAATCTACTTGTACTTTTGCGATATATATAGGATGCATTATTTCAACTATATGTTTGATGTACATGATGATAATCCAAACCGAGTGTGGAACTTGTAGCAAAGATTTCGCAGATGGTTGGAAGATTTGAAATTTTTTTTTTTTTGTTGTCGATACCCTTTTAAGACATAAATTGGAGCTATACTTACATTTTTGAAAATTGAAGGCCACATCATCTTCGAAGTTATCAGAGTTCATTTGTCTAGAATACTGCAAAATTTCTCAAACTTTTGGATTAAAAGTTGCTGATCGCCACTTTCACCTTGTTTTCCTTCAATGTAAAAAAAAAAATAAAAAAAAATTTGAGCAAATAAATGTATAAACGAAAAGTTTCTTTTTACTACAAATTGAATTTGCCACAGGTAAATGATACTATATGAGTGGGAGATCTTTACCTGATCAAACAAAGCCGCATCCATATAAACGCAATCTTATTCCGGCCTGGTCCGGTATGGAATGAACTTATAATCATGGAATCGACTCGATCATCAGATTAGAAGTTCATAACCCTAGCCCATTCTCGTTTTGGTCGGAACATATCTACTAATTCTTTGATTCCAGTTAGTAAGAGGGATCTTGAACTAAGAAATAGACCCTAGAAGCTAAAAAAGGGTATCCTGAGCAATTGCAATAATCAGGTTCATTGATATTCCTCAAATATTACGCGAACATGTTCGAATATTTGGAGTCGAATTCGAGCTTTAATTCAAATTGAATTCGATCAAAAAATATAAGAATTTTCGAATTTAGAATCGAGCTCGCACTCGAATTGAACTAATTCGAGCTTTCAAAATTTCATCATATTCGACCCAATTTGGTTCGATTATATCCATAACTACAAATCCACGTTCTTAAGTTGGCTTGTGGAATTTTTACTCTAGCTATTGCAATAGTAAAGAGTTGCAATTATGTTTAAGTCAATAAATTCAGAGAAATGAGACGTGAAATTTACTGATTTACGTTACCTTTGTTAGAAAACGGGGCCTCGTGTTGGGTAATGATGCTCCACATAAATAATTGTTTGACACGTAGCTAGTTGAGATATGTTTTTTTTTTAACAGATATATTTTTGGTTATTCAATTTATGCAAAGACTAATCTATACTAATAATTAATTCAGAATTTGTGCTATTTTTTCAAATATTTCATTCTTTTTATCTTTATTTTTTCAATTATAAAATTATGTTATATATTCTAAAATATAAAAATTACCAATTAAATTTAAAATTCAATCACTTAAAAATATAATGATTTTACTTTTTCACATTTATAAATCAAACATGTATATATTTTTAAAATGTTTTTCCAAAATTCTTTTCAAGTTTGTAAAAGGTTAACTATATCAATCTCTTGCAAACTGAAACTATCGGCAAAAATATATTTTTTATTTTATATTTTAAGTGCACATCTCATTCACACATATTACATAATCTGTCTAGTTTACCAGTAGGGAAAATCACAATTTCAGTAAGTTTGATATGTTCTATGTTCTGGATTTGTAATTTTTAGGAGTGGTACACCGTATCATGCAAAAATCACATATTTTTAAGAAAAAATACAGAATGATATCGTATCGAAAAATACCAAATTTATCCAAAAAAATTGGATCTTCAAATTTTGGACATCATATGCTAGGTTATAAACTCAAGAGCTCTTCTATCACAAAAAACTTGTCTCTTAAGTGATAATTTTTATTCGTTTAATATATCAATATTAGACAATTATCACATTGTCGATCTCTTGAAAAAGAGACTTCCGCGACATCCCATTCTAGACGATTCACTTATCTTTTTCGATGATATCTCTTTTTTATGTCATCTCTTCCGACTTTTCAACTCTTAACGAGAACATCAATATTAGATTATAAATCCAAAATAAAATACCATCCCAAAAAATTTTCTTGTCAAGTGGAGTGACATCCTTGAATTTATAAATGATTTTTTATTAATTTAATACATGGATGTGAGACAACTATAACATCACGAGACGGGAACAATTTAGGTTACTGTTAAAATTGCTCCTAGAAACAACAAGATAAATACCTCATATACACTCACAAAATTTGAAGACGCAATTTACAGTTTTGTCAGCTGGTTACAAGTATGATTCTATATTAATCTATCCACTTAAAACTTTCCTAGGAAAACTAGTCTCGAATCAGCATCAAATCGCACAGCTGCACGACAAATGAATTACAGAGTACATTAACAACACATCCAAATTAAAATATATATCTATATACATATATATGCAGCTACAATGGCAGAACTAGAGAATTGAATGAGAGCAAAAACTTTATATCAGCTGGGCGGAGGGGGTAGGGTTCGGGGTTGGGGATTGGACGCTATTATATATTAATTTTCATGACAAAAACAATAGCCTAAAAAAATCCTCAAGTTTCATAAAATAAATAAATACAAGCCTTAAGAAAGCTTTTTTCATTTTTAACTTACTCAATCTCAATAATTTGATTGCATTACCTTCAACTATTGGCGCTGACTAATAATCTACATTCTCGGAGAGTCGACCGGTGTCAAAGGAGGTGAAGAAACATCTGTTATCTTTGAGTTTTGAGAACCTTCTAAAGGAACGCGCAATGCCATTTCCATTGAACCTCCAGCAGGAATAGAGTAGCTGCGAGGTAGTGTCAGCGGTGGCATTGGATGCGCTGATGCTGCTGAAGTAGTCACTAATCGTGCATTGGACAGTTCATACCTTTTGGACATTATGGGACCTGAATGAGTAATACGGTCTGCAGTTCTTTTAGGAGCTAAATGAGAAGGGGGGCGAGGAAGCTCATGCAGCTCACTAATTTTAGGGGATGATACAAAAGTAGGTGTAGCTCGTGAAGAAAACTTAGGGGTCGATGCTGGGAGTGGGAATGGGGTACGCAGTAAAGAACCTGAAAAAGGCGGGGGATATCTTGATGAGGCAATTGGACCACTGGCAGAGAGATTTGGGCCGCTGGCAGTCCAAGGTTTGTCTGTTAATGGACCAGAGAAAGCTTGTCTTTTGACTTTCTTAGCATAGGATGCAATACTAGGATCATCCTGTTTAAACAAGAGGCCTTCTGATAATGGAGGGGGCAACGGGCTTGGCTTTCTGTTGTTACTCTCTTTGAGTACTGAATGTGTGTCTAAAATGATTGGCCCAGATAATTTCTCATTTGCACCAAATTTTTCGTACTTGTTTTTCTCTAAAGGAGACGAATGCCACAGGTTCATGGTTGGTTCTCTGGTCTGGGAAGCTTCGTTATCAAATTTCCTAGAACCTGGACTCTTTGTTTCGTCAGGAGTAGGAAGCACATAAGAAATGAACTTACGGGATGCTGAAGGTCGCAATTGTGTCCGCTCGACCTGGTCAAATTTCTTAGCAGGAAAGAGGGGGGCAGATTTACTGATTGCCCTTGCTTCCCCTTGGAAGAAAAAAGAATTTTGACTTGGATTTTGTAAAATTACCTGCAAACACGTATGGAAAAATGTATTATTCAAGAAGTAGAATTTTCAAGCAACTGGTGTAGGAGAACTATAAAAAAAGAATGGACCTGATTCATAATGCAAAAGGTATATTGAAATATGACGCTAGACCATATCAGTTCTTTCCTAGGTGACATACATATATTCAACCTACTAAACCTCTTTCATTGTGGGCTCATACCAGATAAACAGATATTAAAATGCATTATACTCATATTTGTCTCTCTAGCTAGTTGAAGGGGGCAATGTGATTTTTAAACCTGGTAAACAAATTTTCCAACTTTGATAAAAATTGTCGACCTGGCTTATAAATCAAAATCATCCCTAGTTGAAGGCTCCAATAAGCATGTCGTGTTACAGATATAGCAACCATATGACACTTTATTCTAGTTCGACCACTGTGGTGTCATACCTTCTAGATGGAACTCACTTAATCCCACAAATCAGCACATGACTATCGTACAGTTCGTGTATTAACTATTAAATAAATACCACAATTACATCTATGCGTTTCCCCCCTACTTTTACCAATGTACACAGACAGCGCAACTTGAACCTGAGACTTTGAGTCCTATGACACCAGCTGCCATTGGATTTCAATGTTAGCATCCCATATTTCCTTTAAAACAGCCCAATGTTGCAGTCCACCTCAACAGACCAGTTTTCTTCCTTGTTTTCTGCTTATACTTTCAACTTCTTTCCAAAGGATTGTGTAACTAATTACAAATTCAGAGGGATACAACTAGGGGGAGAAAGGTGAATAGCAAAACACAGAAATTAAATGGAAACCTAACTTGAAAACAGAACATAAAATAATTATGTTCACAAAAAATGACCATCCTTCCAGCACACTGAAGTTGGAGGAGCAAGCAATTAAGGAAAAAAAAGTAAAAAAAAACATAGGATTTATATATAATATATCTACCCTCGCAGCAACCATTTTAGCGTCTGGAGAACTTGTAGGATCCATGTAATCCAACTGCAAATAAAGATATAAATATCAAGTAACAACGAAAGAAAGTTTTAGCCGAAACTATCAACATCCCAACAAAATATTAATAGAATTTGTTCAGAAACTTAAAGTGAACAGGTTCATCATTTTCCTAGTACACTATTACTCATCCAGGTAAGTTGGATAATCTGTTGCAAATAATTTGTTAATAGATTGGTCAACTGGTAACATTTCTCGAATCTGTGATGTAAGTTTGCTCATTGAACCTCCTACATGGTTATGGGAGTTAGGTGCATTCATTGAGTAGGAATCAATATGTTGACCAAAAAAAAATCCAATTATCAGTCAGCATGGTATCTCAAAGTAGGCCAGCAAGTTTAAGGACTTGATTATACCACATATTACGAATAGGTTTCATACAGAATAAAATTTATGGTTTGGTCTGCTTTGAATGGGTCTCGGAAGTAGGCTCTCATCATTGGAGTAGTTTGTTATGAAGGAAAAAAAAGCACATTCAGCCTTATCTGTTTTTTTTAAAATTGTTGAAAAAATCCCCCCGTGCGCTCAATTACTAGCTACCTCTCTTTACTCCCAAACAAAATGCAATCAACACAACCAAATGCCATGAATTTCCGCAATATTAAAAACAAAAATCTCAATCTCAAAAACTGTGAATTGGACCAGTTGGTTAAAACGCAAGGCATGCAGTAGTATATCACCAGATTCTTTTTTCCACGAACAAAATAGGTAGGAAGGCTGTTTCATGATCAAGATACGTAACAAAATGTACCTGCATTGAGTTTTTCGAAGCAGAGACTTCTTGCAGTGGGCCACTTCTGACAAATCCAAAACTCAATTCTCCATTGTCACGTCCTTTAGAACCATTTTCCATGTCACTATCCCCATTACTATCACTTTCATCATCATCGTCATCGCCAACATCATAAACTACCTCACTATCATCTTTAAGTGCACTAAACTGATAATCAATATGTTGCTGTTCAGCGACCAATCTAACATGTGGCTCAATGGCTTCCAGAGATCTGAGTGCCTTTTTGAAGAAACATAACTGTTGCAAAAAAGAAGCTCCATACTTCAAAAGTGACATAAAAAGGGAACATGTATCATGCATATATAATGTTAGTAACAAAATAGGGAGGACCGTAGCCTTCTTAGAGCAGGGAAAAAACCTGGGCAGCATGATGCCGTGATGCCTGTGTTAGAAGACTACGAGATTGCCCTTGTTTTAGAGATTTCATTCGGAATACAAATATATTTGCTTCCTCATCGTATTCATCACTGGCTTCCTGCAGCTGGTGCGAATTATAACATTCTCCCTTATTATTTCTTAACTTCCCTTTTTCTTTTTGTTTCTTCATCAGTTCTTCATATATTTCTCTGGAAGTTAATTATATATAAGAAAGAGGCTTAGTCGAGAGGACAGATGCTACAGAAAAGACAATAAAGAAAAAAGAAGTAAATCTTGCACCTCTTTTCATCACATTGCCTCTTCATCTCCTGCACGAAGGAGAAAAGCAAAGTAGAAAGTCTTAACTGGAGGCATAAATGAGAAATAAGAAGCAACATGTATAACACGTCTCCTCTGGAATTTTTATTTTTGAAAGTGGATCCAGGAACTGCAAGCCACGTGACATACAAACCACAACAAAAAAGCAAATGGCATTTTTTTTAACACCGAGTCCTCACAACATGCACAACCAATGGCAGTAATGCATTTGGTGGATGTGGGGGAGCACCAAATTAGAGATTCCAGTGCTTAAATAAAATACAAAAATATTAAATCTGGAAAATAGAAAAGCATAGGTGCAAAAAGGAAATATTCATCTCTCCCCGAATAACACCGCCCCTTGTCTTCCTCACAAAACAAGCATCTCTTCTGTTAAAATGCAATGACTTGTGAAGTTGATCATGACATGTGACAACAATCGGAAAACACCATGATTCATGATCAATGTAAGCTCACCTCTACTATATGAAGTTCATTCAGAAGAGATTCTGAAGGAACAGTTATTGTCTGGACTATGTGTGAGCGCTGGAATACAAAATCCAACAATCAAAGTAAAAACCAATAATTCAGGATATAAAAACTAATCATATGCAACACTAATTAACTTACATAACCATCGACAAGTTTCTGGAGTTCAAACTGTCCTTTACCCAGCATTAACAAAACTTTTCCTGCACAACAAAGAACAATTAGTCCTGAAAATGAAATAAAATATCAGCATTTTACGCACACAAAAAAGAAAAGTATGGTAGAGATTTGAATCGAGGTCTTCAATTCAATTATGATTTTCAACAAATCAATATAATATGCCGAGCTTGCATGTTGACCTACTCACAAAGTAAAAAGTTGAATAGGTCATGAAAGAAAGATGACCACTTTATTCATACTTTATGTGGCACAAAATCCTATATTTATCTCCATTCCCACGACAAATTCCTTAAGTTAATGAAAACAGAACGGAAAGGCAAAGGATATGACTGATATCCCAGAAAGGCACCCTTATTGAGTCGTTAGGTAGCAAGAAGCAACAAGTAGGGCCCCTAAATTTTCAAAAGTTTTGTTCAAATAACCAATCATTGAGCTTGAGTTAAGAATTTTCTTTTTCAAATACCTTCAATGTAACGATCACTGAACAGATTATCACCTGCGTTATTGCTATATAAATTCTAACTTTTGACTGGCTATAACTCTCCATTATAAGAATAATTTTAAACAATCATATACATAACCATATTTCATCTTACCGCTTTCTTCGTCATCATTTAACGCTGTTTTCTCCAAAAGACAATCACCCATTTCCTTCAATGATTCTGAAAATTCTAAAAATGAAAGGATTTATGAGGGCATGCCATTGTATTCCATGAAATAAAATAATTTAACATCCATTCCAAAAAATGTGAGGAGATGCAAAATATTCAAATTAGGAAAATAAAATACAAGGAACAAACGTAAGATATTGATATGTGAAGCTCTTAAAGCAAGCTAACACTTGCATACTGAGATCAAGGCTAGTGTGCAGAGAGAATTAACAGGTTTTACGGGACATGTTCCAATAAACTAATGGTCAAGTTAGGATAACTATCTGTAGATGATGCACCTTCTTGCTCGCCGTAGGTGAGACGTGTTAGCAACCTCCGATTAATAACCGAAATATGTATTATAATATGAAATGAGAATAACAGAATCCGGTTACAACCACTCTCACTCTCTCACACTAACAAATTGTTAGTGACTCATCACTCTATATAACTGAATGCCCTCTGGCTTAACCCCCTCTTCTTTTTATACATTTCTCTTACCCACCTCTCTCCTTCCTTCTTCTAGAATATACATTTACAATCTTGGGCCTCTGTTTATTTGGCTCTTCATTCCTTGGGCTTACTAACTCAGAAGTCTCTGGGCCCAATGAGTTTGGGTCCATAACATGCCCGGCCTCTTCAAGATTCGCCTTGTCCTCAAGGCGAAATTCTGGAAATTGTGCTGTGAAGTCTTCTTTGTCTTCCCACGTTGCTTCTTCCCCTGTTCTTCCCTTCTACCTCACCAGTATCTGCTGGATCAAGTGCCCTCCTTTGCTTTTAGTTCTTTCAGCCACAACTTCCTCGGGCTCAAAAGTGAGGAACAAGTCAGTGTCCACCTCTCTTGGCAACTTAACTTCATTAGGGTCATGCCCCACTGCCTTTTTTAGACAAGTTACATGAAATACTGGATGTATCTTGGACCCTTCCGGTAATTTCAAGCGATATGCCACTTGTCCCACTTTCTTCAAAATTCTGTAAGGTCCGTAGTACCTTGCTGCCAGCTTCTGGAAGACCCTCGTACTAACTGAATTTTGGCGGTGTGGTCGCAACTTTAGGTACACCACATCACCTTCTTGGTATTGAACCTCTCGACGGTTTTTATTGGCATATTTGGTCATGCGTTGTTGGGCCCTTTCTAGATTGTACTTCAGCTGCCTTAATAACTCATCTCTGTCCTCTAATGCTTGGGCTACTGCTGGCACCTTAGTTTCCTCAGGAAGAAACTTAATGAGAGTTGGGGGTCTTCTTCCATACACTACTTCGAAAGGTGTCATCCCCGCTGACGTTTGAAAAGAGGTATTGTACCAATACTCCGCCCAGTGCACCCACTGCGACCATCCCTTGGGCTGCTCCGAGCAGAAACACCGGAGATAGGTTTCAACACATTTGTTCAATGCTTCACTTTGCCCATCCGTTTCTGGATGGTAAGCCGTGCTCATCTTGAGTTGAGTCCCTTGTAGTTTGAATAATTCGGACCAGAATAGGCTCATGAACACTGCGTCTCTATCACTGACAATGGTTTTCGGGACCCCATGCAACTTGATCACATTACGTGCAAAGATTTCGGCCACTGAGCAAGCCGTGTAAGGATGTTTAAGGAGTAGAAAGTGCCCATACTTAGACAGTCTGTCAATCACCACTAGAATTACTTCGAACCCCTTTGACCTCGGTAGTCCTGTAATAAAATCAATGGCCAAATCCTCCCAAATTGCTTCTGGAATAGGCAAAGGTTGTAATAAGCCGGCCGGGGTAGCAGCCTCATACTTTTGTTTTTGGCATACTTCACATTCGGACACAAACTTGTACACATCCTTCTTCATTCCAGGCCAAAAGAAGTTGCTTGCTATTCTTTTATACATTCTCAAGGCTCCCGAATGGCCCCCTACCGGAGTAACGTGGAATTCCCTCAATAATGTGGAGACCCACTGCGAGGTTCGTGGAATAACTATCCTCCCTTTAAAGAGTAAACAACCATTAACCACTGAGTAGTGTTTGCCACTGCCTTGGGCCGTGCTCATTCCCTCCATTATCTTTTTACACGCTGGGTCATTTTCCACGGCCCGTCTGATGTCTCGTATTCCCACCCATTCTGCCCTGGTGATAGCAGCCAAAAGTCCACTGTCCTCTCTTCGTGATAAAGAGTCTGCTGCTCCGTTCTCATGCCCCGCTCTATGCTTTATTTCAAACTCATACCCCAGCAGCTTTGCCAACCAATATTGCTGGTCTGGCGTGGTTATACGTTGCTGCAGCAGGTTCCTCAATGGTTTATGATCCGTCACCACTAGAAACTTCCGTCCCAACAGGTAGTGACGCCAGTGTTGAACTGCCAAGACCAATGCCATCAACTCTCTTTCATAGGTGGACTTGGTTAATGCTCGGTCCGCCAAAGCCTTGCTATAAAAAGCAATAGGCCTGCCCTCCTGGTTTAGCACTGCCCCCACTCCAGTCCCTGATGCGTCACATTCTATTATGAATTCTTTCGAAAAATCTGGCATCTTTAATACCGGAGTGGTCACGACTGCTTGCTTCAGCAACTCGAAGGCTTCTTGAGCTTTTTCATTCCACCCGAAATTGTTCTTCTTTAATTGCTCGGTGAGTGGCCTTGCAATCTTCCCGTAATCTTTAATGAATTTCCGATAATATCCGGTTAGTCCCAAGAATCCCCTTAGTCCTTTCGTGTTCTGTGGTTGGGGCCACTGTACCACACTTTCAACCTTATTGGGATCCACTTTCACTCCCTGGCCCGTGATGATATGCCCCAAGTATTCAACTTGTCTCAACCCAAATTGGCATTTCTTTTTGTTTAAAACCAACTGGTGTTGTTGTAATAATGCCAATACTACTTCGACGTGTTGCATATGACTTTCCCAATCTTTACTGTAGATCAAAACATCGTCAAAGAAAACTAACACGAATTTTCGCAAGTAAGGGCGAAATACCTCGTTCATGGTTGCTTGGAATGTGGCCGGAGCGTTTTTTAGTCCAAAAGGCATGACTAAAAACTCGTAGTGGCCCTCATGTGTCCTGAACGCTGTTTTGTGCACGTCCGTGGTTCGAACTCGGATCTGGTGGTATCCAGATTTAAGGTCCAGCTTTGAGAAGAACATTGCCCCATGTAATTCATCAAATAGTTCCTCCACCACCGGAATTGGATACTTGTCAGCGACAGTGATATCATTCAAAGCCCGATAGTCTATGCAAAATCGCCAACTTCCGTCGTTTTTTTTCACTAGTATTACCGGGCTCGAGTAGGGGCTGTTACTGATCTGTATCACCCCTGATGTAAGCATCTCCTTCACCATTCGCTCGATTTCATCCTTCTGATGATGGGCATATCGGTAAGGTCTGACGGATACTGGTCCGCATCCTTCCTTAATACATATGGCATGATCCTGTTGCCTACAAGGGGGTAATCCACTGGGTTCTCGGAATACCACCTCATATTTGGCAAGGATGTTACTTATGGCCTCCTCAGCTCCCTTCCTATCTGCCCCTCCCTTCTTTTCTTCACTCCATTTGACCAATATTGCGCCGCAAAACTCTACCTCACTCACTTTGGAGATCCCTTTTAATGAGATTAATGATCTGCTGAGGGATGGATCCCCCTTTAAGACTATTGTTTGATCATTGCAGCTGAACCGCATCTCCATCTTGCCCCAATTTAGCAGGACATCACCTAATGTGCGAAGCCAATCAACCCCCAAAATAAGATCAACTCCCCCTAAGTCAAACAAATACCCTTCAATTTGAATTCGACATGGTCCCATATCCACCTCTAATCTCCTGCACACCCCTTGGCAAGACACTCGATAGCCATCCCCCAGACATACTCCAAAAAAAACGCTCCTGTCCCATTCAAGCCCCAACTCCGTGATTAATTTTCTTGAAACGAAGTTGTGGCTTGCTCCACTGTCCACCATTGCTATTACTTCTCGCTCTGCCACTTTCGCCTTCATTTTCAATGTTTGTGGATGGTTGATGCCATTTACAGAATACAAGGGTAGCTCCAGAGTATTGTATTCAACTTCGGGCTCCCCTCCTTCCCTCGTTTCTCGCGGCACCTCATCCTTATGCTCCACCGACTCTGCCTGTTCCCACTCGCTTTCGTCTCCTTCTTCCTCCGCTAGAATCGTCACCCTCAAGCTTTTATTGGTACATCTGTGCATTGGGTGGTAAGGTTCCCCACACTTAAAGCACAGTCCCTTCTCTCGTCGGTGTAAGAATTCTTGGTGAGATACCACCCTACCATCTCGATTTTTTTGGTATGGTGGTATCCTCGCTGCCACTCCACCGCGATCTCCCCCGCTACTTCCCCCTGGTACGCCCCGAGGCCCACTGCCGTAGGATTGCTGCGAAATTGGGTTTCTCATTCGTTGCTCCCCTAGACCAGCAGTCCCCATGTTAACATTGGGCCCTGAAAGATTTTTGTTACGGTCCCTATCATGTACTGGGTATGGATTGGCCCAGCCCATGTTGGTTACCGATTTTTGTGTATACCCCAGGCCCGATCCAACTTTATTTCTTCCCCTGTCTACCGCCGTCCCATACAACTCCTTCTCCAACCCCCTGGCCAACATCATCGCACGATCTACCGTTCGAGGAGCGTGAACGATCATCCTCCGCCGTATCTCCTCCCTCAATCCACTCAGGAAATAGCCCAAGCATTGATCCTCCTGGACGTCTCCCAGTTGTGCGACCAACATCTCAAAACGCTCGATGTAAGCGTCTATTGACTGTTGGCCTTGGCTTAATGACGCCATGAGTTCGAAAGGGTTGGCGTCATATCCACTATAACGTTTAATCAGCTCCTCC
>NC_133317.1:5385090-5387456 GCF_012295235.1 Primulina huaijiensis | reverse complement strand
CCTTTTGTGTCTGCAAATGCATCTGGTATTTGATTTGCTATTCTTTGCAAGTGCACAATTTGCTGTACATCTTTTTCACATTGTTTTGTTCTTGGATCCAGATGTAACAATGATGATACATACCATGTAATTTCTTTTTCGGTATGTTTCTGTTCTCCCCCTAACATTGGGAAGATTTCCTCATTAAAATGACAATCAGCAAAACGTGCTGTGAAAACGTCGTCTGTCTGAGGTTCAAGATATCGAATGATTGATATACTATCATAACCGATATAAATTCCAATCTTTCTTTGAGGTCCCATTTTCTTTCGTTGAGGTGGTGCAATAGGCACATACACCATACATCCAAAAATTCTCAGATGAGAAATGTCTGGTTCTTTACCAAATGCAAGCTGCAATGGGGAGTATTTATGATATGCACTTGGTCTGATGCGAATTAATGAAGCAGCATGTAAAATTGCATGTCCCCATATAGAAATAGGGAGCTTTGTTTTCATAATCATTGGTCTAGCAATCATTTGCAGACGTTTAATCAATGATTCAGCCAATCCATTTTGAGTATGTACATGAGCAACAGGATGCTCAACAATGATTCCCATAGACATACAATAATCATTGAAAGTCTGGGAAGTAAATTCACCAGCATTATCAAGTCTAATTTTCTTGATTGTATAATCGGGAAATTGATTCCTCAATTTTATTATTTGAGCAAGTAATCTTGCAAATGCAACATTTCGAGTTGACAATAAACATACATGTGACCATCTGCTGGAGGCATCAATCAATACCATAAAGTATCTGAATGGTCCACATGGTGGATGGATTGGTCCACAAATATCACCCTGAATACGTTCAAGAAACATTGGTGATTCAGTTTGGATTTTGGCTGGTGATGGTCTTATAATAAGTTTTCCAAGAGAACATGCTTTACATTGAAACTTATTATTCTGAAAGATCTTCTGGTCTTTCAATGGATGACCATGTGTATTTTCTATAATTCTTCGCATCATTGTTGAACCAGGATGTCCTAATCGATCATGCCAATTGGTTAATATTGAAGAATTATCAATTACCATGTTTGATTCAATGGGACGTATATGTGTATAATGCAATCCAGTAGGGAGCATTGGTAGTTTTTCAATCACATATTTCTTTCCTGATTTATATGTGGTAAGACACATATATTTCTCATTCCCTTCATTCATTGTTTGAGTATCATACCCATGAGAATATATATCATTAAAACTCAACAAATTTCTTTTCGATTGTGGTGAATACAAAGCATCATTGATCAAAAATTTTGTACCATTAGGTAACAAAAATTGTGCTTTACCACATCCTTTAATCAAGTCTACAGGACCTGATATTGTATTCACCATTGTTTTTGTTGGTTTTAGTTCCAAGAAATATCTTTTATCTCGGAGGATAGTGTGCGTTGTACCACTATCAGGTATGCAAACTTCAGCTTGGTTCATAGCATTTTCCATATTTGAACTTAAAAAAAATATGTAATGAAATAAAATTACTAACAATACATTTATAAAATACAATACAATACATATTTAAAAATATAACACACTATAAAACATTATCATATGAATACACGAAAAATAATTTATTGTACATTTATATTCCACCAGTATATTGTTCATTTTCAGAGAAATCATTAAGAAAATCTGCAGCATCAATATTTTTCATTTCTATCCCACCAACATATTGATCATTTCCAGATAAATCATTCAGAAAATTAGCAGCATCAAAATGAGTTGAATTACTCAAACGGTCACTGCGTTCAGTGAAGTTGGTCTTTTTTTCTTTCCCCTTTATCGATTCTTTATAGAGCTTGCAAAGATACTCGGGGGCTCGACAAATACGAGACCAATGTCCTGGAGTGCCGCATCTGAAACAAGAACTTTCAAAACTTTTCGAGTGATTTTCATTAACACTCATGTTCTCTTGATGCCTTTTCAGTAGGTGGTTCGTGACTCCCTTTTGAGATGAGTTATAAAAATAACTATCTCGCTTGTTTTCAAAACCACGGTCTCGACCACGACCATGACCAATTCCACGACCACGACCACGACCTCGACCTCGACCTCGACCAAAACCTTGTCTTTGAATTTGATTTTGGTTTCCAGGTTTAAATTCATTTTTACTTACAATATTAACTTCTGGAAATGCTATTGATCCAGTGGGTCGGGACTGATGATTTCTCATTAATAGCTCGTTGTTCTTTTCCGCCACAAGAAGACAGGCGATTAATTCAGAATATCTCGAAAATCCACACACTCTATATTGTTGTTGTAGAGTTATATTCGATTCGTGAAAAGTGAAAAATATTTTTTTCAAGCATTTCCAATTCAGTA
>NC_133317.1:5384043-5384990 GCF_012295235.1 Primulina huaijiensis | reverse complement strand
AATCTCGTGCCCACAAAATTTCAGTTGCGAGATTATTCGATACATTGTCGAGTTGTAATCACTGACTTTCTTAAAATCTTGGAATCTCAACGTATTCCATTCATCCCGGGCGGTCGGAAGTATAACTTACCTTATATGTTCGAATCTTTCTTTTAATCCCTTCCACAAAGCCATGAGATCTTTTTCAATCAGATATTCACATTTTAATCCCTCGTCGAGATGTCGACGCTAAAATATCATTGCTCTTGCCTTTTCTTGTGATGTGCATATGCCATTTTCTTTTATGGTCTCATTTAGACCTAATGACTCAAGATGCATTTCTACATCGAGAGTCCATGGCATATAATTTTTCCCCGTAATGTCGAGTGCAATGAATTCAAGCTTTGCCAAGTTAGCCATGGTGGTACTAAAAAGAATTATGATGCATTTTATTAGTTAATGAATATTGCAATACAAAGTAATGGATAAACAACAAGTACAAGCATTCATAAAAATAAAGAAAACACACGAGTAGGATATTCTCCGATAAATACAAGACTCGTGAGTATGATAACCAAAGTAATTAAAAATAACTTTGTGAAAGCCATCTTCTTTTTTCTTCAAAAATTTGATGAAGAATAATTTTAGAGAAGAAGAGAAAGTTGGAGTGATTGAATGTGTTTGTGAGATCATATTTATAGGGCAAAAACTAGCCGTTTTGTTACCGTTTATGACCGTTGGTGTACAAGAAAATAAATGTATGTATTTGTATAATTTTATGGTAATAATATGGTGTATATAATATTAGTAATGTTTTAAATAATTATGTATATCATATCACAATATTATAATGAGGTGTCATAAGATATTTTGTTTAAAAACCTTATAGACTTTTATACTTGTCGTATCCCTTACCGGGAGTGTGGGATGTCGTCTTAACATCCTCCCAGGATTTATAACAAGTTTTT
>NC_133317.1:5376993-5383990 GCF_012295235.1 Primulina huaijiensis | reverse complement strand
TTTCTTCACAAATGAGAGATCTATTTATAGAAAATTTTTATAAATAATCCAAAAATAAATTACATCATTATCTTCATCATCACACACAAATTTCAATATTCAACACCTAATTTTACCTAATTTTCAACATTCAAATATTCAACTATTCAATATTAAAATATTAAATTTCAACATTGCGAAATTATTTTATAAGAGTTTTGTAAATAATAATATGTATAGTTTAATTGATAAAATTGTGATTATGAGTTTAAGATAAATTTTATTTTTGTCTATAAACACTTAATTAACTTAGCCTATAACCCAATCCCATTGGAGTATTTGTATTTGTTTTTGTTTAACCTGCAAAATTAATGTATAGAAACTGACGGCATAATTATAAGAGTAGATATTTTGTGAGACGATCTCACGAATCTTTATTTGTGAGACGGGTTAACCCTATCGATATTACAATAAAAAGTAATACTCTTAGCATAAAAAGTAATATTTTTTCATGGATGACCCAAATAAGATACCCGTCTGACAAAATACAACCCGTGAAACCGTCTCACATAAGTTTTTGATCGAATTATAAATACACAGTCCAAAATTGATATTACACGAAAGAGCACGCAGATATGTAGCATACATATACATATTCAAACATGTTTAGAAATTATGTTGTATATGCATAATGTAATGTATATTTCCTCTTGGATTCACTTACATTTATTATTGTTATGTGGAAAATTCGTATTATATATTTTTTTAAAGACATCCATAATATTAGTTCATAAAATCTTGATTTATAATTGTACTAATGTACCAAGCTAACAAAGAATATTTTCACCTAGTCATTCTACAAGATGATATATTTTTCTTCGTTAGACGATGACATATGTCTTTCTCATGTGATGCAGGGAAATGAATGTATGTAACTCTATACATCTTTATTTGTTCATGAATTCATGATATTGTATGTCTCATGTCTCGATCTTGTATTTATCTTGATGCCTCAAAAAAATGCTCGAGTGATCCTTGAACTCGTGCAGAGTAAAAAAGAACATGAAATGCCAAGATAATGGATAAGGGATCTTGTCCACAAATAGTCCAGGGACCGGGATATTCTTTGTGTCCTCGCATCATGACCACTGTGTGAACATCTCAGGACATTTACCCATTTTAGGCCCACGGGTCGTCATGTTTCAAAATCATTAGTATGTCAATCAAACGTATGTAGGAGTGATGTGACGAGAATAGAGGCAATATGAGTTGTCAGTTGCAACAGTGTTAGGAGGCAGAACATTAGCAATTTGTGTAATCATAAAGAAGTGACCAAACACCGAAAACAATGTCATCATTATCTTTTTCCTTATAAATACTCAAGTTCACTTGACATTTTCATATATACTCACTATGTATAGCATTTTCCTTTCCTCCGAGTGAATATTCAACTAATTTGATGGTCGAATTGGCTACGTCGGAAACCCTACGGACTTCACACTAACGTTCTTTTTTTTTAAGTGTACAGATCATCCAGCACAGACTCTCTCTATCCGGTCACTAGTATTCACAAGGAAGGAACACGACTCATCCCAATAAATTGTCCACTCAACTCTCTCAATTTACTCGATCATCATCATGTCTTTACAAAGGTTTAGGCTCCATTTATTTCAATTTAAAAAATTAAATTGAGGTATAATAAATCGAATCTAAAGTTAAAGCTTCCATCAAGAATAATCAACAGGTCTTCAATTTTACAAGTTCAAATGTCATGTATGACGATAACAATAACAATGACAATAATAGTATCTTTTTTTTTAAAAAAAATGTAAAGATGATAATTTAATATATAGGCCTTAGGGAATAGGGACGTGATTAATTAGTTAAAACACGTAGTTGACCGTGCCTGAAAGATTATTAAATTTGATGTTTGACCACCATGGGAAACTATTACACGCATTATCTAAATTTTTAAACAAATGAATAATATATAGTTATATTGATTTTTTTTTATTTCGAATATATAAACATATATATTATTTATCACTAATATATCTCTATTTAATTTGGAGTCTTATACTTAACTAACTATTGGAAAAATAACAAAATATTTATATAAACACTCATTAAATGAAAGTATAACTGAACTTTTTTGTTAATTGATATTTACAATGAATTTATTTTCAGTTTGTGAAATAAAAAACATAAATATATAATTAGGACAGAAATATATATTAGATAACAAGACAAAATAATATTCTGGTTTAATTTTGTGGAAGCTCCAAAATACATTTTTTAAGTTTCCTTATTTTTCGATTTTAATTTAAAATATTTTTGGCAAAAACTTGTGTGAGACGGTCTTACGGGTCGTATTTTGTGAAACAGATCTCTTATTTGGGTCATCCATGGAAAAATATTACTTTTTATGCTAAGAGTATTACTTTTTATTGTGAATATCGGTATGATTGACCCGTATCACATATAAAAATTCATGAGACTGTCTCATAATGACCTACTCAATATTTTTTCACCCAAAAAAAATGGATCGGACATGTACAATGAGATGACAAATAAAAGACGTGTTTCGTGGAGAGTAAGTGTCCACCGGTTGTAAGGAAACATACAGTATATCGCGTTGACGGCTTCTGGATTGGTCCGGTGAAAATTCATGGTCGGCTCTTTGTATTTGACCGCAAAAATATTAGAAAAGCATCAATTTAATGACTATTAAGAACTCCAAATTTCAACGTAAAACTATGGATAATATTCGTAGATAGACTTGAAAAGATGTCAAATAAACAAAATTTGATTCCTCAGTCACAAAATAAAATGAATCAACGACGTACAAATTTAAATGATAATACCCAATTCTAATTTAAAAAGTTAATATGAAGCAACATAAATTTTACAGATAACTAAATTATATTACTTTAAATGACAGTAGTAATTAAATTTCAAAAAATATTAAAAAACAATCTATAAATTTATTTAATTATTTATAATATTTAATTTTTTTTATATAAAATATGAAACACAAAAATTAATTTATGCGTATAAAATATGTACATGTATGCGTGGAACGTACTTCAGCTACTACATGTGTATAGGCAAAGGGCATCAAAAGAACGAGGTATTTAAAATTGAATGTTATTCGTAAAAAGGGGAAGAATAAAGTTATTAATTTTGTTTATTTGATTTAATGTTCTAATATGTTGCATGAAAGAGGAGGATATATTAACTTCAACGTCTCGCAAAGACTTGTAAATTTAAATATAAAATACCTAATAATTAAAAAAATATACGAGACAAGTGTGAAATTTGTGTTGAATCAAAGATGACCAAAACATATTTTCATTTTGTAACAATAAGTACTTCACCACTTGAATTAATTAACAAATATATATGCGATTTAAACTCGTGCAAACTCGAGGTGGGAAAAATATTTCATAACATTTATCGATGATTGCACAAGGTTCAATTATGTCTATTTATTGAAAAACAAATATGAAGTTTTAAAAGATTTCAAAACTTATAAGAACGAGATAGAAAATCAACTCAGACCAAATGTTAAATTGATTTGAAGTGATCAAGGTGGAGAGTGTGTTACTTCATTTGAAGAATTATGCTTGAATTCTGGCATAATTTATCAAACTATCTTACCCCAAAACATGTGGGGGAAACAATCATTTATGTGAATTACATTCTTAATAAAATATTACAATAGTGGTGTCAAAATCCGACCCAATTTTGTTCGACCCGAAAAACAGGTTTGGAGTTTTTTGGTTCAGGTCAGAAATCGGTGGGGGTCAAATAGTGTTGGACCCTATATCTGACCTGAAAAAATAAAAGGGTTCGGGTCACTTGAGTTGACCCGAAAATTTTATTTTTAAAAATAATATATAATTAATAAAAATTGTCTATATTTTTAAATATTATATGTTTGAAAAAATATATTACATATTTATATAATAAATTTTCATTTTTTAGTATTTATTTTGTACATTTTTTAAACAATTATTTATTTGATTTAGTAAATACAAATTTAATTTTCTATAATTAGACTTTCAAATTTAAATCATATATAAGAGATGTTTTGTTATTATTTGTTTAAATTAAAATAATTTTTTGAATTTTAATTTAATTATTTTTAAAAAATAAAAAAAATAAAATCGAGTTAAGTTGAGTTGATCGGAGTTAGTCGGGTTCGAGTTCAAGTTGGGAGTTTTCGGGTTGGTTTAGGTTTAAGTCGGGTTCGAGTTGAGCAATTTTTTAATACTATCATAGATCGACCCGACCCGACCGACCCATCCGAATGGACATTCCTATACCACACAAGCAAAAGATGATACTCCATATGAATTATGAAAATGTCGTAAAACATCTTACAAATATTCAAAGTGTGGGAGTATTTGGTTAAAATATAAATACTTAAGCCAAAACAAATCAAAATTGGATCTAAAATAATTGATTGCATTTCACTATATATGCATATCATAGTAATGGCTTCTTAGTACATAAGGTAGCAATTTCTGATATAAATAAATGAATGATCATAGAATCAAAGGATGCTATATTATTTGAAAATATATTTCTTTTGTAAAGAAATGAAAGAAGCAATTTCAAACAGAAAACCTATGGGACTAAAATTGGTTCTCCTCTAATAAATGAATAACCAAGGCATAGTAAAAGAGAGAGTAAATAAGTCTTTTGATTATGATTTTATAATATACATATTAGATCATGAACCAAGAGCTATTCGAGAAGCTCTGTCTAATCCATAAGCACGTCTCTGGAAAGAATATATCAACAATGAAATAGATTACATCATGTATAATCATACTTGGAAGTTGATTGATTTCCCTCCGAGGTGCAAACCTTTAGGAAGCAAATGGATTTTTACAAGGAATTATAAAGAAGATTGATTTATAGATATATACAAAGAACGATTGGAAGCTAAATAATTCAAACAAAAGAAATGATGTGATTTATTTGATATACATTATCCAATTACTAAGATTACATTCATTTGTGTTCTCATAGCTATTGCTACATCACATGACCTTTAGATTCATTAAATGAACGTAAAAAAACCTTCTTCAAAGGAAAGTTATAAAAAAAAATATACATAGAACAATCAGATAAATTTGTTGCACCAAAACAAGATAAAAAAAATGTATAAACTTGTCAAGTCACTACAAGTACTCAAACAAACACCCAAAAAATGACATTAAAAATTCGACACCACAATGTTGTCAAATGTTTTCAAAATCAACGAATGTGAAAAATTTATACATCAAAGGTACAATTAGGGCTTATGTAATCGTGTTGGTTTTATATACATGAAATGTTAATTAGAAGAAGTAATCATGAATATTTAAAAAAATGTTGAAAAAACATTTTAACAAGAAGTATATAGGGTTATGTGATGTCATAGTAAGGATTAAAATCTCTAAGATGTTCGATGGAATTGTCTTATCCAAACTCGGTATGTCTAAAAGGTTATTAAAAGATTTAATGTCTTTAATAGTCCGTCGACTAGAACACCTATAGAATTAGAAATACATTTACCAAAAATCGAGAAGAACTTGTTTCTCAATTGGAATATGTAAGAATAATTGGTAGTCTAATGTATTAGAGGATTTCAATATCATATATAAGAAAATTTATTACCTTCATATCATGAAAAATGAATTCGAAAGTAGACCCATTGTTTCCATATGGGGATAGATCGTAACAATGAACCCGCCGTAGTTTCAATGCTCACTCCCACGTTGAAGGTTCAATTTCACATACATAACCGAATAAAGCTGTCATTAGTGTATGAAATACTTATTTGCTAGTTGTGAATTTGAGCATGGTTGTGTATTTTGGTAGAGTATTTGGAATTTGGAGACTAATATCTCACGGTCGTATATTGTGATAATATATTATGCAAATTCATATATGTATATATAGATACAAGAACATTAACTTTAATTTAATAAAGTGATTTAAACGAAGGAATTTTTTTTTGAATAAAGTGAGTAATTCCGAGAATTCATATTTAAATTTTGAATAAAAATTTGAATTTGGTTTATAACTCCCACAAGGATTTTAATTTTAAAATTTGAAATTCGAAATATAATTTAATTATGGTTTATAATTCCTAAAAGAGATTCAATATTCAAACATTAAACAAACACAAGCATTAATATACATTATAAACAATGAATTAAATATCTTTACACATTTATTATAATATATCTAAGCACATTTCTAGTTTATTTCTTTTTTTAGAATGTATATTTAGACGATAAATTATTTAAAATAGCAGATAACTCTATTTTATATGTATATATAGGTTAATAATAATAAAAAAAATTCTTCTAAAATGATTTAGAAGTTGGAAATATTGAAGGACACAAACGGAGGTTTTATACATATGTATAGAAAAAAAAACTTTAAAGTGCGCCATTAACATTGATCTGTCATATTATATTATCGATTGCATAATATAATTACTTTATCAGATTTCATTTTATATTATTTTATTTAAAAAAGCAAAAAAAGAAAAAAAAAATATAATATTGAAGTTAAAAGACAATCTGCGCGTGGGGAGTGCATGGCACTCTCCCAGGCAGGGGATGTCCACATTTTTTTAAAAAATATTTTAATTAAATAAAAGAGGCCGGAGTATTTTCAAAGTTGCAGACTCTGCGGACACCCTTAAATTTCGATTGTCTTTATTATTTCGTAATATTGGATTGGGCAAAAATTTGTGTGAGACGGTCTCACGGGTCGTATCTGTGAGACGGATATCTTATTTGGGTCATCCATGAAAAAGTATTACTTTTTATGCTAAGAATATTACTTTTTATTGTGAATATGGGTAGGGTTGACCCGTCTCACAGATTAAGATCCGTGAGACGGTCTCACATGAGACCCACTCATTGGAGTGACACACACGCAGGATTAAAAAATATTTAATTATAGAGTAGGTCTCTTGTGAGACGGTCTCACGAATTTTTATCTGTGAGAC
>NC_133317.1:5304656-5376871 GCF_012295235.1 Primulina huaijiensis | reverse complement strand
TATATAACTGGAAAAAAACGAAAATACTTCAGGGTAAATTTTTTTTCCTTTTTCTTTTTAATACTGAATTCTAAATTGCAATATCCGGAAGTGAAAATACTCACGATTTTGGGCTATACTTACGAGAATTGAAGCCCATATTTTTTGTAATCTGTATATCGTTTAGTTAAGAGCCCAAATTTTCTAAAATTCAGTCAGTTTGGGGAGAAGAGGAGAACGGGAGGGGGAGGAAATCATGGCGACGGCATGGGGTGCATTTTGGGGAACGAGAGTTTTGGAGATTGTGAAGAAACATGACTCGGGAGGCCTTGTTTGGAAGAGAATTAAGCTCACTTCCACACGCAAAGCCAACGCCAAGAAACGCCTCCGCCGTGTTTGGCAGGTACTACAATAGTCGTGTTTTCGGTGTGTTATTTCCCTTTACATTTAAGGGTTGTCATCGTATTGGTCCTCCCGGGATGAAAGTGGATTTGTTTTTGGTTTGGTGTGATTTTAAGCGTAGAGTCTGACTGCATGCCAGCTGCTTGTTGAAAGTCTTCAACTTAGACTCTGCGCTTCCTTGTTGTTATTATTTTTTTTCTTTTTTAGCTTTTCCTGGTTGAAAAATGAATCTTTCCATCTGCACCATAAAAAAGAGTTACTTTCTTGGGCTACGATTGATTTGGTTGCTACCTGACTAGAAAGAATGATTGCGTGTGTGTTAGTAAGCCATTTATATAGTGCGCACCACTATTCGTTTGATTCGGGTCCTTCACTACGAGTCCTTGAGGATGAAAGACTTCCTGGTTCAACTCTGGGAATTTGATTCTGAATTAGGATTATAAATTTCCCTTTTGTGCGTTTCCTTTATGTTCTTATATTTTCTTCCGGTTTCTTGATTATTCCTTTTGCTGCCGGTGCCTGCAGTGGAAAATTGAATGGTAAATCTGGGCCGGAAGCATGTTTTCTCTTGCATTGGCTTTATAAGCAACGTTAGAGTACTGCGTGGTGAAAAGGTGTCCGCGTTTTTTCTCTTCATCGCCATGTGGGAAATTTCTGTCTTCCTTTCTTGCTAGCCTGTCTCAAAAGAAACCCATGGAGGAAAATCTCAAGATTTTTTTGGTTTAATCCGTCATCATATGTATTTATGTACGAACGATGAGAGTTGTAAAGAAAGAGAGCAATGATGATTTCTCCTTAATTAGTAATCATTGATTTCATTTGTCTTTCTATGTTTTACTGTCCATCATTTATCACATACAACAGTCAATAAATTAAGGTAAATAAACCAAATCCTTGATTCCAGATGGTATCTGAGTGACACAAGAATTGAGTCTTCGTACGACTTTTTAGCCCTGTTGTTGCTTATGGCGAGACAATAGAGATGTATCTATTGAGTCCAACAAAAGTCTCTGTTGCATGGTAGTGTTCAACGACAAGAAGTTTTGCATTTTCACTCCCGTTGTATGTGTATTCATTAGTGTTTTGTATGATTCTGCTTGTTGGCCTAACTTATTATTCATCCTGAATGTGGTCTCATGATGAAGAGTTCAAACTTATTTAAATTCGGGTTGTACGTATTGAAAATGAACGGGAGTGCGGAACAGTTGAAAACTTGAGCCCATGGTTTCAGTTTGAATGTATTAAACATTTGATTCATTCAGCTCTATTAAGATTGTCCCGACAAGTTTTATTTCACAAAGCATTATCTAATCATTTATATATCAATTGCTATGTAGGTACTAACATAATCTCTGGTGTGTTTGCCATGAAATTTAATTTCTCTATACTTATGTGTGTTGTGGTGTTATGTCTTGTGACGCTAAATATGTTGAATGATATGTTTTCCTCTCAGAATGAGGCTGTTTTAAGGGCATGTTCTGATCCACCTCCATCGGAAATGTCTCCGGCTGCCGGTGGAAAACTGCTATCATGTAGGACCAAAAAATCACAAATTAGCTGAAACGAGTAAGAATTCTGAACAAGCGCAAATCCTCTGTCAGACATTTGGGCATGGACGACATATATTGCAATTTTTTTTTCTGTTCTTGTGCTTTCCTTCTTTACTCCTCAATTGCGTAATTCGATCTTTGCATGGATATATTATTTTCTATCTATCTTCTTAATCTTCCTTTGTAGCATTAGTTGAATCCATCATTGTGCGTTACACAGTAGCGATTTTGTGTCTCGATTACATCTAACATGGGAACCATAAATCATCCCACGTATTCTATCATATTAGTTATGGTACTCTGAATAGTTTTCATGGCCACCCTTTGTGCGCGTGCTTTGCTGTATTACAAATCTCCATGGGCAATATGGCTAAATTTCATAGGAAGGATGTAGCTCAATCTTCTGAAATAACCACGCTGTGTGCTATTACAAAGTTATTACTAATTCACGTGGAAACCACGGGAGGCTGAAATTTCATGCAACCATCTCTTCTGTGTCCTTAAGAACTTGTGTTGATTCTAAAGCTTTATACATTTTAAGGCACTTGGAAATTCTTAGATACAACTTACAAGATTAGGGCATGAGCACTAGTAGCGCTTGGGTAATAAGTATGCAAAATTTAAATTGATAATAATAATGAAACAGCGGAAACAAAATAACTTAATCATCTTACAACCCAAACGAAAATAGAACAATAAACTCAGTCTTAAGCGTTAATACAACCATTTCAAAAGCATAATTCTGCACGAGAATATGATAAATCAAATAAAACTTCAATTGGATCACCATCGAAAACCCAACTGCTTTAGTCACTGTCCTAGCCGTCTGAATTGTCCAACCTAAGACCTACCACGTTGAATGAGGTGCCCAAGATGAAAAAAACGTGAGCGACAATCGCCCAATACGAGAGTGTACGAGTATACAAACTGATATGATACATGTGAAATGCAATATGCTCGGATATCAAATATCAAGTCAAGAATCTCATGCTCAGTCTAGAGGTGCCTGAGTGTGTAGTATTTGATATGTTATAGGCATGTTTTGGCTCCTAAACTCATCATCAAAACGTGGACTTACAATGTCCAGGATCATCAGAGCCCTCGGGTCCCGTCAGACATTGTAGCTTTTGATGTCCAACCGTCCATAATACAGAACATGGCTGAGCGGCCCCAACAAACGAAGTATAGCTCAAAAGATATATAGCCCAACATGATATGTCATACATAATATGCCAAAGCAGTAAAACAAATATCATGCAATAGATAAATATGTAACATATAAGTGTGTATATTACGCTTGGATATCTTTGTCAGTATATCACGTAACTCAATAAAACAATCTGACAGAAAGCTTACTCGTCTGAACTTAGACAATATCAGCATATTGAAATCACTATCAAGCCAGATTCTGAATTACCAAACATGCTTCAAAATTCTTCCTAATGATCCTTAAATCACTATTTAAGGCTTTAGAATTACACCTGCGTCCGTCGTCAACCCACTGATGATGTCTCGATCTGCGTTCCAGTTCACCGACCCCTCATCGACACTAACTCTGAAACTTCCCGACACCAAACTGTTCTAAAAACTGGCTAGAAAACCTAATGTATATGACTATAACTCAAGAGAGAGTAGCTGAAGGAAGCGGGTGAAGGAAACGAATGAAATCAGCTTCCATTTATAAGCTGCATCCAGATTAGCTCAGAAGATCCGAAATCAATCTTATTTGCCACGTGTTAGAATCTCATTCGTCTAGTTGGATTTCTCGAGATAAATGTAATTTGAAGTAGATTGAGTTGTCCATTTTAAAATCGGTGGATCCCAACATGTTGATATCGAATTATCATTTTCTTAGTAATGCTTAATTAACAACTCTTTAATAATCTTTTAATGAGTACTTCATTCAAACTAAGAATTCGGATCATTACAGAAAATGATTTAAAGGGAAATTTTGTGAAATAAACCCCCGTTCTATTTTATTTTTTTCCTGTAAAAAAACCGTTCCAATTGTATTGTAAGATATCAAGCTAAATCTGGGTTGTAACTATAATTTATAAAATTATATATAAATGTGTTGTAGGGTCAACCTAATTTCATGGTTGGTATAAGAGGATGGCTGCGTATGAAATCTTCCAGTTCACAACAGAAGGGACCCTCCACCTTTAATATTGTTTTCTTCGGGTAGATTTGTGTTTGATGAAACCATTTTATTTGAATTTGAATGTGGCTAATCAATTGAGATTGTCATTGTTGCACAGATTCTAAGCAACCTCTCTGGAGTTAATTTTGTACAAATAAAACACACTACAAGTGGGTTGGTCTTTGAATTTGTCAACACGCATAATTAGCAAATTATGTACTCTCAATTTCGTTAATTTCTGTAATTCCCAAATTTCCCAACTCTAACTATTGCCATGTATTTCTTGAATTAGCGATTGACTTGGTCAAATATTGCTTTTCGAAAGTTATGTCGTGTGTGTGGTCTACCACTAGGGACCTCATAAGCAAGAGTCCAATTCCGATTTTTCTACCAGAAATCTACAAAAAAAGATACATGTCACACTAAAATATAAAGAGTTTTTGAATTGCAATCCATCCCATCTTATCGTCTCTCACCTATCACATTTAATTTTGTCATGGCAAGAAAAATTATACATTATTATATATGTGCATACATGTTAAGTGATATACTTGTTTATATAACGGGTGACGTAAAGAACTCCAACAGCTCTAACATGATTCTAAGACACTGTCACAAGGAAGTTCGGTCGGCAATTTTTATTATTGTTTTGTCTCTACAAATGTGTTTCTAAACGTAATCTTCCCCCTATCGTGATGGCATGTCAAATTTTATTAACCATAATACACGAGCAAGAAGGTGAATCAGTATATTTTCGATGGAAATATTTTTTTTTAAAAAAATAATAAATTTGAGATTTTGATATCAAAACGTAAATGGTCTATTATTTTATATTATTTTTTGATTAATAGAAGATTAAAAACTATAGTATCTTCTCATGAATCGACCCGTGATATGATGAAACTCTAAACTAGACAGTATGCCGTGCATGAGTTGCCAATCACCCCACTTGTCCATTTAAGTCTGCTAGTATTTGTAAACTTTGTCTCTGATTTTTCTTTAATATGATATCATCAATCATGTTAGCTCTAAACATCGTGAAATCAGCAACAACCTGCTGGATAGCAACATACTATGTACCTAAGAAATATTAGATGTTTTATCGATGACTTTTTTTTTTCTTTTTATTGTTTAGTATTTACATTTTTGGGTTTAAATTATTTGTGTATTACAAGTTGGAGGCGTGCTAGATGGGAGTCAACTACTGTTTGGGATGAGACAACCCGTTGCATGTAGGACGCGTGTACTTCACATCGGAGAAAGACCTTTCAAATTTGTTTTTGAGAGATTTAAAAGTTGCTAATTGCGAGATTAGATGTAATTATGATTAGGTCTAATTATGTATTAAGAATAGTTTGANTTTCATTATAAATATGAATATATTTTTGTGTGGAGGTCTACCTTTCTTTTATTTGTCAAATGAAAGGAATCTTGCATGGATTTCTTCAATACTAGGCCCTAGGGATTGAAATCCTTGGTCGCCTTGCCCAATCATATCATCAAGTTGTATGAATAGCATAACTTGCTGGAAAAAAAAATTAGCTTGAAAGATTAAGAAATCGATAAAATTACTTGGCTGTTAAGAATTAGATTTGCCGATGATCATTCATTGGCTTGTGTGATTTGTTAGAAGTATTTTGTTTTATACTAGAAACAAAGATAACTCCTCAAACTTCATGTAATTTGGATGTAATGTGTCCTTGGCTTTTCAAAAATTTAATGTGTAATCTTTGTTAATTGAAGCAACAATGTTACGAGTTGAAATAAATACGTGCCAAATATTTCATTTCAAACTTCTTTTCAAATATGTAACATCAATGAAATTTATGGTATATTTTGGGTGTTGTAAGATTCAATAAAAACATGGATGACTTTGATACCTAAAAATTAACTCTTTTTAGCTTGCAATAAAGCTAAGGAACCCCATGCGATATGATTTTGCAAATATCATGTTCTTATTCTTGTGTTTTGGGAAAAGGGATTCTCTTTTAACTAAAGATTAGTTTATGTTTGCACATGCTGCCTCTTTTTCTTTCTTCTTTTACTGAACTTTCTTGGAACTGGTTGTGCTGTTAAAGAACGTAGCACGAGCTAATTTGCCAGGAAAAAAATGCTTTTGCATGGTGAAAAGACACTGGACTCGAGTACAAGTAATTAATTACCCCAATCAGAAGATCAACTCCGAAATTTAGCGATTGAGTGTATAATGATCTTCTGTTGCTCCTTGATTAAGATTACTTGAAAACATGGAAACATTGGATTCAACATGTTTGTTTTCTGCATTGCCCATTACCCAGATCTACATACATATTTAAACAGGTTGTTGATTAAAAAGGAGTCCCTGAAAGCTAATTAGAAAGATCTCTGGTAGCTAGTTATATGTTTATTTTTAAAGGCATGGCTTCCTTCTTGAAGTGTTGGCCAGAGTATTGCAGCTACTGCTTTCTTCATGATCATCCGTCTCATGGTTTTTCGAGATCTCCGTGATCCCACTTGAACCGGAGGACGATGAAGCCGGGATTAGGTTCAAATCAGCCCTCTCCCTAGCCATAAAATCAAAGAAAACCGGCCCCGAAGGGGCGGCCACAATTTGCTGCGGCGTAACATCACCCTCGTTCTTGTTGTTCCTCCTCTTCAAAAATATTCTGCAGAGAACCCAATTTTCCTGCAGGAAGTATTGACATAACACCAATGAAATTTGATTCAATTACTGCAGTTGGTTGATATGAACTGAAGGGTTTGGTTCAGTTTTCACCTGTGCTGAAAGTTTGGTTTGTGGGTCGGAGCTTTGTGCGTTGATAAGGCGATATTCATGCATGATCCAATCAGTTCTGCTTCCCTTTGGAGGCTTCCCTCTGTAGAAAACCAGAGTTTTTTTCATTCCAACAGGCTGATGACCGCTTCTGGAACTCACGATTTGCTTGTCTAAACCTGTTGCCTTCCAGTACCCTGAACTCGTGGCCCTGTTCGACCGATTCCCATTTGGATACTTGACCTCTATGGTGCTGAAAAAGTACCTCTCTTGCTCGGAGCCACCTATACATACATAAACTCAATGCCATTAGCATGAACTTTGTTATTTGCTTCACATTTGCTATCACCCAATCCAAAAAAATTCAAATCATTCCATTGAATTTTCCAGAAACATGGAAGTGTACTGTATTATGCTGATTTTGAGACTGGGCATGTTTTGAAATAAAAGAAGTATCTTAAAGCACTCAAGGAACCAACCTGGCAAATCCCAAGGATCAGACTTGCAGACTTCAACTTCAGGGATAATTGAAGCAGGTAAAGGGTAGGACAGCACCTTGCGCTTCAGGTATTGTACCACAAGCTCTTCGTCAGTGGGGTGAAATCTAAAACCAGGTGGCAATCTCAGCACACCATTTTTCACAAAGTTGAGCTTATGATCCATATGTTTATTCAATCAAATAGCAGAGAATTTTCCAATCCCGGAGCAGAAAAATACAACCAAGAACTTGATATCAGGCACTTTCCTCACAACCCATCGAAGAGGAGAATATAATATAGAACAAGAAAGGAGCACAAGAACAAGAAGGGAGAAAGGGGGAAATATGTATTGTAGGGTGTGGGTAATATGAGAGGGAAAGTGAGGCTTCTTTATAGCAACGGGGATGTTGAGGGAGAAGGGGCTTTTAACAGAGATGAAAGGAATAAAATATTTGAAGAACCTATGTGGCGTGAGCTATACACAATCTCCCTACCATTTGAATTTATATATATATATATATTTATTATTTATAATTATTTTTGCTAATATTGAAAATAGTGATTTAGCTCGAATTTGGCAACTCAAAATCTCCTTTGCTTTGACGCATTTCTCCACAAAAGTTAAAGAACATAGTAACATGGCTTGTTTTCTCTACGAAAACGTCAAATTCTTGGCACAATTATCCAACCATGTTTTATGGGAATAAACGTAGCTGTTAAAAAACCAATCCTCAACGTTTTCTTCTCTTAGGTTATTGCAATTATGTTCTCATGTGATCTCTGTCTGTTTCCCTACTCTGTTCACTTCTTTTTTCTATATATATGCTAATTAGTTTTTCATTGTCGCTCACTCAATTAGCGAACCATAAATATCTTTCTTGTGTTCTCAGCATTTCAGGCTACATCAAAGAATTCATGATTTCCTGATATTCGTGAAAAAAAACATATATAAATTTCTCTAATCTTGAGTATTATATCAGTCACGCACCCATTTGGACCAAAACTTAGTCTTGATTAGAAAATGAATTTGCAATGAAAGTATAGGCAAGAAAACTAGGACCCCCCAAAGAAGGGTGTGAGTTGCGGGTTCGTGAGGGTGAAGTCATCGAATGTCATTGTTATTTTAGCTGGATCTGACGAGGACCTTTAATGGGGTTCCCCGTGAAAGTACAAAAATGGCCCTTTGAATCATGGTGGGATGCTCGTGAGATTGGGACATGGTTGGTTGATCTTGGTACTGGTTACGTGTTGCAACTAATACAGCACCACACGAAATGTGACAACATTATATGATATATGGATATATCCATCCATCCACGGCAAACTCCGTTAGATCAATTTGGGGAACACACAATTCAAATTACGTAATGTATTTGTACCACAAATTTAGTATAATCATTTTTTTAGTATGAATCTTTTGCTTTTAACTAAATCTCTCTATAATATTGTGAAATTCTAAATCTACAATATGGATCGAACATTTGTTGATCAATATCGCGATAGCTCGATGATTTAGTCGATGCATACCAAAAGAGCTAAAACTCATTAAAAAAATTATTGCTCCCAAAAAATTATATGTATTCGACACCACGGGTACTTAGGGAGTTGGTTCTTATAATCGTGGACTGTTCAAATTCGGAATATTTATTCTGCTGTCCTTTTGTGTCTTGGAGGGATTAGATACTAAGAATTAAAATTTTTTTTATAAGGTCGGCTCTCTTTATTTTACCACATATATTTTATTTTTAGATTAAGATTTATTCTCTTCCAGGGAGAAAAAAGTTTGATTATTATTCAAAGCAGAAAATAATTAAAAAAAATAGATATTTGTTTGATATGGATGTGTTGCATGTAGTGTGCACGGCATCTATAACCAACGTACAAACTTTTCCTCTTCCATAAAACTAATGGCAACTAACATGTTATATTTAGAAACAAGATAAAAGTGTAAATTGCATTGGGAATCTATGTTATTCGAAGATATATTGGATTTTATTAAAGAATAAGTATTTTGTGAGACGGTCTTATGAATCTTTGTCTTTGAGACCAGTCAATCCTACCGATATTCACAATAAAAAGTAATACTCTTAGCATAAAAAGTAATACTTTTTCATGGATGACCCAAATTAGATATCTTTATCACAAAATACGATCCGTGAGACCGTCTCACACAAGTTTTTGCTTTTATTAAAATACTAGATATAAACTTATATGATTTTAAAAAGTGTTGGACATTATTTTTTTAGTATCCCTAATAAATAAAAATTTATAAAATATTGAAAGAACATAATAATACTTTTTTCCTAGTCTTGAAATAAGCAGATATTTTTTTTAAAATAAAAATAAAAACTTTGTAATATCACAAATGATGACTCTAAAATAATAACAAGAGATTAATTTAGATGCTTTTGTAGAAGGGGGGGCCTTGAAGTTGACAATGCGCTGGAGATTCGCCACAAGAAAAGGCCATTGCTAAACTCCTTAATCTAATTAATTATTATCTTATCAATAAATATGAGAATTAAAATAAAGAAAATGTATGAAATTATAATATACATTATTATGGGGGGCGAAATAGTCATTAAACATGGCGGGGTGGGTGGGGAGAATAAAGTTTTGGGTCCCCATTGCCTCCAAAACGACGGCCACCCACGTCGGATTCAAGAGTAAGTGACAAATGAGGGTGATTGCCCCATTTCAAGATTTCCTCATATCTCTTCGATTATATTGGAAATTTACCAATTTTAATTCCTCTACAATTAATATTTCATTAGTTGGATTTTCCGTATCCTTCATGTATATATTTTTTTACTACATAATAATACGCAAAAGTATGTATTTTATGGTGATTAATTCCATGACAATTTAAGAATATAGATGATCTTAAAAAATTATTTTATTCTACACATATACCGCGATCGTGTATGTTGTATTCAATATTGTCGATGTCACCTTAAATTATGTTATATCTATGTTCGCACAAAGTAAACCATCATAATAATACAATAGCCTGCAAATTAAATACGTGCATACGCATATAAATACACATTATGTTAATCTATACACAAATATAGGTAAATATGAGTTCATATATGTGTGTACGTATAGATTGACATGTATGTACATTTTTTTACATATTTTATGAAATTTTCCGTATAGTTCGAGAGCAAGAACGCCCTTGTTTATATTATTTTGATCAACTTATAATCCAATATTTGGAGTAAACTTATGTTTTTTTATTAAAAAAAAAAACCCCAAAAAATTAACACTATCATTATATTCTTGAACCGGGGTAGTAGTTGAAAACTAGAAAAAGTCTTGCAAGTACTCGACAAACGAAAAATAATAAATATTTGGAGGGTCGAGTTATTGGATCCCATGTCATATATATATAGTAAAATAAATAATAAATAAAGTTAAAAAAAGGGTGGAATAAAAAAAATTGTTGAGGACAGTTTTGGGATGACAAAAATTAATATGGGGGCAACGTGGGACGGTTGAGATATGGTTGAATCGGAGCCTCAAAGATTGACAATTAGATGACTGGTTCCGTAGAGAGAAGGGAAACACCCTAATTTTGACAAATTTCTTTTAAACTTTTTTTTATTATTAATAAATCAAAATTAATTAATTATTATTATAAATAAATCAAAAAGAAACATACTAGTGTGTTGGGTGATGCCATATTGCGGCTGTGAGTGGGTTCCTTTTTTCCCTCATTTTCTCACTATTTTTTTTTGTAGAAATAATTTTATATAAATAAATATAGGTTGTTGAAAATTGGAGTCAAAGGCGTTTGCGTGTGGATGTTGGAAGAGGATTTCGAGGATAAAGAAAAGAGAGAAACGTCAACCACTACAATTATTGCCCCCTTTTTTTTTCTTTCTATACTATATACCAAATATGTTCTTCATCCCTTCCTATATAATTTTCAATTTTTCAAGAACGCGATTTTGTTTTCTTTTTCTTGAATTTAAGGTTTATCAATTATAAAAAACGTAGAGATTTTGTATTAAATAACTATATGGTATACATGATCGTCAGTTTTAATGTATTACGTACCATAATGTTGCATCTGATTATCTTTATTAATTTTTACGTATGAGGTCTAAAAGATTATTATTGTATATTTTTGGCCAAATTATTTTTGCGTATTAAAATTGGCGATGCTAATTATTTTTAAGTAACAAGAAAACACGAAGAGACGTGTGGTTTTTAAGTATTATTTGTTTGTGAAATTCAAATGAGGGAGCTTTGATTTATATGAGTGGAAGCCTAAGTGAAACTATAACGAGGCAGACATCCTTACTCCAATTCCGACAAGTAATTGCATAATTAGTCATATCATTAAAGCAACCCACGAGCTTACTTTAATTTTTGGGCTTTTATTAAAATAAAATAAAACAATAATCACACAATTAGAAGAATATTTTATTTTATTATATTGTCAAATCATTTATTTAGACGCAATCAGTTCTTTATTTTTTTCTCTTTGGTGATTCTCGATTAATGTAAAGAGATTGATTTTTATAATATAAGCTTTCCTGGTGTTATACGAAAGTGAGCTAACAAATTATGAAATGCAAGCAAAAGTTTCGATCATAGATTTTAATAAACTATTAAACCAATAATTTATTATGACTTTCAATCTGATTATTTTTAATGAATAAATTTACGTTTTATATGTGATTTTTTTATATATAAAAAATCAATGAATATAAATCTCCTTTCTCAGTTTTATATTTCAATTAAAATTTTTAATATGTGTATGTTTTAATTAGAGAAAATAATAATTCATGTGTAGCATTGAGTTTTATTTATTTAAAAAGAAAAATGGAAATCTAAAGTTAAAAACAGCACGAAACTAAATGACCAAGAATCGCAAGTAACCATAAAAATTCGGAAGTCATAATCATAACTGCGGTTGACCAAAGCATCCTTTTATGAAGAAATTCCCAACAGTGATAATTTACTTTTGATTTGTGGAATTAATACATTTTATATGTAAGCCACAAATGAGTAATTTTCTCAATTGCTAACAACTTTTACAANATTTGAGAATGATAGGGATATGTTCCTTTCTTCATGCATTGGCAACCCAATGTATTAAGTATGATTTAAGTGAAACGGTCAATTTAGATTTTTCATTGGAATAAATTAAGACGATAAAATTCAAACTCGCAGCAAATATTATTTTGCGCAATTATATATGTATCAGTATAATATCAGTATAACAAGATCCATAAAAATAAAATAAAAATAGAATTTTGTATTGTTTGAAAATACAAGATCAACTTTTTTTTTTTTTAATATGAGTATGTATTTTGTAAGATGATCTCACATTGATCGACCTGATTCATGTCTGCAATAAAAAATGATATTTTATCATAAAAAGTAATATTTTTTTAATGAGTTGGCATGAGTCGGATTATAAATTATATGAGTTTTTGTGTTTATATATCTAAGGCCCATGTGCTCAAGCCCAACATGGTCTAAATGTCCAAACATCAAGGAGTCAGAAATCGGAGATCGCCTAAGCTAAGTGAGGAACCGAGCTCGGTAGGATGAGGTCGTGTGTTCCATGTGGCTCAACGCTTGGAGGAAGGGAACAATGTTCAGTGGTTGAACATCGACCTTTTGTCAATGTTTGATATATATATGTCTCAAGTCAACAAAAGATCTTACTGAAAGTAGAGTGTGCTAATTTGGGGACGTGGAACAATACTCGGATCTCTCAGAATCAGGGATAATTGAGATTGGTTAGACTGGAGTATTCTTTAGGACAATGAAGTCACTCCAATTTAGGGAAACCAATCCTCTCTGTGTGTTGACTCCAGGGTTTTATCAAGAATAGTATTTAACCATATGTTTGTTTTATATTTTCAACTAGTGTGCATCTTACATCCACTTTTCAAGATGTATTTTCCAATATTTGACATGAGCATCAAAGAAGATACATCAGAACATACATTCGGCCTCGTTTTAACATTCATTCTTTGGTTTCAGGTAGCCATCTCATCCGAATTATCTTGATCTAGTTTGGGTATTTTGTCCCTCAATCTAGGGATGTAATCGAGTCGAGCCGAGCCGAACTCTTGAATGTTTGAGCTTGGTTCGTTTATAATCGAGCCGAGCTCGAGCTTTATTTAACGAATATATGCATGGCTCACGAGCTTATTCAAGCCTTTATCGAGCCTAAACAAGCTTAATAAATATGAATTATACATTTAAAATTTTATTAAATTAATTAAAAAGTAAATTATATATTTAAGAAAAATATATTATTCTTATTAAAATTTGTAAATTTATTATAATAAATAAATTTAATAGATTTTTCTATATATTTCATAAATAATATGCAAAATCAATAAATCAAATATCAAAACTATTATTTTTTCATCTAAAAGATTACTCATGAACTTATCAACGAACACGTTCACGAGCTAACGAGCCGAATACTGTAAAGCTTGAGTTTGGTTTGTTTATCTTAACGAACCTCATTAAACGAGCTCAAACGAGCTTTTATCGAATCGAGCTTCGAATAGCTCACAAACTGTTTGGTTCGTTTACATCCCTACCTCAATCCAACACCCACTTAATTGGACGGTTATCCGAAATATTGACTCATATTTTCATTGGAGCATCATTTAATGACACTTATTTTAATTAATAGTATACACACACATATTTATCAATAAATCAATATTTGTTAATCAAATAAATAATAGTATATACATTATTTTTGGTACAATATTGACAACGAAATTATGCAACAAGACACACACACACAAAAACTATATAAAAAATTGGATACAAAATGAGATTGGTGGTTTATATTACATCCATCCAATTTTTTAGAATGAGGTCCAAAAAGAATTCGTTCATATCACCAACATACTTTAACAAGTATTTTGTCAAACCTTACATATACATCTGTTTCGCCTCCCTAAAACCAACATTACATCAAGATCAAACAAACTTTATATCTATATATGTCCTAACAGATAATTCTTAAGTACTTGTACAGTTTGTACATCATATACGGTACCCAAACGCATGCTTCGTGTGAAGCAAAACATTTCTTTCTGATGTCAGAAAGTCATGGAACCAAAACTTGTACAGTTGTTCTTTGCTCAGCTATCAGCTCTCTGTGTGTGTGTGTGTGTATGTATATACTATTAATGTTTTATGACGTAAAAGTATCTTTTTGAATTTGTAATTTCCACAAAGAAAATTCGTAGAGTATATATGTATCCTGCCAAATTATATATATATGCTTGCACGCATGTACAATTCAGACATACTCCTAGTTTGAACGACTTGTACGTAAAACGTACCAAGTTGATTTCTGCACGTACAAAAAAGATGTTGCAACTTGCAACTTTGCTTGTGTGTATTGATTGGGAAAAAGAAGAAAAACAAAAAAAAGGCAAAGGGAAATTAAAGGAAAAGTTAGTTTGGTTTCTCGTGCTTTTGGAAATGCGATTTCCCAGTAGTATTCTGCAGGAATTTCCTCGAAAAGGGATTTCATATGAAAACTAATCAAAGAAAAGAGAAGTGTATTGCGTGGCACGTGAATTTGTGGAATCAAATTAACGAAAATTTACTCTAGAAAGAGTTGTAGAAGTTGAAGAAAGTTGGTGGAATCAAAACCCTGTTTAAAGGGTGTCTTAGTTAAACTTTGAGTGCTTAGAATATTATAAAGTCGAACTAGCTAGAAAGCAATTTATTTGGGATTGTATTATGTTATATAGCATTAAATATCGACATTTTGTAGGTCAATCTTGGCAAGCTAATATTTGGCGGCGCGAAAAATAATTTTTTTTACGAGTGCAAAACATTATTAATTATTGTTAGATCATTTATTTTTTATGATGAAAAAAATAATTTATTGTATAAGATCAAGTTACCGTTTGTTTTGTCTTACAAGTACTCAACTGTTTCGGTAGAATCTTTTCAATTGATCTCGCAATATTAAGCTACACAACCGCCTCTTGTGTATTAGCTGTGGCAAACTACTCAGCCGTTCACCGTATCCAATAATATTTATAAATAGAATCAACACATCTTATAAGGATCTTACCTACTTTTTCAGAAACGTTGATAGACTGACCATATCCTACAAACAAAGTGTCAGAAGATCAAAATTATTTCAACAAAATTCTACATGCATAGCATAGTTACTTTATGCTGTCAGTAACCGTTTTCTATCACATTTGATATATGTCTATCTGCTCATTAAATAAAAAATACAATAAAGCAAGAAAGGACGGCAACATCAATGCTTTGCATTAATGCTCATTTAATGAGTTACAGTCGAACATTGAACGGAAAAATGCATAAGGTGGTAATATATATAGAGAATGCCAAGAAGAGTAAATGAGACAGACGATTCAAGCTTAGCTTGCATTCTTAAAAAGATTTTCGAGCACTTATCATTTTGATATTTACCCAATATTCATCAGTACTCGCTCCAAATAATACTTATGCAAATCATCAAGGATCTTCAAAGGTTTTTGTCAAACTACTCGACCGTTTCTTACTAAGATCGTTTGAGAAGTATCGGTTGAGTAGTTTCCCGACAGTTTGAATCAAAGGATTCGTTATTTTATTTCTATATTGGTTGTTAGACGTGTGTCTCAACCGTTATGAGAAGTTACTAGGAGTTTGAGTTTTCGAACATCCATAAACGTCACTTGTCTTATTTCCTAATTACATTTATTTATTTTATATTTAAATTGTCTTGTTTGAGTATAAATACCTCAGAAAATTCATCAAACCGTTTTCGCACAATTTATGGTACGACCGTTTCATAGTTGAGAAGATCTGATCTTCATATTTAACACCACAAGACCGATCACATCATTTGATAGGGTTTAGAATAAAAATTTTAAAGAATTTATTTACTCCCTAACTCTAAGACTATCCTAACAAATTATGAACCTAACTGCTCGAAAGTTAGTTCAAAGTCGACACTTGCACCTTATGCTACGATTTATTTTCAAAATAAAAAGCACATTGGATAGCAATTTATCATTCCTTCCTTTGCCTTTTATCATCATTTGAGGCAAAAACAAATCTTATTCTCGGGCTGCTGCAAGCCTTGGGCCTGTATGGAGAAAATCGACGCTAAACAAATGTCAGGAGCCCAATTAAAAGCTAAGACAAATAAAGGTCATATCTCGTTGACGACCCATTTGTTCATGGAAGCCCGATGGGTGTAATAATAACAAAAAATGACCCCCACCTACCTATCCAAATTTAATAATAATAATAATAATAATAATATTTTTATGATTTATGCTTCAATACCGTTTTTTGATTTATTATTGTTATAAAAACATTGTTCCTAAAAAATCTTCCAACTATTACACTTCAATATCATTTTTTTTTTATCTCATTCAACTTATAAGTATATAGTGTATGTGCAAATTTCAATAAATTGCCAAAATTTAACATATTTCGTTGTTTAATGTAGTTTAATTTATAATTAGAATATCATAGTGATCTACCTAATCACCAATTTACCATATCCCCCCACCTTTACCTTATTTCCTAACAAAATTTAACTGCTCATATTAAACTACTAGAGTAGGTCTCTTGTGAGACGGTCTTATAAATCTTTATCTGTGAGATGGGTCAACATTACCGATATTCACAATAAAAAGTAGTACTCTTAGCATAACAAGTAATACTTTTTCATAGATGACCAAATAAGAGATCCATCTCACAAAATACGATCCGTGAGACCGTCTCACACAAGTTTTTGCCAAACTCTTACTGATAACCCGGAAGTAAATAAAAGGGACCTGGAATTTATTTAGCAAAAGAAAAGAAAACGAGCAAAATATTAATATATATTTTCTCTTATTTATACGATACCGAAATTACATTATTTTATTCTCACATCATATAATACTCGAATCACGGGTACAACGGGGAAGGAATTTGAAAAAAAAAAACAAGAAGAAGAACGACAAGACCGTACAAACAAACATACACATACATATGTAGTGATATTTAAATAAAATTATGCGGAAGAACAGCTGATCAATCCTTCTCCAGATTCACTGGACTCGGCTCAACATTTATTGAACATGGTACAAAATCATCTCGCGGATCAGCAGCCTCCTCATCCTTGGTGTTCTTCAATTGAATCATTTCATTTCCACGATTTTTGGAATCTATCGGATGCACTTCTGGTGTTCCTAAAACCATTATTGTCAATACGTGCTCCGGAAACTTGTCACGGTCGTCGACGACATTGTTGTTGATAGTAATTTGCGGCGTCTGTTTTCGGAAGAGTACATATACCACCATTTGTAGCAGCCCCAAGAAGAATCCGATCACGTTTGGAAGCTACAAGATCAAATTTGTTGGTTATAAATCAAGAATAGTGGACACAACTTGAATATTGGGTTGATTACTTACGGCAACACATAAATCTCTCTTGAGTAGGCCGTAAGCGAACCACATGATTGCACTGAGTGTCAAGAAAAATGACAGAGGGAACGGCATGTACTCCACGCTGCGCGTTTGGACAACTTGGAACTGCGGGAATTCAGACATTAAGGTGGAAAACATTAATGGGTGTATAATTCAATATAAATTTATTATTAATGTTGTTGATTAACTGATAATTACCACAATGCTTAAAGGGGCAGCAAAAACACTGACAGAAACAGCAACACAGGTCCATCCCACCACCTGAGTTCGCTCTGATTCTTGGAATATGAAGAATGTGAGCGCAAACATTATGGGAAATGTCACCACATTCATAAGGCAGAAGAGCCTGGCAGTTTCAATCTGCAAATAAATGAATAATTAGTCGAATATTTTTTGAAGTCAAATTGTATAATATATTTGCGTGATTAATCATATACCTTGGCCTTTTTGGTTGCATAATAAAGGTAGGTGACGATGTAAAATGTCTCAATAACGCATCCGAAAGAGTTGATGGAGACCAGAAGAATCGCATTTTTCTTGAGGAAAGCATAGTACAGCCACAGCACGGCGGAGAAGAAAGCCACATTATAAGGCACTGATTGGAACCCCAATGTCGATTTTTCTTTGTATATCCTCACGAACGTGGGCCTGTCGTAGTATAAAAAGAAAAAAAAATCAACAATTTATTCGATCTTGTACATAATAAATTTAACGAACTGGAGAAAAATTAAATGCTCGATAAGATACTTACAATGGAGCGAAGTACACGAGAACTGACACAATGTTGCCTGCAGCGAAACAAAATTCTTCATTAGTCGAATCTATAAGATATTTGATTCAACAAAAATCAAGAGAACTACATATTTGTTTTAAAACATATCATGAGTTTCTTCTTCAACATGACACCATGCTTGCAGCGTGGCTAATTATGGGGAAGGTCGATCATGCAAATCGAATGAATGTATGTACAAGCTAGGTGATACAAGAGGAGAGAAGGAGAAGAAATTGCCCGAACAGCTTGATTTTACCTAAGATGCCAAATGCGACCGCCGAGGAGTGGTGATCGCCTAGGATAGCCATGTCTCAGAAGTTGGAGAGAAGTTTTTATGAAGGAAACAAGGATCTCTATTACCGAAACCCTAGTCCTTATTACTTCTCCTCACAAACTGTGGATCGGAAATGGGAAAAGGAGAGGCCAATTTATAGAACAATCGAAGGGGGGGAGTGTGGCATTGAACTCATATTGGTTGCATGACATGTGTTATCATTAGTAGGTAGCGTACGATAAAATCATACACCAAACAAATAAACACCCCCTACCCTCACGTGCCCTTTGCATTCACCTGCATGAATTTAGCAATGTAACACTTCGTTCCCACGTAGGATTGAGTTGGGTATAAAACAATCGACTCATGTAAAAAATAAATTAATTTAAATTCTGAATATAATTGACTAATAAAAACCACCATTTTAAATATCTATAACTGATGTTAAATCATAAAAATAATTAGATAAATATGCTGAAATTTGCATGGATCCATATATATAATAGTTCAAACTAATACGTATTTTTATTTGGGTTTAACATTATCGGTCTGTAGTAGATTATAAACAACATATAAAAAAATATCACGTGTCTTTTGACTTGGTGCAACTTTTTTAATTACTAAACTAGAGCATAATGATCATGTTTAATCTGTTTCTAAGATGTTCACGTTTTATATCCATGATTTATGGCTCTGTTTAGATAAAAAGACCACCCCGATTATACCCTTTAAAACCCCTTTTTTTCATCAGGACAAAAATTCAACGGTGCCAATGAGATGTGTTTAGATTTACCACTACGGTGCATTAATTATCGTTCATAATTTGCATGCATAGGTAATAAAAAAAATAGTGATTTTTAATTTGAAAATTAATCTGTACGATAGAGAGTTATTGAAGGGTTAGATGACGAGGAAGTGCATATGATTGTGAACCAGAAACGCCTTTTCGGGTGGAGGAAGCCTCAATATTTCACGAGAAATCCCAACGTAGAATGGAGCTTTTGTGCTTTTTCTCCCAACTTATGCAGAAATTTGAGCACAAAACACGCATTCTTATAATTTGACTTATGTCTCACCGCTTCGCCCACTTTTCTTATTTTGTCAGTTAGTAGCTTTGTTTTCTAGTCTTCCATTGTCCCATGCATCATTTTAGTAAATGATGGAAACATAATACAATTCCATCAAATTTAAAAAGATCTTATTCGACTATATCGAATATTTCATAAACCAATTACAACTGAAATAAACCTCCTCTGGGTACAATTGGGTCTCGTAGCCACTGCCATGTCCATTTGGCCTGTCCAAACTGAGACATGCCTCTTGGAATAGGGTTTCAAGATGAAAACAAGAACGCGAACAACAAATCATTCAAAACGCAAGTGACTAGCATACAAACTAATTACATGCAATGCATGAATTAAACATGTACTGGTATCTAGGATCAAATCTGGAACATCATCATGCTCAATCTGGTATAGGTGCCATCATGTGTAGAAGAGTTCGGATGGTCCGAATTGCAGCTGTTGCGATGTGTCATACTCGTTTGGACACCTAACTGGACGTGTGGGTTCAGAAGTTCCGAACTAACTACATAAGGTTCAAACTTTTAGAAAGTTCCGATCTTAGTTTGGTGATTCCAAGCTAACAGATGCTTAATTGTTCAGTTTGATCATTTACTTTCATCTTAATAATACTTGAGCAATATTTTTTCAGAACAGAACTGGAGCTATCATAAATAATCATTGAAAATTTATATTTTTAGTCTTGTATGTTCGTCTCTTTGCGATTTTTGTAATATATTATCAAATTTTATTTTAGTTTACGTATTATCTTTGTTTTTTGTTATTGTAATTTTATTCGCTTTTCCAACGCGTCGTTGATGTGACATCGATGTAATGTTGACGTGTATAATGTCTTATAAACACTCCTGAAAAAATGACTAAAATTGTCGAAAATCAAAAGATACAAGCCTAATACTGAAATTTGATAATATTGATGATCAAAATCGCATATAAACAAACCTCCATGACCAAACATGAAATTTTCTCATAATCGTTTTATTATTATATTATTATTTTAGTAAATAATCATAAAATAAATAAGTAATATATACGGTTTTGATATGATGTACACTTATTGTGTGTACCTATGTGAGCTGAGGTGACGTCTACTTATTAGATATGATAAAACATATCAAAATTGTATATTTTATAGGTAAATGTTACCTCAGTGGTATTCACATAAATATCCATAGTGAGTGCACTGTGCACATATCAAACCTCTGTATGTATGTATATATATATAGTGTGTGTGTGTGTGTCTTGATTGTACTTTAAACGATGGGTTATTTTATAAAATATTATATATTAAAATTTAGAATAATTTTATTTAAAGAATGTAAAAAAGGCGATTCTTGTATTTATATATCTCTCGGTCGTCGTCACATCGATAGATTAAAATTTAACATTAATTAATTAACGACCAATTATTGACGAGAACGAGTCTTAACATTACATCAGAGTCGAGAGAGAACAAATTTAAGATCATGAAAGCTCAAAATCCCTTTTAGAATTGATATTGTCAATACTCAATACTAGGTAGGTATAAATTCTATATTTTTATCTTCTGATATTCGACCAATGATCACGTATAAATCCAATATGCAGTGAATTGATGATAATCTTCAGGATTTTATCGGCTCACGTTCGACCAATGTCCATGTGCAAATCCAGTATTCGATGCTCCAAATTATGGGTTCTTATTGCCTCATACGTCCACGTGTTTTTATTGCCTAACATACGACCAATGCCCACGTGTAAACACAATATCATGTGTTCTAAATTCGAAATTAATGTAAGATTGTATTTGCATTGATAGATTTGATTTAAGAAATGATTTAAAATATATAATTCAAATTATAGACATTTATATTATGTGTATTTGAAATCTACCACAATTACTTTTGAAATTGCATAACTTGATGTGTAGTGAATTTGAAATTCACTTGGGTTACACTTGGAAGGAAAGGTTTGAATATATGAAATTCAAATTCATTTGATTGTTTTGATGACTTTCTGTTGGATGAATTTCAAATACACTCATCCCTTAACTTATGTAAATACAAGATTATGATGAATTTGATTTGAAATCCACCCAAGATTGGTGTAATTTCAATTCTTCTCTTCAAATCACTTCACAAATCAAATTCATCACTCCATATTAAATCCTTAAATCCAAGCACAACATTGGGTTGCATTTTGATTGCATGATTTTGGTATACAAGTATTTGATTTCAAATATAAATCTCAAATCTATTGCATCGGTTTGGCTCAAAAAATTAGAATGAAGAATTTTAAATATCTTGTGATGCCCAAATATATATATTTTTGCCTCAATTTCAAACCTAGCTACTATGAAACCTAGTCATTTGAAATACATGCATTGCAAATCATTAGACTTAAATCCTCCCACAAATTCAAATTCTTTCATCCAAACACAAACTTGAATTTTTTTTCATCCATGCAAGTCAATAGATTTGAAATCTATTATCTCATATCCATTAATTCAAGCACAACCTTAAAGAAAACTACAATTTTGCTCCTATTTTTTTTTCGCTTTTGGTTATATATATGATCAAACTTCAGTTTTAATCCATTATCATTGATTCTTTATAGTTGCAATTTTAGTTTTTTTTCCACGAGAAAATGATATGATGCTGACATGATATTGACATATGCATGTCATGTTAACAATAATGCGGAAAAGAAAACTAAAATTTTAAAAATTGGAAGAAATAAGGTTAAAATATAAATTTATCAATATAAAGAACCAAAATCAAAAATAAATTTTTACTTGATCTCATTGTCAATATCCGACTATTGTGCGTGTGCAAATCAGATATTAACTGGTTTCACATGTTATATATTAAAATATTATATTCAACAACTTTTTAATGTACATACAACTTAACAAACTGGGCCGTTAACCGAAAATTTAATGCATAGTTGATATTGAGCTTTTACCTTACGCGATATTATAATATGACAAAATTGGCATGAACTAGGCTATCGTCATTTGTTGTACTTTTACTAAATTTTGGGTTCGGGATACGTAGGCAATGCCAGGCGGAATCTACTATGCATGCTTCCACAAATTTTCATGTTCACGTAAGCCATTTAACATACAACTTGCATGCAAATCGACACATAACATAATATTATGTCTTATAAAACATTTTAAAAATATGCGCTGACGTTTGAGAACCGACGATAATAAATGAAACTAATATTTTAGTTATATAATGTCGTCCAAATAAAAAGTTGTTCTTTTGTAATTAGATGAGGCAAAAAAATAGTTGGAGACAATTTTTGGAGTAATATATATATATATATATAAAATCAAATATTGTTGAATCTGAAACTCAAATACGAGAATATAAAAATTTGAGCAGGAAGTAGTCCTAGGTTATCATTTGCATATTATCAGTGATAGTTAGAAGTTAGAATTGGTTGTTCATCTTCTCGTGACCTTCTTTTATACTATCATATATATATAAAAATTAATGACTGGCCTGGAATTTTAAGAGCCAATAATTATGATTATTCACCAGCATATATGGTCTGGACTCGCATGTTTTGGCTATAAATATTGATTTCTTGTATTCTAGCTCTTTTTTTAACACTTTTCCCCCTAATATATCGCAAAATTTAGCTAGCAATTAATGTAATAACTGCAATTATGCTAATGTTAGTCCTAAATTAGTTGGGTTTGTGTTATGTTATTAATCCAATAGAGATATCATCTTTTTTTGCCTATTGGTATGGATCCGTTGAGTCAAGGATAAAGAAGAGGCAATAAAGGTGAAGGGAAATTTGAGGACAGCAAATTAATTTTAAATAATTAACTTCATGTTTAATTAAATGGGTAATTTAAATTTAAATTTAAATAATATATATAACTTGTTGAACTAATGATATAGACCCGTGAGAATATATTTACAAACATAGCCTTAGCTTAGCGTAGAAATTGGTGATGGCAAAGTTTGTTTGTTTATTAGCATTATTAAACTCAATCGGTGCAACTATGCTAACCAGTTAAATCATTAAAGAGACGCATTAAGTGCTTACAAGTCAATGAAGCCATCACTTTGTGGGGTGTTTATTTTTTCAAGTATTTATACTAATAAAATATTATTTGATGAAATGTTCAAGCAAGGTTCTATGGTGTAGTGGTTAGCACTCTGGACTTTGAATCCAGCGACCTGGGTTCGACTCCCGGTAGGACCTGTTTCGTCTTTTTTATGCTGCTGCACTTTTTATGTCGATTTATTTTTCCTTATGGTTAATTAAACACTCCCAAATGGTTGATAAAATGGAAATCAAAATCTTCACTTCTTCCTAATAACGCATATATGTTTAATACATAGTTTTGTGTAAAATATAATTTATGTTAGAGTTATATTTTTTTTACTCAAAGTCCACGTTTGAGTTTTTATTTTATATATTATATTTTGTTTAAAAAAAATAATAGCATTATCGGAATAAGATATTTTGGATAAAAAGTTGCTTGTCTTTAAAGACCAAGTATATTTATCAGTTATGACATCGGATGGTTAACAAAATTTACTTCAAATCATGTTTCCAAAAAAAAAAAAAAAATTTACTTCAAATCAATAATATATTTATGTATTCCATAATTTGTTAAAAATCTATAACAGTATATGTTTTATCTTTTGATTGTCCTTCCAAACTGTATCAAGAACACTAAACAACAAACATATCTTGGACTGTGATCACAATTGAAACTTCTCAGACGATCTTGTAGTTGTGAATGTATCTTCAAGCTCTTCTTCATTGTTTAAAAGGTAAAAAGTACACACACAAAAAAAAGAGGGTTCCTATTTCTCTGTATGAAATAAAATTTTCGATGCATAGCTACTGCCCATTATATATTGCCATCAAAAGTTCTTTGAGCATTATTCTTCCTCAAATTTTCACCCCACATTTTAGCCTCGGCAACGGCGCGTTCCCTGTCTAAATCCCGGTTCAGATTTTTCGCATTCTCTCTTGGAGAATCGTCCCTCTCGAATCCATCCAAGTTCCATTTTCTTCCTGATCCTCCCCCCTCTCCGGTACTTGATATTCTCCCACCTCTCTCATCTTTGCTTCTGCTGTCATCCTTCTCCAGAGCAATTCTGTTGACACTGCCAACAGCTATACTGGGATCGTACGTCTGATTAGCCAGGTAAGAAAGGGCAGTAACTACGTCTCCTATCAAGGGACGACCTGCAGCCTGTTCTTGGATACACATGGATGCTACTGCTAGAGCTTGGTAAAGCCCACGAATGGGAAATTTACCTTGCAGTCTTGGATCCGCCAGTTTCGAGAATTTTCTACGGTCATTAAACAACGGACGTGCCTGCATAACTCAAACATTGCCAATGGCAAGTCACAACACAAATTCTCCAATGACATAGCTTAATGTAGCCCGAAAATATTTAAAGAAAAACACCCTGCAGTTTTACCCATGCAACAAGGTTTTGTTCTCCCTGTGGAAGGGTGCTGTCAATGGCTTTCCGTCCAGTGATGAGCTCCAAGAAGACGACTCCAAAACTATAGACATCTGATTTCACGGTCAATTGTCCAGTCATAGCATATTCTGGCGCACAATAGCCGTAGGTTCCCATGACTCTGGTGGATACATGTGATTTGTCTCCTGTAGGACCTAACTTAGCGAGTCCAAAGTCGGAAAGCTTCGGAAAATAGCCTTCACCTAGTAATATGTTGGACGACTTGAAATCACGATATATGACAGGAGGATTTGCCTTGTCATGGAGATGCTCCAATCCTTTAGCAGCACCGGCTGCTATTTTCATTCTGGTGTTCCAATTTAGTGGCTCTTTGTCTGGTGGAAGATCTGTGCAACAATTATTCACATCTCAATTCAAATATACACGGTGAAACTCAGAACAATGACAAAATGGATTTTGACTCTCATCTACAATGCATTATATTCATCTGCCGAAACATTCTTTAAATAACTTTTTTCAGCCAAAAACACCATGGATGCCATGATTTGAGATCAAGAAACAAGAAATGCGTGACATGTCTAGACTTCAAAGAGTTCAAAGTCTGTACTAGAAAGAAATTTCTACTCAAAAACTGAGAGTTGTAATAAACTACTCGCAAAGTTCGTGTGCATGTTAAAAGAAATCTGAACCAAAATAATAGAGCCGTGAGCCAAAAGTTACCATGTAGGTGATCTTCTAACGATCCCAATGGCATAAATTCATAAACGAGAAGCCTCTGTTCTCCCTCAGCACAATAACCGATTAAACTCACTAAGTTAGAATGATGCAGAAGGCTAAGCATGAGAACCTCAACAAGAAATTCTCTATTACCCTGAAGCCCGTTTCTATCCAACTGCTTAACGGCAACCACCTGCCAGCATAACTAAATATTTAAAAAGATGGACGCAAAAATATAAAAGGTCAACTTCCACAATCAGAAAATGAAGAATTTTTGGAGAAAATTGCGATAATTACAGTAATGATTGAAACAAAATACTAAAATAAAACTGCAATAAAGCACACATGTGTCTAAAGAAACAATAGACTGGCTATAGAAACAACACCCTGCTGGAAAACCACGCCAATTTGAATGATCAACTCCAAACACATGGCAGTAAAGTGTGAATTCTAGTGGTGGAACCAACACTTCAGCAGTGCATCAACATAGATAGAATACAGCCAATGCCAATCGATTCTAGGGGTAGATATTTCCACTGCCAATCAGAAAAGACAAATACTCGAACCGGAACCCTCCGGTTAAGTAGAGAGAAACCCGACTCAGCAAAGATTAAATAAATAATTTATTTTTGTATAACAACTTACACCATCCTGGCCAGTGTTGGGGGGGGGGGGGGGGGGGGGNCATTCGAGTTGCAGCTCGATTTGAAACTCAAAAAATTTTAAAAATTTTGCTCGAATTTGAGTTCGTCTCGAAACATTCGAACCTTGTTAGCGAGTCATTCAAGTTATTCATTTATCAATTCAATTTCAACCATTTCCGATTCGTATGAAATTCATGCCACAATTTTCATCACACAAATCCAAATATCCAACCTATTCTTCATGCACAAAATAGCAAAAATAAATTGCAAAATTGATGAACATTCATTCTACCTGACCATTTGGAAGCCTCCCTTTGTACACACGACCAAACCCTCCTTCCCCCAAGAAACTCTCAGGCCTAAAGTTACAAGTAGCTGCTGCTAGCTCACGAAAAGTAAATATTTGCGCAGCAATCTGCGGATTCAGCAAGTCCTTAAGAACCGATGGTTCCTTTCTTATCCCGACGTTACTTCTTGTTTTTAGTCTGTCTGCCCCTGCAAGTTGCGATCAAAAGTACATATTTTGACGACTGATTCTAACGATTTTAGAATTAATTCATTGTTCGGGACTTCAGTAAAATTCACTATGAAACAAGAACTATGGGAACATAAGAACCACTACACTGACATAAATGGTGAATACACAAATTAACAGAGGTCTTTTAATTTGAAGTAGCCATCGATTGCCTACACTTAATTACCAGTAAAGCCACCCCAATTTAAAAGATCTAATTAAGCATCAACTTGGATTGAACTAAGCCAATTTGGACTACAATAAACCAATAAAGGAGCTTTCTACTACTGCCACCGGATCAAAAATAGAACCAAATCCCCATTCAGATCTCATTTCAAGATATAAAAATAAAAGCAGAGAAGAAGATCCTTCATCAACCCGTATCTAAAATTCTCGGACCTCAATCAAACTCAACAAACCTATGCCCAACAAACTAATGATCTGTTTTTCTTACAACAGGCCAAACCACAAAAACCAAAATTGAAAAGAATAAAATACACGAATTCAAGAGTAGGACATTAACTAACCGGAAGATAATTTCGATATATTGGAAGGGATGTTGGGATAAACTTCCTTGTGGTCATCTCTGTGTTCATGGGGATTAAGCGTCTCCTCTTCCTTCGAATCGAAACAAGGAAAACAACCCATTTACCTCACTTAAAGATCAAATCTTTATCAAAATCTAGAAACAATCCGATTGCACATAGAAAAAAAATATCAGACTGCTCAATTCCCTCACTGTGTTTACATAAAATTCAGTAATAATCCAATCTTTGCAGTGTTGTCACCCAACCCGATCAGCTTAGGCAAGAACAATAATTGCAAGAATACTGACAAGAATCAAAACTTGGGGGAAGTCCCAAAAATTAGCTCTAGATAAAATCAGTAGTATCCGAACACAGCGGCTTTATCTTCTTCCGATTTTATCTCTCACACGGATCTGTAGTCAAATCGCCCGTCTATCTCTCGTACCCACCACCCACACACGTATAATAGTATATTAATTTAAAAAAAAAAAACCAAAAAAAAATGTATATTCCGTCTACGTAGTAGTATGTTTACATCCACACTTTTCCCCACCACCTTTGACCCAACTTTTATTTAATAAACACAGCTTGGTTTTGGTTAAACGAACAAAGTAAGGATTTTGATGTTTATTCTGATGTAAAAATATAAAAGCAAAAATTTGTGTGAGATGGTCTTACGGGTAGTATTTTGTGAGACAGATATCTTATTTGAGTCATACATGAAAAAGTATTACTTTTTATGCTAAGAGAATTACTTTTTATTGTGAATATCGGTAGGGTTGATCCGTCTCACAGATAAAGATTCGTGAGACCGTCTCACAAGAGACCTGCTCAAAAATAAAATCTGGAAGCGTAATATTACATAATGAGATGGACATAAATCAAGATATGATCAAGGAAAATATTCTATGAATTCTTTGACAATTTTAATTGAGCGAATTGTTCATGAAATATTACCACAAAATCAACTAGCAAAAAGCTAATAAATCGAACAAAACACATATAATCTTAATTAGAAATTTCAGTACAGATTACATCTCAGAGTTCATCATACTGTGAATTATAGTCAGAGAACTCGTTGTTTCAAATCGAAGTCAAAATATTTCTATTTCATTTAAGTTTGAATCATTCGATTTTTGTAGTAAAAAAAAATATTTGTTCATACATAAATGAATGATTCTTGTACATAAACATTGAAATTCTTGTTAAAATTTCGCACACTCCGTCGTATTTATTGGATATTAATAAAGTGTTCAATATGTATATATGCTATAATGGAACATGTGGAGACCATAAATTGAACGCGCAAAGCAATAGGATATAGATATTCAGTTGGGGACTGTTTAATAACTTCTCGAAAACAACTAGAGATCTCTTGTTTAATATATAGATATCACCTATCACGCACATGGTTAGTTGTTTTTTCCCAGTCTAACAAATAAATTTTATAATTATTAATCATGATGAAATAATTTATTAAATAAATGAGGATTTTTATTGAAGTATGATCGAACACTCCAAATAGTCTGCAAACAACGTCAGTCGGATAAGACATACTAGGCAAACCTAACGCAACAGAGTTGAACGAAAAAATTCTGGTAAAAAGAATCAAACTCGTCATCATTTGATCATGCGTTGACGGCTCACACACTCCACCAATTTGAACACCTATGAGACAACAAAACATTTTTTCTGGTACTATCTATGCATTATGAAATAAAGTACTCTCTCCATCTCACTCATTTATGTTTGTGTGTGCTTTCACACAGATTAAGAAAGTGTTTGGAAATGTAAAATTTTATAAAATAATATTCTATTTTACTGTTGTTTAATAAAAGTTTTAATAGGATAAAAAATTTATACAAGTAGTTAATGATATTAATTTAATATGCATAAATTGGTATAAGGGTAGGAAAAATAACATTAAATATGAAAATTGGACTATACAATTGAGACGACTCGAAAAAAAAAATTTTTGAGTAAAAGTTAGATATACTTATGGCTGATATAAAATTGAAGTCAATTTAATAAACTTTAAATTTTAAAATATCGAACGATGTTGGTTGTAGATATGGATTGAGGTTGATACATTGTCGGTAACAATTTGGTAAGTGGGAATTGATTGTTAAACAACTTGGAAAGGCTTAACCATATATAGAGAATATGCCATTCGTGGCCCCAATCATTTTTTATTTTGTTTTTAAAAATAAAAGATAATATTGTTTTTCAAAACCATGTTAGCTTTACATTTTATTTAATTTCCTTAATCCACGCAACGTGCTTACCGTGGACTTAGATCCATGATCACTTGCTAATTATCCTCCAAATCATGGATTAATCTAACATAGAATAACCAATCTTTTCATAAAATACTCGGTTAATTTATCCAAAATGGAAATATATAATATAGACCAAAACTTGTATGAGACGGTCTCACTGGTCGTATTTGTGAGACGGATATCTTATTTGGGTCATATATGAAAAAGTATTACTTTTTATGCTAAGAGTATTACTTTTTGTTGTGAATATGGGTAGGGTTGACCCGTCTCACATATTAGGATCCGTGAGACGGTCTCATATGAGACCCCACACACACACACATATATATATATATATGTATATTTATATATATATTCAAACGCGTGGGCCTGGTTAGGAGTTATCAGAACATGGGCCATTTCAAAGTTAAATGAGTACAATAAGCAGTTAGTTGTGTATTGGGCCATATCTTGCATTTGATCATCTGGCCCATTTTTTTAGGCTTTTGTACTTGTTGGTCATTACAATGCTTGTTTCTAAGGTTTCTGTCCGTATTTATCAGGTTCACCAGTTCATTCCTATTTATTGACGTTGGATTTAAAAGACATAATTATATCAAAATAATTTTACGTGAAGGGATCTTTTAAATATATCATTTCTTGCTATGGAGCCCGTAAATGTTCGTCCAATATCGACATGGGGCGAAAGACATGTAGGATCGAATCAAACTTTCTTAGCAAGTTCAAAAACACATTGCTCAAGCTAAAGCAGCCAAGCTGAATAAAGAAAATTGGAAGACCAAGGATGCCCTGCCTTATCTATAGAAGGAGTAAACCGAGTTCTGAATGAATTGGTGTATTACCAAACATGGTCTTTGATGTAGATATAGGAAGAGAATGCAATACACCTTAAGAACCAATGGTTAAAGATATTTCTAGATTTCTCTAGCCTGCTGCAAAGCCGGTCGACGAGCAATGACACGAAATGCACGAAGTGTGGTATAAATTAATTAAACATACAATTAATATTTTGATATTTTAATTAAAGTGTTAAATTTTTTGGAATAAATTATTTGTTATAAACAAATCATAAAAAGAATTGTTAGGAATTATTGTTTGACATATGTAAATAAATATATCAACAGCAGTATAAATTACAGATTTATGTTATATCATAATTAAATGTTGTGCCAGATGTTACAACATCTTAGACAACATGCAGCGGAATATTATATTTTGTAACACAAATCAGTTTTAAATAGATAGATGGACAAGATTAAATATGCACAAGTATAAATACTTGTGCGGTGCCTCATGACAAAAATTAATCACTAAAAAACCAAATCGTTTACACAAAAATCTATCACTAGTGATTATGACAAAAATCAATTTTCTCAACAAGTTGAGAAAACAAACGCTTTCTAAAACAAAAACCCGAATAATAAAAAGTTAATCAAGAAAGCAAAAGTGGTGCCAAAAGAAAAAGCCGCGAAAACGATCTTCAGCCAACTTCGTCACGGATGTTGTCTTGTAACTTTTTCTTGGGAGTCGTGATTGCCTTCATTCCTTGAGCAATCTTCAGAGTTTCAGATACCATAAAATTTGTAGCTCGATTTTGTTCTATATACATATCTTCTCAATGTTAACTACCCAATCTCTAACTTCCACTCACGTAACATATACATATAACATTTGTAAGTCGAAATATTTATTATTACAAATGAGCTGGCAACGTCATTAATAACTTGCAAAGAATGAAGGAAGTAATGAGAGGATAAGGCTAGCTTTTGTTGGCTGTTTTACTCAATCTCGGAACTGTACAAAAACTTGTGCTTCATTCATTGCGTAGTAATTCTCGGGGAACAAATGCAAGGGGCGCTATGCATTAATGCCACTTCAAGAATTGTTTGAAAATCCTACTAGTGATTTGTACAGAATAATTAGCTTTACTTAAAGGCTAATTAGAATGTGAGTAACGAAATGCTACATGTACAAAACAAAAAATTCCATTTATCAAAATTTAATGATAATTAAATTCAATACAAAATCTAATTAGAATAGTAAAATCTCACGATATAATTATTGTAAATATATACATATGTTGTATTTTTAACATTATTTTTAAAATGTCCGGATAGTAGGATCATCGATTTCATTGGAAACAACAACGTAAGGATGATGTTAAAACTTGTAGAATTATGGGCGTACGTAGCTAGTGGATGTTGAAGCTCAAAATATATAAAGTGGCAGTTTCCCATTGAATTAAAGTCGGTAGTTGAATAATTTGGACCTATAGCTAGGCACACAAATTATTGCCGCACTTGGTCCATAAATGATAAAAACACTCATTAAAGAATGTTTTAGTGTTGAAGATTCAACATTCTTTAGTGACGAAAATAATAGGTCGGGGTAGGTAATATAAATTTATCACATCACCCAGTTGTGAGCAGCGAGAACATTCGGTTTTATTCTAGGAGTTTTCGAAATTATTTTTAAGAAAATATTATTTTATAAAATTTGTTCCAGATGTCATTATATGTAGAGTGATTGGCTATGATTATCTAAAATAATATTTGTATTGTAATTTATTTTTTTAAAAATGATCCAATAAGTAACTACTGATATTGACGAGGTATGAATAAGATAAGGAAAGGTTTTTTTTTTACCCAAAAATAATAATAATTAAGAATCAATGATAAATATTTAAAAAAAAAAAGCCACAATAAAATTTATATGAAAAAATTGTTCTGATGATCTTATGTATTTGCATATTTGCGATTTTGGAAACACACACCCGATGTATTTTTCCAAATATATTTTCCATATATGACCACAAAAATACTTTTCCAAATATATTATGTTTTCTTATCTTAGCAATGAGAATCGTTTCTGAACCGAAAAATAACGTTGATTCACCAAACTTTTTCTTAAATTAATACGGTTTGACTAGTCAATCTACAAATGACACGTCACATTTTATAATAAGTAAGAATCTTGTAGGAGGATCTCACGAATCTTTATCTGAGAGATGGGTCAACCCTACCAATATTCACAATAAAAAATAATATTATTAGCATAAAAAGTAATACTTTTTCATGGATGACACAAATAAAATATTTGTCTCACAAAATATGATCCGTGAGACCGTCTCTAACAAATTTTTGTCTTTTATAATATGGATTCAATTATTATTTTCTTTACGGATTATTTCGAATAACTTGAACTAAACGGAGAGGGAAAAAGTTACTCGACTATGACTCGAATAACATCGGCTATTTCCATTTTTCCAAAATTACTTTATTTCTACACACGACCAACTAATATATCGAGTTTCCAAATTTTCCCACATGTTTTGTCTAAGAATAATTAAGATTAAGATCAGTTTTGTGATTTCTCGAATTACCTAAAATTTATATGTGTATTAAAACTAATTTTGAAAGCATTCCGACGAGTAAAAATAGCAGAAATGTGGGCATTGATGTTCTGGGAAGGTAGGGTTTCAGATTCTTGTCGGAAAATACCATTTTCGCCGGGTTCTCCCCATCTCTGAATCTTTCCGCCGCCTGAATCAGCTCCCGCCTCCGTTGTTAATTGTCCCGATGCCGCTTTTTTTGCCTTAGGAAACGCCACTGTCGCCACTTTAGGTAGACACGAATTATCTTACCAAATCTAATTCCACCAGTAAAAAGTTAAAACTCAGAATCACCATTTTTCTTTCACTTTACCATCACATTATTTTACGTCATTATAAGAATTGAATTAGGTGTTGAATTTACAGTTTATGGCTCGTAATTTTTTTTGTCCACGCGAGTCACTGCAGCCTTTTGTTTTTTGTCTTTTTTAATGAAATGTAATTCCATTATTCAAGGTAAAAAGAATATTTTTACAACTACAGGGCATCTCAAAGAGAAGACATCATATCACAAAAATCAATACATATATCTAAATAACTATATTAAGAACATCCACTCGATTAGACATCCTCTGCAGGACCATAATCTTGATTTTGTTAATTATCCTTTCCGCATTCGGTACTTCATTATCAAAACATAGCACGGTTTCTGGTGTTTCATATGATTTATATAGTAGATGCCAGCGTCGTGCATCTCATTTTGCTAAGCATGGAGTTTCCAGGGTAAACGGTTCGAAATGCCTTTAAGACTAGTGCCGAAGACCCGATAAGTTTCCTCATCCCTAGCTACTGGCGGATAATATTCCAGATAACTGTAACAACTTTGCAATTGAATAACAAATTAGAGGTAGACTATTGATGACGTGATACAAGGCTATACTACAATGCATCATCTTCCATGGCTCCAAAAGTATTTGAAGTTAGTTACGTCCAGTGTTAGACAATAACATTCAGTTAAAATTGAATCGAACTTTCTACAATAACGAATTTTTTTCAACAAATTGAACCGACCAAAAATGATTATTTCGGTCGAAAACAAAATTAACTGAATTTTATAAAATGTTTTTTTAAATCAAGTTTTAATTAAAAAATATAATATAAAAATTGAATTAAATAAATTTAAATTTTATTTATTAAAAATAAATATTTTAAGTCTAGTTTTATTATCCAATAAAAGTTTATTAGAATTTATAATATTTATATCATAACAAACTTTATTATAAATTTTAATAATAATAATCTTTTTAAAAAAGTTATGTTTATTCGGTTAATCAAATTTTATATTAAAAATATAAATTTTACCGAACTAATCGATGTTTTAAAAAACTAAAAACGAATTTCCAAATAAACTGAACCGAATTTTCAAATTAATTCATTTCATTCAGTTATTTTGGTTGATACTAATATTTAGCTCACCCCAAGACTGAATTGATGTCTACTCTTTACTTGTTGATGTACGCTCTTTTAATTTAGAAATAACTTGATAATGTTTTTTTTATTCGTTCTCTAAGTTACCTAACTAAAAAATTCCAAAATAATTTTCAACAAATAATTTATTGGAATATTTCATGTTCGCAATCTTGATTTGGATATTAACAAAACTTGTTATTTTGTTTCTAATGAATTTACATAAGTGCGCAGAAGCTGAAACTGATCAGAATTCGAACTGATCAGAATTCGAGCCAAAACTGAAACTATCGAGAAGTAAACTGAAAGCACCAACTGATTATCCAAACTAAACCAGTTCAATTGAAGCAGCGAAATCAGTTCAGCTAACGAGCCAACTGATTTCACCAAACCAGTTCAAGATCAGTTCAACTAACCAGTTCAAAACATCAGTTAGGAATCATCAGTTCGCAGAACACGACAAACTTATTCAAATGGAATCCAGTTGTGCGCATTGAGGAAAAGCTTTTGTCCAGTCAAAGGACAATAAAGGACGTTGCAGCAGAGCTTCAAACCAAAACGTTCCAAAATGGTAATTGTCGGAAAGTAAAGACATATTTCGAGGAACAGATTCAAATTGCAACGAAAATATTTGATGAGTCTTGGTGTACGGTCACATTGCCTCTATAAATACCAGACCAAGATCATCTATATACAAGTGTGGAAATACAAACACATGAGTGTGTGAAAGAAGAAGGAACACATAATGCACATCAGCTTACAAGAAGCAATCAGCCTAGATTTGAGGGAACACAAAGTGTTATCAGCTTAGTTTAGAAGCATTTTTCCCTCAGTGTGTGAGAACACTTTCGTCTTGTATTCATATATCAGTTCTCACACACACGCACATACACCATCACTGACATATACAGAGAATTGAGCATATTGAATAGCTGAGTGAGTTTTGTACAAAAACATTAAACTTGTGAATGAAGTTTTCAACACATAGAGGTTAAACAAGTGTTGGCTAGAAGGTGTTGCCTTCAGTCTAGGCTAGTAGTTCAGTTAGCCAGTATGGTAAGTCCTAAGCTGAGTGGGTTTGTACAAAGCGTTGTATGAATCAAAGTCTTCTAGTGGATCCTATCCGAGATGGTAGAAGGGGTGACATATGAGCAGTTGAAATCTCTGAATATCCATAAACATATCTTGTGTTCATAACTGTTTAACTGTTGTTTTAAAACTGATTTGATCAGTTCAGTTCTTTCCATAACTAAGCTGATACAAGCTCGAACTGATCCACATTATTTTAGTTATTCAGTTCACACAAGTTAAAATGCTTTCAAATCAGTCATCTTTCTTAACGAATGATTATTTCGAGTATTTTTCGTTTGGTTTAACAGCAAACTCGATTTAATTCATCGATATTTACATTCTTAGAACACGAGTTATTGAAGCTCATGGAGAATATTGTGTTTGAAGCATCTTCGCATGTGTCAAAACCGATCCTTCAGAATTATTTTCCAAATATTTACTCAATTTTCGGTTAGTCTCTAACTAGAAAAATTGCAATACAAGTCCAATAATAACTGCAACATTGATAATTCTCAAATATATATTTCAAACAATCGATAAATTTTCCAAAATTCTTAACTATATATTTTTAGAGTAAAATTTCAAACTCGAAAATTCATACACATCATAACATATAAGTCAATATTATTACAATTCAAATAATCACAACTAAATATTCGACATGATTTTAAAGTTGTCAATTTTATCTCATTGTCGTATAATTTAATAACCTACGACAATAAACTATAACCCCTAAACGAATATGAAATGAGAGTTGTTCTATTTTTAATTTTTTAGTATCGGCCTGAATTAAAAAAAAAAAAGCTAATTTTTTTTAAATAGAAAGCTTGGAAGGTTGGTCCGCCCCTCGCTCGGATGATGTATTCAGTGAGGGTGCCCATGTCTTTATTGTTCTTTTACTTTTTCTTAAATTTGCATACAACGAACTTTTAAGAATTTCGTACCCAGTTCTCACGTCTTAAATAATAGAATAACGTACATATATAGAAATTGTGAAGTTACTAAATCAATAAAAAAAAATTGGGAGATTTTTCTTTTGACAAATGTTTTGAGTTTGAACCATCATCTCTAACTTGTTAGTAAAATGGACCTCGAAAGCTAGGACTTGGGCATTGTCGGCCAAGGATTGACAAGATTTTTGAAGATATACGGATCAAACTTGTAGAGGAAAAAAGACTTAAAATAGTCGATCACTTGTCGCATTTCCATCACTAAAATGGCGTGGACATTAAACAATTTGCTTCAAGTATGATATAATCGAGTGGTTTTATTCAAAACGACAAGGATATGTACCGATTTTCACTCTAAAAACCAAATTTTCTTGTTTGTCCTAATGAGTTAAAGCTTATCGTGTGTTATATTGGACTTACAGATATATATTTACTGCCTGCTGGCTACGACAATTGCATTAGGCTGCGCCACAAACATTAATTGACGGCGAGCTAAGATCAGACATTAAATTGCCACACATTATTTTATTATTATTACCAATTGGATTTACGATACATTAATGTCCGTACGTACATTGTTCTGTTATTTATAATAATAATAATAATAATAATAATAATAATAAATATTAGAGTAGGCCTCTTGTGAGACGATTTCACGATTTTTTATCTGTGAGACGGGTCAACCCTACCGATATTCACAATAAAAAGTAATATTTTTAACATAAAAAGTAATATTTTTTCATGGATGACCCAAATAAGAGATCTGTCTCACAAAATACGATCCGTGAGACCGTCTAACACAAGTTTTTGACTAAATATATTATTGCTACCATTTATATAATATCGTTCATTAATTGAATGGATGCATTCCCTTCTTTATAAATACAATCCATCTCATTAATGTTGATGAGTACACATGACCTAATTTATCTCGTCATGCTTGTGAATCTTTAATTGGTTTCCCACGGAAGAAATGAAAAATCTGAAAACGTCTGCCAAAACCATGACCAAGTCAAGTGATTTAAAAAAAAATATTTAAACCACTTTATAAATTATCCTAGAGCATAAAAATTATAAAGATATATGAATTGTTTGTCAGCTTATAAGTTTTTTTTCCACGTTCGCTTACACTTCCACTCAATCCGTGGACATTTATTTAAACTAATGTATTCTTTTAACATTTTTTTTCAATATATATATATATATATATAGTTTACCTTTTGAATTAAGTTTTATCAGTAGAAAAATAAGAGAATTTTGGTTCTCGTTTAACAAAAGTATTGCATTTCTCACATCCAAATTTGAATTTAAGTAGAAGTTTTTCATTTTATGTTATATGAAATAGGGTAAGTTACATTTTTAGTCATATAATTTGATGTTTATTTATTTTTTTTCACAAAAAAATAAAATAATTAAATTGCGTTTCAGTGTTGTAAATTGATTCTTATTTTCACAGTTGGTTCATTTTCAACGAAATATTGTTGTGACCAATTTTTTTTAAAAAAATATTATATGTTAAAAACACCGTGTAAAAGCTGAAAGCAACCCCACGGGCGACCCCACCCAGTATTCTCTGGCTATAAATATCATCTTCCTGGATATAATTTCACATATCATCCATAATCCGAAGAATCCTCGGACGCATACGTTCCACTTTTTCCTGCTCCTATACCGCTTCGTCTACTTGCCATTTCACGCACTACTCCTTGCCTTTTTTCAGCTGCTTTTATCTGGGCTTTTGCACACTGTTAATTATCGAAAAACAATTGAAAAGAGGAGAATTAATATAGTAACAATCATGCAATGCCAATCGGAGTCAAAAAGCTACTACTCATCCTCCTCTCGTGCCGGCGGCGGCGGTGGCGGCAATGCCTCTTCGGAGCCAATGGAGACGGTGTTGAGGCTAGCCTCCGGCAGCGCGGTGGTGGTGTTCAGCGTCAGCACGTGCTGTATGTGCCATGCAGTGAAAAGGCTGTTTAGTGGTATGGGAGTCAGCCCTACGGTTTACGAGATTGATCAAGATCCAAAGGGAAAAGAGATTGAGAAGGCCCTCGCACGGTTGCTCGGAGGCAGCTCCGCCGTGCCGGTGGTTTTTATCGGCGGAAAACTCATTGGAGCAATGGACAGAGTTATGGCTTCACATATCAATGGCACTTTGGTCCCACTCCTTAAGGAAGCTGGAGCACTATGGCTTTAATGAATCATTTCTGTTATTTACAACGTAATTTTTGTCGATGTCACTTTTTCAATCAAGTTTTAAAAAAAAAGTTAGTGTTGTTTCTAATGACTGCTTAGGTCTTGTATTTGGGAGTTAGTATTAGTACAGAGGAAGGAGTTGTTCGGTTCCTCCATGTTATGGATAAACTTGTAACTCCAGCGTGAGGCACTCCTTTAGTACAGAACGAGGCGTATATGTATTCTGAAACTTATTGGTTTTATGTCTCATATTTTTCGGAATTAAGCCAATTCATTGTTCAACTTAACTGATAGATTATATAATACTGCGTACATAAAATAAAAGGCCACTTTTGAATTTGTTGGGCTCAATTTGAACATCGAATGTTTCTTGATAAAGAATCTCAAATGAAAAAGCAAGCTGAAACAGGAACCGACATATATGAAATTTTACCTGGCTGTGATTGATATTGATATAATTTCAAATCAGTTTCGATTCAAATAGCCAGGCATGGGCCGGTGCCACTCAATGCTATGCTTTCTTCGAGAATAGACCCAATTTGCAGCATTTGCTGGGCCGCATCGCAAGTCGATGTGTTAAAACATGTTTTTTCCTACACTAATATAGAAGAGAACTGATTTTTGTTCTATATATATACATGTTTTTTCCTACACTAATATAGAAGGGAACTGATTTTTGTTCTATATAAAACAGGGCGATCCACGTGTGGTAATAATTAATAAGAGATGATATTTTTTCATGATTATTTATGATTCGAGTTATGGTTAAATATTTGCAGTTTCTGAATTGACCTCAGATAAAAAAAATATAAAAACAAAAGCTAGCAAGAGCTTGAAAATACGACTTTTTCTATCCAAAGTGCATCAGACAGAGACGGAAAATATGAAAGCTTGAAATATGAATGAAAGGTCGTGAGTGTTTTTTTTTTAAGGAAATGCCATAAATGATTTAAGTTAATTACCCTCACATACCTAAATATTTATATGATGAGGGGCCGTTGAGTTAAAATTGTAGATTTGCTTCGAAATGAGATGATTCCCCTCTTTGGATTAATCGAAATCTCTCTGTATATTATTACAGAGTATGACATAATCTACAGAGATGTGTTTCTACTCTCTATCAGTCATGGGTTTCGTAGGCAACGTCGTTTAATCTTGAGATTCGTGTGATACATATGTATCTTGCACACAAGGCTCAACTATAGCTGAAATATCCAAAATGTTACATACAATTTTAAAAGGTATGGTAAGTTGGTTAAAGTATTGGCCATTTCGGACAAAGTTTATCCTTCAATTCTCCGCAGATAAATTCATATTATCATATGGTTAATGTCCTTAACTCTTTTTCATCCAATGACTATAATAAAAAAAAAAAAAAAAAAAAAAAAAAAAAAAAAAAAAAAAACCACGTTTATTTTTTCATGTAATTCAATATGTGAGTGCACGTGAAAAAATATTTATGTCGTCATTTTAACCTTTGGATGAAGGGTACATTGAGATTCTGTTACCCATCGGGTAGGATTGATCTTTAGTATGAAGTGGATTTGGAGGGTAGACAAGCTCACCAGACAACTATGACCTTATATTGGATAGAAAATGGAATAATTTAGGGTTGGAAAGTCGGTCCACGATGTACTCATTAGATTAGAATAATTTCGAATATATATCACTCTTCAGTTTAATATATGAGACAATTGTCAGCGGAACCAGAAATATGACTTTACTTATGTTAGAATTTTAAACTCTATAATTTTTCAATATTTTAAATTGATCTATCCGAACTAATATCAAATTAATCCAAAATTTACATATAAATTTTTTTAAAAAAAATTGAGCCAAGCCCGGGTATCACATAATGTGGCTCCGTCATTGATTGCAACAATTAGTCTTCGATGTGCACTGAATAAACTTTGAAAGAAATTCAATATCTTTCGATACACACTGATCAAGCACTTATATATCCCATCAACTATAGCACATGGTGAGAGAAATAACAAAATAAATTATCTTGATACATAAGCTAGCTACTATTGAATTAATACAATAATATATAACTTTTTATAATAAGTGATCTAAAGCCACGTATGATTAAATTTTACTAGAAAATCCATTTTTATCTAATTTTAATCTTGTGTATTAATTTTTTCAATAGTTGAAAATTTGTATCATATGGCATATGACGAATGTGTGATTTCATAATTTCTTCTACAAGACCAATTAGGTTCTAATGTTAGACATCTGAGACATTATTCATCCAAAAAAATGTATACGTTAATGTCAACTCTAATTTCAAATTCAAAAATGGTGTTAGGAACTGACTAAACACAATGAACTTAAATAAAATAAAGTATAATTTGATTTGAGAAATTTTGAAAGAGAAAATTTATATTTATTTTTCCCCAACACGCACTTTAATGAATTTCATGAAATTATAAAGTATGTAGGGATAATATGACAAGTTGCGTAGCAAACGGAACCTAGTGTTGACCTTTTCCTCGTGTTTGTAACTCAAAATCAACGTTCAGAATTATCCAAAAAATAAAAAAAAAATCGATGTTCAGGTAATAAAAAAATTAAACTAAGTCCGCCATTAACGAATACTTGACAACTGCTGAATATTAATTGATGTATAGCACAAGTTAAAATATTAGTTAGTATTATTAATCCATATTAATTAATTATATCCTCTGCATGCCTTGTATATTCCTTACACTTTGACTATATATATATACACACAGAGAGAGAGAGAGAGAGCTCAGCCCATTACAAAGGCCAACTGCCAGGGAAAAGAAGCACTTCTCGGGAAGTCTGCTGTTTCCTACCCTTCAGAGCCAGCTTCTTTTAATTTCCAAAGCATAAATTGTTATTCTGCACTACAAATTTGTTAACCGTTCACCTTTTCTCTTCGTTTTGTTTCATATATGTTGGGATTTTCTATGCACGATCATGAGTAATACAATGAGGCCAAGGATGAAGGTTATGTTCAATTTAGTTTATGACAGAGGTTGATCACTTTCCTTAAGTTTTCATCAGTTGTTTTATCGTGTACTTGACTGAGAAATAGCTAAGTTCTATTGTGTTTGTTTTTTCTTGGATATATATACACGAGAACATATGGAATATCGTGATAGTCCTAGAGGCGGTAAGGGTAAGAGAGGGCTGATCTCCAAAACATGGGAGAGATGCAAATCCTTCAGTGGCGGCATTGCAAGAAAGGGTGGCTATTCGAATGGTACTGCTCTAACGGTGAAGAGCAAATCTTGGCCACGAAATCTGATTTTCGACTTCCCGAATCAAGGAAAATTCAATGAAAAAAAATCCTATAAAGTGCCTCCAGACGGATGCTTCTCTATCTACGTTGGATCCGAAAAACAGAGGTTCGTGATCAGAACTGAGTACGTGAATCATCCCCTTTTCAGGACTCTACTCGAAGAAGCTGAATCCGAGTACGGGTTCAGCAGCGACGGGCCTTTGGTTCTTCCTTGCGAAGTTGAGCATTTCATCCAAGTATTAGTGGAGATGGATAGGGAAGGGACGATTGAGAAAAGTCATGGGTGCAACTTTGTTACGAGGAGTCACACCCAATATCACATCCTCACGCCACCAAGATTAGTTCCTCATCAATAATTTATTTTTAGTGGCATGTGGTCCCTTTCGTGATGTTACTATTCGTACATGATCATAATTGAAATCATGTAACATATTCTATCTATTGGTACCCAAACTGTGCGTATGTTGATGTCACATTTTTAATAATATTATCATGTAATCTATAAATAATATATATGTGATATATAAAAACAATCTTATTATTATTATTATTATTTTTTTGCGTTACAAAATCTGTCCTTATTAGTAGACTTCTTGAGGTGTTTAATTTCCATCGTACGCGTGACCAGCTTGACATTTATCATATATTGTCAAATGGAGAAATTTACCATAAGAGACAAAGTAATTTATATAAAGATAACCAAATCGGTGGTCGTGTTACTTCTCATTATAATTATTAACCAAAATGTAGTCAATTAAAAAAAATTAATGACGCACGATTCCTGATAATAATATAATTTAATATAATATAATGTAATATAATAATAGAAGCTGATCAAATAAGCTAACTTTAGCTTTATGTACCAAATAGTCGATTGTTTTTTTTAAAGAAATAATTATTCCATCAATATGTCAAATCCATCTGAACTACTCCTTAAAAAATAATGGCATTGAATCCTTCAATTTGTAGCCTCTGTTTAGTTTGAATATATATACAATCCAGCATTGTTCTCGATTGTCGACTAAGTAGCACATCAGTTGGCTAGAATAAACTTACATTCTAGTAGACACACTTAGATTTTGAGAATGCTACTCCGTTGTTTCTCGGGTCATACATAAAAAACGATCTTTGGGTGGTTTAATAGAATTGTTGTTGAGGGAGATGAGAATAATTTCAAAATATTAATTATGGATGAATTGATGTTACAATTATAAATTACAATAGGATTAAAAATAAAATAAATTAGACTTCATATAATATTTGAACCAATGCATACTGATTCTAGTTGAAAGAAAATGAAATCAAACTAAGGCTTGTAATATGCTACAATTTCCTTAAAAACATATTCGTCTTCTCTTACGATGCTCTATTTTCACTGTGGACGATTGTTTCACATGATACATTGGTGATATCACAACAACTTAGCACAAAGTCTGATACAAAATCCAGGCCAAATGATTTTTCCACTTTATTTATTTTTGGCTTAATTGTTGTTACATTGAGCTTAAACAAGCCATAACTAACATAACTATTTCCAACAAGCATTCCACATTTTGACAAAACAACTTTGTCTCACTCAAAAACAGTACGAAAGTTGTGCTTATTCAAAATCGAACCAAACATCAAATTTTTCCGAATTTCTAGCATAGACAACACATTGTTGAGCGTCAGTTTTTTTCTTCTGAGAATTCATTTTCCAGATCAATTTTACTTGACCTTCCCATGTATAACTCTTCACCATTCTCGAATTTTCAAGATTCGCAAACCTTATTGGAGACACGTGGTGAGTGCCACCAGTATCAAGATCACTCCCGTGGGTTTGAACCCACCAAGTTTACTTCAGAAATAACATCACATGGATTCATATTAGAAATTTCTTGAGACATGGCCTCAATCATATTTATCTCTATTTTTTATTTAGTTTATTGCATTCAGAAGCTCTGTGACCCGGACTGCCACAATTGAAGCGTTTCCCTGGAAATTTTTTCTTGAATGCATTTTTTTGAGTCCCAACTTTACATTGATACCATCTGACCCAATCAATTCCTTGACTTTCAAGCTCTGTCCATGCTAGACGATTTTGGATTTAGCCACAGAATGATTGAAAATCATTATCTCATATACCTTGTTTTCTTCAATACGAAGCCTAACATCCAGTTCTTCCACATTTATCTCTTTTCGTTTATGTTTCAGATTATTGTTGAATCATTCTAAGACAGAGACAGTTTTTCAATGATGGCTGTCATTTGAAAAGTTTCACTCAACATCATACCTTCCACATGAATATCATGCAATAGCACTTGGAGTTCTTGAACCTGGCTAATCACTATTTTGGAGTCAAGCATTTTATAGTCCAAGAATTGGGCAACAATAATTTTTTTGGCCACGACATCCTCGATTTCATTTTTATGATATAGAGATTCCCACAAATCTCAGGTCGTTTTCTTTTTACTGAACACTTTATATAGTGAATCAGCCAAAGCATTCATTACATAATTTCAACACAAGAAATCTGAATGGTGTCATGCATCACTAACAATAAGATTCTCCGCCTTCAACAAAGTTGGGAGCATCCTCAGTGAGAAACCTTGGCAGGTTCAAGGTAGTGAGATAGAATAACATATTCTAATGCAACTTCTTAAAATTCAACCCATCAAATTTCTCTGGTTATTCATCATGGTCCACTGGCATCGCAGCAGCAAAAGCTGTGACCTCAGACTTAAAGAGAGTGACTTTTGGTCCATTCGATTCATTCGAACCAATAATCAAATTCGAAACACAAATCATGTGATGAATACTTCAAAAACCGGATATGTTTTCAGATTATTGAGGGAATGATGGTAATTTTGAAACATTGATTATGGATGAACTTTTGTTACAATTTTAAATTACAATACGATTAATAATAAAATAAATTAGACTTCATACAATATTTGAACCGATGCATATCGATCTTGCAGAGATAAAGTTAAAAGAAAACGAAATCAAAATTGAGGCCTGTAATATGTTAGAGTTTCTTTAAAATATATTCATCCCTTCCTACGGTGCTTCGAGATTTACTGTAGAGGATTGTTTCTCATGATACAGTGATGATAACTGCAACAATTTAGCACAAAATTTGATACATGCAACTGAACATTATCTTTATTTTATCACGATTTAGAATAAATAACTTTGCCAGAAGTCGAGAAAATAATAAAGTTCATAGAGAAAGTTCTTTCAAATTATATGTTTGAAATTGAGGAGGATATNTGACCTTTTAGAATTGAAAAATTATATGACTTTCCAGAAAAGCAAATGTTATTTAATATTTTAGAAAAGATTATTTGACATTTTAATAAATCAAATGTTATTTAATATTTCAGAAAATATTATTTGACCTTTCAGAAAACCAAATGTCATTTTCTCTTGTAAAAAGTAAATATTATTTGACTTTTTAGAATACCAAAGGTCATCTGACAATTCAGAAAGCTAAATATCATTTGAAACTAACTTTATATATACATTCATTTAATTAAAAACGAAATTATCCAAGGCACATTATGTGAGCTAATTAATTTTTCTTTCACTATATAAAAAAAATCGACAATTGGATCATCTTTTAAAAAACAATCATTAAATTCAATGTCTATGTGGAGAAGCATTTCCTTTTGGGCGAACATATGTGCCACATGATTTGCCCTCGTTGACACAAACTGTATACTAAAAATAAAAATTTTCAAGGCTCTTTATTGAAAAGTTTTAATTACATCGATAACTTATAACTCATCTTATATCAAAGTCTAAATTTTAATAGGAGGCCTTGGAGCTCTAATCATAACAAACCCTCTCCACTTAACCATTTTTTTAAATTATTATACTTAACTCATCTCATTTTTTTTATATTACACCAGAGAATCTGAGGAACTTCCATATTATCTTTGGAACTGTAGTGGTTGTGATAAATCACATCCAACGTGATAATCATTTTAATGCCGTGCACCAAAATTTGCAATGATATAAACAATCAGATAATCAAACAAAGTTTGCTTTTGGTCAACATGGCCTTGGGCCAATATTTATTTCATTCCTTTTGTGCTGCTAGAATAATTCGAAGAAATCAATAATGATATATCGGAATAAATTCAGTTGCAATAATTAAATTATTCAACCTTACGAAAGAGCCAACAATAAAGTCACCTCGATTAGAAAAACATCGATTACCTCTTAAGGTCAACCAAATAATTCACTTTTCAAATAAATGTCGTCGTGCTACAATTGACTTTACTCCAAGTTAAACACACATGTTTAAAGTCCACAAATTTGATTTGGTTTTATGCTTGACACGCCAACCTTGATCCAATTTGAAAAGAGTGTTATCAAAATCCAAAAACGTTTAATTATAAAAAAAACAACAATTATGTACTATAGTATGGACAGAACGGGTGATCCAACTATAGACAATCCAGAACGAGTGAGTTATTGGATATTAATCTATTTATATAACTTTATATGAAAATATAATTTGGTTTTTAAAAGACATTCAAATAAAATCTTAAAAAATAAGTTGAGGAATATTCAATTTTTTTAAAAACTAATTATAAGTTGTCGAACAATTTTTTTTGACGATTTATATAAAATCGATCAAATACCGTCTTGTTGAATAAATTTATATTTTGTAAAGAACAAAGAAACCAATGCTAAATACGTTGTTTCTTGAAAAGTTCGATCAAAACAATTTTTTTTTATAGTTAAAATTTTGAATAAATTTATAGTAATACAGAAGTAATGTTTTTTTTTAATTTTATTTTTTTTATAATACAGAAGTAATGTTTTTTTTTAATTTTATTTTTTTTATAATCACACATTAAAATGTAAAGAGATATTTACCAGAGGAATGCTTTGTCGAACTCCTATCTATTATTTCTTGTCATCTCCGTCACTCGTCACGTTTCCTCCTTTCCCTAAAATACTACCACTGTCTACAAACCCTCCTCCTCCTCCTCCCCCCAACAATGGCGGCTTATTGCTCATCTCTGGTAAGTTTACTATTCTGAAACTTAATTTTCTCCAATTTTATTATTAATTATCTGCTTCGTATTCAATTTTTGCTTTTGATTTTTTGGATTTAATTTCAGTCTGCTATTAGCTCGGTTTCAGCCCCGAGAAGTATCTCATCGCCAAGAGCAGTGCTTCGGAATTCAGCTGCATTGCCATCGTTTTCATCTTCAAGCACTTTCGCCGGTTCGTTGAGCCTCTCTTCGTCGTTTCAAAACCGCCCGGTCCAGAGAGCTGTATTTACTCCGTTATCGGTTCGGGCAATGGCTGAGGTATGTCTTTTGCTGTCTTCAATGATGTGCAAGCGTATTACTGTTGGCTCCTTAATTGTTCCTTCAGATATTGGTTTTATTAATCGGTTTATCCCCGGATTATGTCTCTTTGGATGAACTTTTTGTTGGTGTAAAAAAGTGACTTTTGTCGGTATGAATTACCTTTTGAAATTATTTGACGACTGATGTTGACGATTGAACCGTTTTTTGTGTTTGGATTAGTGATATGTTAAGAAACTAAAGTTGGAAAAATACATTTTATTTAAAAACTTGCATCTGCGTATATGCCATTCAAGGGTGCCAGTTAATGCATCTGTTTACTTATGTTTAACATTTGTTTATGCTTATTACTTGTGAAACAACTTAGGAAATGAATACATTGAAAATGAATTCAACTCAAGTAGTAGTTTAACTTCTTTTTTAAACTTTCTCTTTGGAATGTGAATTTAAAACAGAATGCAAAAAGTTCTCTGCTGGTGTTTAATTGTGATTTGCTACAATAGTTTAGAATTTTACTTGATTCTGAGAAGATATTGGTTTGACCTCAGTTCATAAGTTAGCAACTTGTCATTTCATTTGTAGCAGTGAAACTATTTGCATGATCAGTAATAAATTTTTTACCCATCTGTTTTTAAGAAGTGAACATCGGTATAGGTGACTGAATGAATTTATTTTTATTTCTGCGTAGAAGTAACCTTCTTCCTTTTTGGTAGTTTGAATGAATATTTCTATCCAAAATGAATTAGCGTTGGGGGTTGATATTTGATAATGCATACATAATGTGCTGTTTAATCATCTATGTAAACTAATTGAGCAACAATGGAACCTTAAAAGTTTAAAATAATTTCTTTCACCTTCTCTTCTCGGCCAAACTAAATTTTCCATGCATTTCAATTTGCGATTTGCTGATTTGCTCTTTGCACAGGAAACTGCATTACAGTCAAAGGTGACCAGCAAGGTGTATTTTGATATAAGCATTGGGAACCCAGTGGGGAAGTTTGTTGGAAAAATTGTGATTGGTTTGTACGGTGATGATGTTCCTCAAACCGCTGAAAATTTCCGTGCTCTGTGCACAGGTGCTTATACTTAATCTGCTTGTGATTACATTAGTGATGAACATTTTACAAATTTTTGTAAACATTATTTGAAACAGGGGAGAAAGGATTTGGCTTCAAAGACTCAACTTTCCACCGTGTTATCAAGGATTTCATGATTCAAGGAGGTGATTTCGACAAAGGAAATGTAAGTTACTGCTCTTTGCAATACTAGTTTAAGATTGATATTTATTGGTAAGGTCCTGTTATGCATATGGTCTGCTATCAGTGCTCAAATCCTTGCTTAGAAATTCAAAATCCAAATATGCTAATCACGGAAAACACTTGATGTGCTGTCTAAGATTTGCTCGAGGAATATGAGGAAATTTATACATGTTTGTTGCAAAAACTTTATAAGAATATTTTTAAATGCTAGTGTCGTCAGGCACTTCTTTTGACTTCAATTTTGATAGAACTGTAACTCCAGATGATATGAATTTGAAAATCTTGTTGTTTATTGGTCTGGGCAAAAAAATTATTCTCGTTTGCTTCTAGTTTCTTGCTCAAAGTTATTTAATTGTTTTTGGCCGTATGTGCATCATTGAGCTAGTATATCGATTCATTTTATAAAGCTCAATGGACACCTTCAAATTGACATTAATTTCTGGACATTAAACTCTTCCCTAATATTAACGTAAATGCACGTGCGAACAATCCAGCACTTTCTGATCTGCTTTTTCCCAGTTACTTGGACCATTAGTAGACTTAAGTTTGATTTTTTTCGCCAGGCACAGCATTTTCTTTTGTTCTTTTAGAAAATTTTAAAGAATTTGTACTGATTCCATCAATATATGTGTATCTATGTTTTCAGGGTACTGGTGGCAAAAGCATATATGGTCGCACATTTAAAGACGAAAACTTCAAATGTGAGTTTGTCCTTTTCCTTTTATTATTCTCTTGTCTGGAGCAGTTATCATTACCGTGCCTAAAATACAAGAAAAATGCCATAATATTTGCAGTGGTTCACACTGGACCTGGAATCGTTAGCATGGCAAATGCTGGTCCCAATACCAATGGAAGCCAATTCTTCATTTGCACTGTCAAGGTATGTAGCACCGTGATATAACCTTATGCAGAGCATACAATTATAGTGTGGCGCAAAAGCCTTAAATGCAGTTAAAGATTTGGCGCAAACCTTTTCTTAGCAATCAAATTTTATTAGACCCAACTTCACTGATTAACTTTGGCCACTCCTTTTTAATAGAGCTAACCTGAACATCCAATATTATTAGTATTCCCCAAGTTTATGTGCGCATCCCAAGACACCTGTTTGACCTCAAACTGTGTTCTCAACTTGAGGGGTGAAATTATCCACTTACTGGTTACATCATCAGTGTCATTGAAAGCAATCATCATTTTTTGTTACATGTCGAGTCATTTGAATTCTAGTTCATCATTTTTGCAATCCATATCGACGAAGAGAAATATGAATGTTCATTATCCTCTCCTCTGGCTCTTCTCTTCTCTGCTATCATTCTCCCCAAATATCTTATCGGTTCTTAAATTTCTCTCATCTCTCTTTCTTCCAAATATCCGGAGTAGACACTCACTTGTAGAATATTCATGTGTTACAAATCCGGATCGTATCAGAGTTGGGGATTGATCCATGGAAAAGAAAAATTGGAACTTCTTTCTGCGTAATAAGGTCTCTGGTTTTTCTTTGCCTCTCTTTTCTTCCAAATTTCTGGAACAAAGACTCACTCGTCGAAGTGCTCAGGTGTTAAAATTTTGATCGTATCAGAGTTATAGGTTCGAGACATGAAAAAAAAAATTGGAACTTCTTTCTTCATAATTACGTCCGTGGTTTTGCTTTGCCTCTTGAAAAACAAAGTAACTGTTCTTGAGCTAAGCGTGTTGTAAAACCACAAGTTCCTACCTGCATCAACCCCCTGGTCACAGAAAGAAGATTGACGTGGAAATTAAAATTATTTGGTAGAAAAAGTGTTGTTTTTCTTGGAACTACGAGTTTATGCATATCTTTTAAATTTTTTATGTTGGTTGGAACACAGACACCTTGGCTGGATCAAAGGCATGTTGTGTTTGGACAAGTTTTGGAGGGAATGGATATTGTGAAGCTGATTGAGTCACAGGAAACCGACAGAGGTGATCGGCCTAAAAAGAGGGTCATTATAAGCGATTGTGGAGAACTTCCCGTTGCTTGAAAATGATAAAAAGCATTACATATCATATTAGCAAGTTATCAATTTTTACCATTTTAACCTTTGAGGTCGGGTTCCTGATATAGAGAGGACCTGTCGAGGCTGTCTAATCACTTGTTTCGGTATATTTTTTGGTTTGGGAAGACAAATACTGTACTTCATGACACAAATTTTCAAGATGTACCCCTGGCTAAATGTGTAACTCGGATGTTAAACTGCTGTTATTGTTACGATGATCTTTCTTGTATTGTTTCGCTGTAGTAAGTTGGTGAATTTATTCTGAAACTCTATCATAATACAAGAATTTGAATCTGTTGACCATAATCTCATAATCAAATATTGAGTGGCGAACTTACCACTGTTGTGCTCGAATGATCTTTGATCTCTTCACATGTGAAACATCATACATTGTGTGATGTTATTTCGGAATGATATTATTTTTTTGGAAATAAATGCGAGTTAATATTTCTAAAATGGTTACATAATGACATGACGTAATTTTATGTATGGATGAAGTCGAAGGTAAGTAGTACTGAATTTTGCGAATCGAGTACAAACACATCTACGTAATGAAGGCTTAGGTAATCTCCGAGAACATATGGGCCACTTGTTATAACATATATATTCATTCGTAGATATATCTTGATACACAATAAACTTTCTATATGTATATTTTCACGATTGAGTGGAAAAATTCCTCGGATTTTGCATCCAATTTTTTTTTTTAAAAAAATCCCCTCTAATTGGAACTATTTTCTTGATTCTTAATTGGAAAAATCTAGCTGCGCAAAGGGCGGGAATTCTTATTCTTCTGCCTCTGCCTTCGACTTTCTTGTGCCTGTCTTTGTTTGGGCCCTTCTGGGGGGCTAATTGCTTCTTTATATCGTCATTTTCTGCTTGTGTGGTGCCATTTTTTGTTGTGAACTGGGAGGAAAAAATATTAAGGTTTCTGCTGTCGATTTTTTGAGGTATTGGGTTCCATGAGAGGAGCCGAGAAATGGTGTATTGATTGATGGAGAAGATCATTGGATAAGTGGTGAGTAGTGAATGAAAGAAAGTGAGAGTTGTTCTACATTGAAAAATAAGCAAGTATAGTCTTTTTTATTAGCTCCAAGTTTGAGCTAATTTGGTATTATTTGTAGGCTATTGCGCAATATTTATCAAGTACGCATCGAATGATAATGATTGCGGTTTCCATAGTTTTCCATTTCGAAAAACCTTTTGATGATACACAATTTTTTCAAACGATCTACTCAGATGAGAATCAGTCCTATATATGATAAGTAACTCGGAATGGTTTGGTGTAAGATTGCGTTAATTTCCATAGTGTAATAAATCTCACAAGTCAGAGTAGCACCCCACATATATAATTTAATTTGAGCTTCCAATTATGTTGCTCAACAACTAACTACAATCTCAATTTAAACAGAATGGGGATCAAATTTTAAAGTCCAAGCTCGCATAAACTTCGTACCTACAAATGTTTACTCTCAAAAAATCAATCAAAATACCAATCGCTCTAAAAAAATTGCCCAATAAACAAGTATCAATATCTTATAATAATAATTTGTTTCAATTTAAGTACCTACATATAAAAGAAAAGCATAATAATTATTCATTGTTGTTATTTCTGTGACGCTTTTGTGGCTGCTATCCATTTGTCAAGGTGATTTTTTTAAAAAATTGCCATTGTACTAATTCTGGGAAGAAAAAATTGAAGGCAATAAAAGGTCTCATAAATTGGGGTTCAGTAATGCATCTGTCTCCCCTACATGCGCCAAATTAATTTAGGAAACAAATTGTTTAGCCTATAAATTAAGTTGACTAATTAATTCATCATTTAATCCATTAAACATTTTAATGATGGGTCTCGGTAAATTAAACATTGCAGGTAGTGGGATAGTGGAGTTGGGCGCTATAGGAACCAAGTGGGAAAAAAGGAGAACAAGACAGTTAAAGCAGTTGCAAAGAAGTGAGAAAAATGTCAATCATATCCATGTTGTTAGTGGGGTTGTTAATGTTGCTGGCGGTGGGATAGTGGAGCCAAACAATTGAGGAACTGATTCGATGAACCAACGCGGGAAATCAAGGTTTAAAAGGAAGAAAACAATGCAGAAAAACAGAGACATCAACTTATCATCAACACTCAATCAAAGCAAATCTATGCAATTTTAATTTCAATTTACAAATTTATAGTTTTTAGTTCTACTTTTCTAGTTATATTTTCCACTGCCATTATTCGTAGACATGCATGATTTGTAAAACTAGTTGGAACATATATTTGGGTTTATCCAAATTAAACAAAGCTAAAAAGAAATGGCACATACATATTCTTGCAAATATCTCCATGATTTATTATGAATGGAATGAAATCTTACACCGTCCAAAATGATTTATGGCTTCGTCAATGAATCTTCGGCAGTCGTTGAAATCAGATACGTCCCCACAGATTACAAGAACATCCGGGGATCCAATCCCTCTGGCTTTTTCTGCAACTTTCTCCAGACGTTCTTCCCTCCGCGCAACAATCACCAAGAAAGCTTCTCTCTTGGCGTATTCGTAAGCCAAGCACTAAACAAAACCATCATCAATATATATGCTACTAATACTGATCCTGAGCAGTATGTGTTTAAATGATCAAATAACAATTTAAAATACCTCCCCGATTCCAGATGAAGCACCGGTTATAAGAACAACTTTGCCTCTAATGTTCATATCCGTGGGGCGAAACGAAACGAAGATGTTGTACATGATTTTGAAGATCAACAAGGGTGGAGAAATCATGAGTAGGAAAACAGAGACAACATAAAAAGTGGCCACGTTCGCGAACTTGTTATCAACGAGTTTTCGCAACATGGCTGTGCTAGCTGTGTTCTTTTTGTTCTGCGATCAGGTTTAAATAGGTAAAAGAAGAGACAAGCTTGGATGTATTTTTGTGTTGACAAGAAGTAAACAAACGGACGCAATGTGAGTGGCGGATGAAAATAAGAAAAAATAACGTAAATTTGTGAGCAACTAACTAATCGATGAAATCAAAACCAGCGGGAAAATATTTATGACACTGAATTGGACGTGTTTGATGTTGCAGGGAACCAAGGTGTAGCAGCTACTGTCTACCCTGGATCAGTGGCGTATAGGTACGCCTGAAAGTTGTGGATGCAGGCGACGTGATTTTCTATCCCTTCTTTTTCTTTTTCTTTTTTTCTGGGTTTTTCAATTACATATAATAACAATAAATAACATTCCACTTCCTGCTAAATTCGGTGATTGACAGCCCATTACTGAATTTTAATTAATATACTTTAGTTTCCGTTTCTTGTTTGGAAAAAATAAGGATTTAACTTGAAATTTTAAATATTTAATAAACTAATAATTATGAGAATAACGTTCTTCATACTTTTTAGTAAGACTAGAGACAGCTAAAACCTTGGTTGTGTATCCTGTTTTTTGCTTCCTGTTCTTTCGGTACATTTATATATCAATGATGGGTTCTGTATCCTTCCTCCAGTTGGTGTGTATTGTTTCATATACACACAAATATATATAGCAAAATTTGTAAATATAAAATCAGAAAATAATGAGTCTGAAAGAGATGGTCATTTATTAAGGTAACAGCCATGATCAATAAATTATTAAAACAACATTGAGTTGTGAAGTAAAACAGAAAATATTGATGACAAACACGACTAAGAAGAGGTGGCACCTTTTTGGATTAAGCCACTCTTCTTCGTTCAAATCTAAGATACATGAAACGAGAACCCCTGAAAGTCAGGTAAAAATGATCTAAAGTTAGTCATCAAGGCCGAGATCACCCCATTTGACATCGTATCTGGCCGCAAGGTAATGGGCCCCCACTGGACCTCGGCTTCCATATGGATAGTACTCAGGAATCATCTTCTTTTCTTCGAGCTCCAATAACACAGGTGTGAAGATTGACCAGGCAGCGTCCAATTCATCGCTTCGGATGAAGAGTCTCCTTTCCCCTTCAATGGCATCAAGAAGAAGTCTCTCGTACGCATCGGGAATCTCTTTCGTGTACCTATACCACAGGAACAATAAGTTCCGATGAATCAAGAGTATTGTAGTTAGGAGTAACGAATTTTGCAGGCATTACTACAATAGATACTTTTCAAAATTACCTGGCCTTATATAGAAGATTCAGATGACTTCGGTCCAATCTCATTCCCAATCCTGGAACTTTATTATTAATCTTCAGATAAATAGCTTCATCAGGCTGAACACGGATTACAAACTCATTTGTCGCCATATCCAGATCAGTCCCAATGTTCCGATTGTATAGATTACCAGGAACATGTCTAAACTGCACCCTTATCTCAGCCCTGTGAAAAAAGAAAAGCAACGTCCAGGAATCAAACCATGCAACATAAAGCAAGTCAAGAAAAAGATAAAACTGTGACACTTGCAGATTTCTCTAACCTTCTATTATGTAAGGCTTTTCCAGCTTTCATTAGGAAAGGCACACCATCCCATCTTGCATTATCTATGAAAAGTGCAGCCGCAGCAAAAGTTGGTGTCAAGCTATCTTTGGGTACCGTTTTATCGTCTGTGTATCCTGGGTAGCTGACACTTCCTTTCGTGTGACTTTTGTACTGTCCTATGACCACATCATCAACTCGTAATTTTCGCATGGAACGCAACACTTTAACCTGTTGTTCGTCGAGAATCAAATATTGTCTTTCAAGAAAAAAGAAACCTTTTTCTAAATCACATCGAGTTCACGAAGACAGGAAAAAAACCTTCTCATTCCTGATATCTTCTGCATCCAAACTGACTGGCGTTTCCATGGCAAAGAGTGCAACTATTTGGAGAAGATGGTTTTGCATTATGTCTCTTATTATTCCATAGTGATCAAAATAACTGGTGCAACAAGAAGAACCATAATTAAGGTTTTGTAACAAAAGAAATATATTATTAGCTCAACTGCTAGTTGAAAAGAAAAAATACCCTCCCCTTCCTTCAGTGCCAAAGTCCTCGGAAAATATCAACTGAACATTCCTTATATACTGTCTTGACCATAATGGTTCAAAGATGAGGTTTGAGAAGCGAAGGACAGAGAGATTTTCAACTAGCTCCTTTCCAAGATAATGATCTATCCTGCAAAACGAACAATACAAATAAATTCTCCATGCAAGACTTGCTGATCCCTCAACTTGTTACACCATTTAAAAATGGAAAATGTAATCAAGACCAGATTAAGTTAACTGACCTGAAAATTTGGTCCTCGTTCAAGTATTGCTTGAGAGATTTAGTCAAAGAAGCCGAGGATTCAGAATCACGGCCAAAAGGTTTCTCGACAATAATCCTAGTCCACCCACTGGAGGCAGAAGCGGAGAGACTGGCACATCTTACGGCATCAACAAATATGTTGGGTGGAATCGATAAGTAGAACAGCCGGTTTGAATGCCTGCCAGCCTACAGAGGTCAATTATAATCAGCACTTATTTTTAATCCCCACAAAAATATTCCATTTCACATGGAATGCGCCACCCATAAGAGAGCTATATGTATGACCACACGCTTGCCGTTTTACCAAACCTATAGTTGCTGGTAACAGTGCAACTAAAATATTTTAAACTGTACATCAGCCCAAACGTCACATTTCGATTTCTCTGTCCAGCAGAGAGAATTATTGCATCCAACAATCTACTTTCCAATAATTACACTCCTTGTCATCGATGAGAATCGAAATCGTGACATTGGCTCTGATATCAATGGTAGGATCGAGTGATTGCCGCTTTACCAAAAGTTATCGCTGGTGTTAACTGTGCAACTCAAATATTTTAAATCGTATAACATCTCAAGAATCACGTTTCGATTGTTCTACCCAGCAGTGACAATCATTACAACCACTATATATATATATATATAATTCAATGCATTTCTTCGCAATGCAAAATCAAAAGGCTAACAAACTAAGCAAAGATATCTAAACATATGGAAAATTATATTAGTCTCGAATTTCAACAAATGAATGGGAGTTCACACAAACAGACATAATTCACCATGAAATTTGAATCCAATTAACAAGCATAAAATGAAGAAAAAAATCACACAAAATAACCACAAAGTTGAAAAAATTATATCTTAAATTTATTTATAACGGTAATACCTCGTGCTCCCGGAGTTTTTTATCAAGTTCCATAAAATTTTCTTGAGAATCATATTGACCTGAGTGGTAGAAACATCTTTTTAAGAACTGCTCCATCTTTTCACCACAATTTTCCCTGAAAAATCATAAGAATATTCCATCTCTCAAATTCTTCATCCAGTAGACAAGGAGAACATGTTTTTTCATGTCAAACAAAATCACTGCTAGAAGCTGCAGAAACCAATTACCTCTTGTCAATTCTGCAAGTAAGAGTCTTGCTGACCATATTCCTTAATTCGGCATCCGTCATCTTGCTACGGGCGTAACCAAAGATACTGAAATGCTGCAACCAATAATAAATCAACTACAGATCAATCCTAGCGTAATCATCCATTATGCTTATGTAAATCAAGAAATTTTTCTATACTTGCTCATTTGTTTTAAACACATATTAAATATTTGTACACGTAAAGTGATGGTACTGTTAATATGAAGTTAGACCTCAGGGAGGCAATCCTCATAGTAAAGTGCAAAAAGAGCAGGAAATATCTTCTTTTTGGCAAGGTCTCCAGAGGCTCCTACAACAGTAATACTGACAGTCGATTTATCACCATCTACATTTGAATCAATAGGCTTTTTCTGTTCTTCTGGAGGAGTAACCGAGAACAACCCTTCTTTCAATTTCTTGACTGGAGCTTGGTTTTCAATTGCAGACATTGCAGCAGCCAAAGCACCTAAAAATTTATTTATTCTGATGTCATAACTCAAAATGGGAGTACATTATGCAAGAAATTAAATCACCGCGGGGAAAAATTTCAAGAAGAAACATTAAATAACAAACTTCTTAATTTTGATCATAGATTGTGAAAATAACAAAACAATCAAGGTTTGAGGATTCAGCCAAACACTAATTAAAAGAAATGTCTTTCTCCTTAAATTCTTTTGGGGTCCTAGTTTCCACCGTACTCAAATTTTATAGATAGAAAAATATCTCCACCGTCACATCGGCTACTCAGAACGAGGAGCAAATACCCAAAGAAGGTTATTTCAACAATACTGAGAACAATAATTCAATCAAAAAACTACAGCCAGCAAGAACATAAAAACGAAACAATTCTGAACAGTTCATAAAAAAAATTTTAAAAAATAAACAAACAAGAAATAAATCCTAACAAAGAGTTGAACGAATTCAGGAATAAAGACTAAACAAGGATGAAAAATAAAATCAACCATCTTGCATGAGAATCACATTGGGAAAATTGTTGCAATCGCCCTGCAAAGAAACGCTCTTTGAGCCCCATTTTTTCGGAGAAATCAAGGAATATGGAATGTTTCTAAGATGTTGAAGAGACCCGATTGACGAAGAATTGGAATAAGCCGACGATGAAGAACAGCATCGATTTGATGAAGGCAATGCGGCCATAGTAACAAAAACTCTCTGTTTTTCCGAAAACTTCGAGGAAAGACAAGATTATATGTTGTACGACTGGGAAAGAAAAAACGAATCTTTATAATTAAAACAAATTCTCTGATTATATGGGGAAAATGGAACAGCTTGATAGAGCTTGGGAATTGTCGAAGGGCGAGACTCCTGAGATCTCCCAAAGGCTGCTTGAGGAAGAGTTGTTTGTTCCTTTTTATAATCATAATTTTATATATGTTTTTAAAAATTATAATTTTATGTTTTTTTAAAAAATTATTTTATTTTTGAACATGCAGATGGTAATTGTTCCATTATTTATAAGTCTAATTTAATTACTTAATTAACAGCATAATTATTATACTTAAAAAAATAAATGACATAAATTATTTGTCCAAATCGCAAGGGGTAAAAAAGAAAGCTTCAAATTTTAGTGTAATTAATGGTACATTGACACTTGCCTAATATTTTGTATTTGTGCGGTAAAATTTTCATCCACCAAATTAATTTACACTCCTTGAACTAAAGTAAAGTCTCCTCTGCGATGGGTTCCACGCAACGATATTTTATTTCAGCTGTCGAAATTGGAACACTATATTTCAGCATGAATTTGATTTACTTAATAATATATATTAAGTGTTTTAGTACTCGGTGAGGACATAAATTTGATTTATTTAATATAAGAAATCGAACTATGAAATAGTTGTGTAATATTTCAATATGTATCGTGCGAGGAAAATGGTAAAATGATATAAATCAAAGTGAAGTCAATACTTATACTGGTTTCTAGAGTGAATATCGTAGGCTAATTCAGTGCAGCACTTTTACCCACATACTCAAACAAATTTAGTATAATTAATTATTTTTGAGCCAAAATGAACTCAAATTTATGGACTTAAAGTCACGTTGTTCAGTTGAATAATATACCCAATAACATGTTGACTCACTTCCCGGATCGAAAACAATTAAACTCACATAAATCCATAATAATATTATATTGTCAATTTTGGACTTAAACTCTCGTGTAGTTTGTGCAATTACATAACGCCCATGTATATTAATTTTGGTTCACAAAGACCAACCCTTGTCTACGTATTTGATTTACGGCAAAAACTTGTGTGAGACGATCTCACGGGTCATATTTTGTGAGACTGATCTCTTATTTGGATCATCCATGAAAAAATATTACTTTTTATTGTGAATATTGATACGGTTGACTCATCTCATAGATAAAGATTCGTGAGACCATCTCACAAGAAACTTACTCGATAGCAGCAGTGCAGCACAATAATACATCTAAAGCAAATAAAAAAAATTTTAATTTATTTTTCCTAGACAACTCCAATTAATACAACGGTAAATTTCAAAAAAATGTCTCTGTCAATGTTTCAATTAAAATTCAGTACCTAGCCATTACTTTTTAGAAATCAATACCTGACAAATCTATACATTTAGTTTTAACTACCCATAAAGCAAACTTTACATTTTTACCCTTTATTATTTAAATAAATATATTATTTTATCCACAAAAATTATATCATTTTTCTCCATTTAGAATATAATTTTAACAAAATATAGTTTCTCAATTATCATGGAATAAAAGTAAATACTTATTTTGACATACAAAGTACATATTATGGGGTTTCAGATACTTGATTTCGTTCTTTGAATACTCTAAATATATAAGAAAATATTATATTTTCGAGCATTTACCATAAATTCAATCATTGTTGGTCCTTTCATGAAAAATATATTAGGATGACTTATTCATGTCATTTTATTTTTTTTAAAAAAAAAACGTAGGTCATTACTCAACATGAAATAAGATTAAATATTTATTTTGACAAACAAAATACATATTTTAGAGTTTTAAATGCTTGATTTTACTCTTTGAATACTCTAAATGTGTAAGAAAATACTTGATCTTCGAGCTATCACAATAATTTCAATAATTGTTGGTATTTTCATTGAAAATACATTAAGATGACTTATTCATGTCATCTAATTTTTGAAAAAACACAGTTTCTCACTCATTGTTGAATTAGAAAAATTACTTATTTTGATCGATAAAATACCTATTTTCGGGTTCCAAATATTTGATTTGGCTATTTGAATACTTCAAATGTGTAAGAAAATAATTAAGTTTCAAGTAATATTAAGTGACTTTTGATTGTGTCATTTGTGAAGTTAAAATGTGATACTTAAATTGGTACACATAGTATTTAATTAGAGTATATAAATACATAATTTTACCCCGCAAATACTCATATCCAATTATTTGACGATGCCAAAATATAATTTGAAGTTAATATTAAGTGACACCGATGATGATATTCGTGAAGCAAAAATGTGATAATTTGAAGATAATATTGAATATTTTTTGATGATGAGATTTGTGAATAAAAATCGTGCTACCTAAATTTGTACAAATAGTACCTAATTTGATTTCACATATATTTTATTTTATCCTTTTAAGACTCGATTTTGATTATTTTGGAATATAAAAAAATATTTTCAAGTAATATTGAGTGACTTTTTATGTGTCATTTGTGAAGTTAAAATGTGATACGTAAATTAGTACAAAAAATATCTAATTCGAGTATATCAATATTTTATTTTACTCCCTAAATGACAAGTATTTTAATTTGAGTTTGCAAATACTTGATTTTGTAAATGAGATACTTACAATATGTATTAAAATACTGGATATTCGAATAAGCAACGTAAGTTCACCAAATATTGATATTTTTATGGAAGACACATTTGGATGACATATTCATATTATTTAATAATTAAAAAAAATAAATTCTCAACTAAGCATAAAAATTTTAAAGTACTTAATTTTACTTGAGAAGTACCTAATTTGAGTTTGCAAATACTTGATTTCGTAAATGAGATACTCGCAATATGTATTAAAATACTAGATATTCGAATAGGCAACATAGGTTCACCAAGTATTAATATTTCCATGGAATAAGCGTTTGGATGACATATTCATATCATTTAATATTTTTCTGTAAAAGAAAAAAATTCCCAACTAAGCATAAAAATTTTAAACTATTTGTTTTTATTTGAGAAATACCTAATTTGATATTGCAAATATTTAATTTGGTACATGATATACTAATAATATGTAATAGAATACTGGATATTCGAATATGCAACGTAAGCTAACAAAGTGTTTATCTTTCCTTGGAAGATGCATTTGGATGACATATTCATCTTATTTAATATTTTTTTTGTAAAAAAAAAAAAACAAATTATCAACTAAGCATTGAAATTTTAAAATACTTATTTTTACGTGAGAAATATCTAATGTGATACCTAAATTAATACAAATAATGCCTAATACGAGTCCACAAATACTTGATTTTACCATTTAAATACTCAAATTCGATTATTTGATGGTGTCAAAATATATAATTTGAAGTCAATATTGAGTTGCCTTTGATGATGAGATCCGTGAAATAAAAATATGATACCTAAATTGTTACAAGTATTATATAATTAGATTCCACTGATAATTGATTTTACCCTTTGAAAACTCAAATTTCATAATAAGTATAATGAAAGAATATTGATGCATATAATGAATGATTACCATGATAAATAATAAACTATGTTTATTTATTTAAATGATATGAATAAGTATCCTAATGAATTTTTCATTGAAATATTACATATTCGAATATCCAGTATTTTAATGCATATTGTGAGTATCTCATTTACGAAATCAAGTATTTGCAAACTCAAATTAGGTATTTCTCAAGTAAAACTAATCATTTTAAAATTTTCATGCTTATTTGAGAATTTTTTTACCAAAAAAATATTAAATAAGATGAATATGTAATTCATGATTAGTGATCGAGCAAAACTTTCATTGTAAAATTCTTAGTAAAAATTAATAATATTCAAGCTCGAAATAATCGCAAGTGCACGATGTCAAGTAATAATATAGTCATGGACTTTCAATAATCGCAAATGCACGATGTCAAAATGTTCCATGCTTAGTGATTGAGCAAAACTTTCATTGTCTAAGGACTATATTTCTCAATTATTATTATCAGTTATTCAATTTTTAGCCGCGATATTTCAGATGATTGTTTACTACTACGATTATTAAATAAAAACTCAATGAAATGGTTCAAGGATTAAATGATGAAATAAATAAGCTAGAATGATTGATTAAAGTTCAACGAGAAATGAATTTGTTGGGAATCTCGGTTCACCTACCCCTCGTTAATCTACTTAATTCATTCGACAATTATCTATTCTTTCGACGAGATTTCATATCCAATTGAACACGCCATCTTAAGCTATGCCAAACTAATTCAACTTAGTGAAGTAATTAAATCTCTTTAATTATTTATCAATTGTGAATTGCATGTCGTTTTATTAAATCCCATAGCTTTCGACCTATTGGACTATGACTATCGACGTGTATCCGACTTCATATTTCTCTGTAAATTGTAAATCCACGGATTATGCTACTCGTTCCTATCACGTGCTATTCTCTCGAAGAACATCGTCCGGAAATTTTCAAATCTTCGCTCTAAGCTTTTTTTCTCTTTCAAAGCTTTGTGGCTGCTGAAAAGTCCTTAGACATGTCATCCAAATGTATCATGGATGGAAACGCGAGCACTTAGTGAAATTACGTTACATATTCGAATATCCAGTATTTTAATACTCATTATGAGTATCTCATTTACCAAATCAAGTATTTTAAAACTAAAATTAGGTATTTCACAAGTAAAACTAAGTACTTGAAAAAGTTCAATACTTAGTTGCGAATTTATTTTTTTAACAATAAAAAAAATTATTAAATGAAATGAACATGTCATCCAAATGTATCTTGGATGGAAATGCGAGCACTTGGTGAACTTACTTTGCATATGCTAATATCCAGTATTTTAATACTCATTCAAAGTATTTAATTTAACAAATCAAGTATTTTAAAATTGAAATTAGGTATTTCGCAAGTAAAACTAAGTATTTCAAAAAGTTCAATGCTTAGTTGCGAATTTGTTTTTCTTTTAAAAATTAAAAAATATATTTAAATGAAATGTACATGTGATCTAAATGCATGTTGGATAGAAATGCGAGCACTTAGTGAACTTACATTGCCTACTATAATATCCAGTATTTTATTAACTTTTATGAGTATTTCAATTACCAAATCAAGTATTTAAAATTGAAAATTAGGTATTTCGCAAATAAAAGTAAGTACTTCAGAATGTTCAATGCTTAGTTGCGAAATTTTTTTAAAAAAATTAAAACTAATTAAATGAAATGAACATGTAATCCAAATGCATATTGGATGGAANTGAAACAATTTTTTGTTAAAATTATATTTTAAATGGAGAAAAATGATATAATTTTTGTGGATAAAATAGTATATTTATTTGAATAATAAAGGGTAAAAACGTAAAGTTTGCTTTATGGGTAGTTAAAACTAAATGTATAGANAAGTATTTTAAAATTGAAATTAGGTATTTCGCAAGTAAAACTAAGTATTTGAAAAAGTTCAATGATTAGTTACTAATTTTTTTTAACAATAAAAAAATAATTAAATGAAATGAACATGTCATCCAAATGCATCTTGGATGGAAATGCGAGCACTTGGTGAACTTACGTTGCATATTCGAATATCCAGTATTTTAATAACCATTTTGAGTACTCATTTACCAAATCAAATATTTTAAAATTGAAATTATGTATTTCGCAAGTAAAACTAAGTATTTGAAAAAGTTCAATGCTTAGTTACGAATTTGTTTTTTTTAACAATAAAAAAAATAATTAAATGAAAATGAACATATCATCCAAATGCATCTTAGATGGAAATGCGAGCACTTGGTGAACTTACGTTGCATATTCGAATATCCAGTATTTTTATACCAATTCTGAGTATCTCATTTACCAAATCAAGTATTTTAAAATTGAAATTAGGTATTTCGCAAGTAAAAATAAGTATTTGAAAAAGTTCAATGATTAGTTACGAATTTGTTTTTTTTTAACAATAAAAAAAATAATTAAATGAAATGAACATGTCATCCAAATGCATCTTGGATGTAAATGCGAGCACTTGGTGAACTTACGTTGTATTTTCTAATATCCAGTATTTTAATACTCATTCTGAGTATCTCATTTATCAAATCAAGTATTTTAAAATTGAAATTAGGTATTTCGCAAGTAAAACTAAGTAATTCAAAAAGTTCAATGCTTAGTTTCGAATTTGTTTTTCTTTTAAAAATTAAAAAATATTTAAATGAAATTTACATGTCATCTAAATGCATGTTGGATTGAAATGCGAGCACTTGATGGAATTACATTGTCTACTAGAATATCCAGTATTTTATTAACTTTTATGAGTATCTCAATTACCAAATCAAGTATTTAATATTGAAATTAGGTATTTCGCAAATAAAAGTAAGTACTTCAAAATGTTCAATGCTTAGTTGCGAATTTTTTTAAAAAAATAAAAAAATAATTAAATGAAATGAACATGTAATCCAAATGCATCTTGGATGGAATGCGAGCATTTGGTGAACTTACGTTGCATATTCGAATATCCAGTATTTTAATACTCATTATGAGTATCTCATTTATCAAATCAAGTATTTTAAAATTGAAATTATGTATTTCGCAAGTAAAACTAAGTACTTGAAAAAGTTCAATTTTTAGTTGCAGATTTGTTTTTTTAACAATAAAAAAATAATTAAATGAAATGAACATGTCATCCAAATGGATCTTGGATGGAAATGTGAGCATTTGGTGAACTTGCGTTGCATATTCGAATATTTAGTATTTTAATACACATTCTGAGTATTTCATTTACTAAAACAAGTATTTTAAAATTGAAATTAAGTATTTCGCAAGTAAAACTAAGTATTTCAAAAAGGTCAATCAGTTGCGAATTTTTTTTTTAAATAAAAAATATTTAAATTCAATTTACATGTCATCCAAATGTATCGGAAATGATGAGTGGAAAGAGAAGATGACCAACAAAAATTGGTATTTATATAATTTTTTATTAATTAAAAGAGTAAAAAGGTAAAAATACATGAAACATATAGTAAAAGCTAAGTTAGTCTTTTGTCAGATATTAAAATACAAAAAAAACTTATGAGTACTGAATCTTAAATAAATCATAGACAGATATATTTTTCTCCAATTCACCCTTAATACAACCGCATATCCGCTTAAATATTCAAATTCATTACATTGAACTAATAGTGTCTTGGATTATGTGTCGACTGCTTTATTAATTTGAATAAAATATTTATTCAATGTGGGGTTGCTTTTTTGTTTTTATGAGGTGTCGTAAATTTCATTATGATAATTTGGTTTTCTTGTACGGACTGTATTGAGGATAATGACCTTCGGCAATGAAATTAAGTAAATTTTGAGAAATCAAATGCCTCCACCAGTGCGTCACTGGAATCTAAAAATATGAGTTTAGCAAAAATTATCATTAATAATTTTTTAAAAATCGTTTTTTAGTACGTACTAATGTGCTTCTGTGCTAAGGAAAGTAGCCCATTAAATATTAATTAGCAGTGCGCCTGTACTCGAATAGTTCATGAGCCCACACTGTTTTTTTTAATTATATTATTTTTACCCTTCACGATTTTTGTATGAAGTGATTGATAATAAAACATTAAGCATTAATAAGTTACATATCAGAAAGAAACAAATAAAAAAATAAATTTTTTTTCTTTCAAAGCTCTGAATTAATCAAACTCGTTTCATGAGAATTTGCTCAAACTATCTTAATTTAACTTCAAATTGGATGCATGTGGATTATTAAATGATGAAAACTCTAAACGCATCAATAATCAGTGGAACAAAACTATTTATTTGTTATAAATTTAGTTTTAGCAAATAATTTGATAATCCATGCATATCATGTGTGTATATATATCGATATATTCTAGTAGTTTTCGGACGACCTTTGTCTGTTAACCCTTTCAATAAAAGCCTCCACTCTTTTGTTTAGCTCCTCCGTAGGAATTTTTGTAAGATCGTCTACTTTTGTCCTACGAATATTAACTTTTTTCATCCTTTTCACAACCTTTTCATCCCTAGCAATCTCGCAAGCCATCATCTTCTCTTCTTTGTTTATTTCATTTTCAATCCTTTTCTCCTCAAGATTCAATCCCTTCACGTATCCCCCTTCTCTTTGATCATCGCCAACGGTTTCGGATTTAACCTCGCGAAAACTCTTGCTTCTTACAACAAATTCATCATAAACGTCTGAAGCTGTTGATAACTTGGATGATTGAGTTGCTAGCCTTGATTCTCCGACGAGGATAGACACAATGATGTTTCCCAAAATAAAGAAGCATTTGGCATCAAAGAAACAGGACAGATTCTCCGGAAGAGAAACAAAGAAGAAGTGCTTCGCGGAGGGTAACCAAAAGGGGTATGAAACAAACAAGAAAGTGATCAAAGTTGTTAGAGAATAGAGAACAAGATTGTAAAGAAACTGTGCTCTCTTATATTTTTTCATGGCTTGGATCTTCTCTTTGGGCCTCATTGAATTTTCCATTGATGAAAATCTTTATTTTGTTTGGTGTTTTCTTTGAGTTTGGAGAATCAGACTTTCTCATGCATTTCACAGAACAAAGGGCAAGAGCAAATGATGGTCTTTATATAGTGAGTGGGATACTATGGTGGATTCCGCACATGCTTCCTTTCAAGAACTTTAATAAAAGTTGACACAAACTAAAGCCTAAACTTTTCTAAAGCATTACGATTAATTAAGCATGCCAATGGCAACGTGGGAAGTATGCTCTATATATTTAAGGGTTTTTTGTATCTGTTTCGTGTATGAAATCAAAAAATTTATTCGAAAAATGAAACTATAATATATTTTAACATATCAAACTTGTGTTTATTTTACAAAAAAAAATAAATAAATGCTGATTTTAGTTGAGGGCAGTGACATTAATTTTCAATAATTTAAGGACTTCACTTCCAATTTTTGAAAAAACTGTGATACAAGAAATATTCGTTGGTATTACTTACGTAGATAAACAGTTTCCTTTGGAATCACTGTCAAAATAAAGTTGAATCAATAAATACATTCATCACATTTTTTAAAAAAAAATAGTGATTCATTGATTCGATCTCGGCATGTATCTTTAACTTAACATGTCCATTATTATGGTCACCTCTGTGATCGCTTTATGGAAGGAAAAAGATCCACCCGTATTGTATACGTACAACTACGTACACCGTGATCCTGTAAGGTAATCAAGATTGTATTTTTAGGTTTAATTTGGACGTTTGTTTATCATATCCAGCTAGTTTAGATCTCTGGATCATATGTTCTTTTTTCCTCGGAATTATTCAGCCCTTGAGAGGTTACAAGAGCAGAATTATTAAGCAAGTGAGGGCTAATATCTTCCCGATATAAATAGTTATGACATCACATTTATCTAACAGATGTTCCATGAAGTAAATTGGAGAGACAAATAGACAACAAATCGTGGCAAATGTCTTTCATTCTCTTTATTAATTAAAATTTTTGAAGCAGTTATAGGTGAAATTAAAATACTGTCAAAGATATAGAAAAATTAAATAGATATCACAGCCATTCGTTTATATTATGTTGAACAAAATCGATCGTATGATGTAGTTTTAAATTTTTTTTAAAGACGGGAAAAAAAAAAAAGGAATATCACCTACACATGAGGCGCCCACAGAAAGAGAAGGCTGAAATTCCGAAAGCACAAATGAAGGTTCCATGAAGGAGTCCCATCAAAGTATTGCCAATACAAAATTAATTTGAGTTGTTACTTTATAACACAAGCAAAAAAAAAAAAAAGGAATCATTATTGTTGTTGTCGACTAGTTCTAAAATTTTCATTTGGTTAAGATTCATATTTGAATCTAACTATCCTAAAACATAGCTCAAGAGGGGATGATTGTTCAAGTTTATACATACAACTCTTAAAGACTCGATACATCTGATGTGATACATTTAACATATCTTCTCCCGCTATGAATGAATAACTGAAGCGTGAAGTTTATATGACATATCAGGTGGCTCATAAGGCAGTCCAAAGGATTCTCCAAGTTCATACATACATATAACTTCTAAAGACTTAATACAGCTGATGTAAGACATTTAACACACCTCCTCAAGTTCATGAATAAAAAACTTGAACATGATGTTTACAAGACATATTTGGTAGCTCAGAAGGCAGTCAAACACATAACAGTGAGTCTTATATTTGATACCATGTTAAAATTGATACTTAGACATAATTCAACCCCAAAAGCTATTTCAAAGGTGAATGATTGTCTAAATCCATATATATAACTCACAGTGACTTAATCTAGTCGATGTGAGATATTTAACACACCTCCTCACGTCTAGCAATGAATAACTGGAGCATTGAGTTTACAAAACACTATTGAATGACCCATAGAGCAGTTCAACACATAACCATAAACATCGGCTCTTATACAATATTAAGATTGATAATTGAACATAATTCAACCTAAAAAGATCAGGGAGAGAATTATTTTAGTTTATACATACAACTTCCAAGAACTTAATCCAGCAAGAGAATTGACTAGAACGAGGTTATCAACTACTTGGATTTCGATAGGAGACTGATAGCCCAATCCAATCCCCGATGAGGTACATATAACACATTTCTCGTTCCCATTTATTTCACACACCTAGCTATAGGCATACAAATAGTTTTGTAAAAAGAATGTATTCATTAGAATTCTTACATATCATTTAATGGTAATTGATGCGAGTACCATCTCATGTAGTATAGGTTAGGTTTAATAATCGTGGGTGGAAATGTACAGCTTATTTGGGACTAAATTTGTGATGGACCCCCGAAGTTGATTCAGGAGATCGATATATGACAAATTTTAATTGATCCAACGATGGATGAAATCTGATATTGTGTGCCCGATGAAACTTTGGGTGATTTTCAAATTGTTTGAATGTTACCTGATGAATTCAACTCGAATAGAATATTTTTAATTTGGTGCCTAATACGTTTGGATCATTTCATCGTTGGGCTTCAGAGCCCATTACTTATAGGCCCAAACATGTCCATCAGAGACCCATTTTACTATTGCTTGCATGTGGATTCCACTAGAATATANGCTGCAATTCCTTCACAACTCTCACATTTCTTTTTTCCCCAATCTTCAAAGCAAAGCATGAAGGTGAGAAACAAAGGCAAAGTTCACCCCTTTATTTCCTCGTCCTCTTCTTCATCTCATACTCCTAGCAAAGATGACTTTCCCGTACTGAGACTTTTACCGGCCGCCATTTTTACTCTCGTGTCAGTTCTATCTCTCGATGACCGTGAAGTTCTTGCATACATGATTACAAGATCTCTTAAATCCACCAACAACCCTTCATTTATTCACGATGAAGATGAGAAAAGAAGTTCTAAAAAACTGTCTTTTGGTACTTTGCACGGGCATAAATCGCCTGCTTTGTTCGATTGTGAGTGCTTTTATTGTTATACGAGTTTTTGGTTTAGGTGGGATTCTTCACCTAACCGTGAACTGATTCACCAGGCGATTGAGGAGTTAGAGGAGCATTTGAACAAAGGAGAAGTGTCGATGAGCTGTGGAAATGGAAAGAACAAGAGAAAGGAGAAAACGGGTCGCCGGAGAAATGAGAGAATAAGAGTTGGTAATGGAGTTCTTGAAAATCCGGCGGTTGTGTTACTACCGGAAAATCAAGAAAGTCTTGTTCTTGACCAGCCGGCGAGTGGGGTGGAAGCTGAGGTTGACGAAGCGGGAAGAGGGGTAGATGAGGCGGAGTTGGGTGACGTGGGGGTGCCGGTGGTGTCCGTGCACAGCCACAAGGGTTTCGCTAGGAAGGTGTTGCCGGACGTCATGGGTATATTCAACTCACGTTTGTGGAGTCTCTGGAATCCAAATGTGTAAGGAAAATAATGGTAACTTGGAAACTTTATTGTATTTTTTGGAAAATTCAAGGAAAGAAAGGAGAAAGAGAAGAAATTAAAAAAGAAACATAAAAAATTTCGGTGGATGGTCAAAATTCGAATTCCAACAGATATTTTATGGTTCCTTTCCCTTTTATCAGTGACATTTGTTTATTTGGGGTGTATCTCAATATATTGATATGTAGGCCTATTTTGGTTCCCACTTCTTCTTCAGTTGAGTATGATGCAATAATTCTAAAAGTGAAATATGAATCACTTTACAAAAAGTGTTAACTAAAGCATTGCTTAGTGACTAAGGATGTAGGGTTGGTGGGATATTTTAAATTTTATTATTATTATTATTATTATTATTATGATAATGATTGTGGGTTACTTGAATAAAAGCCGTATGTTATGTNACTATGATAATGATTGTGGGTTACTTGAATAAAAGCCGTATGTTATGTCACTAAATACTGAGAATAATTAATGTATGGTTCTGTGAATTAATATATACTTTGATTTCGTTTTTTTTTTTAACTTCATTGTCCGAAACGAAGAAAAAAGAAGCTGAACATTTTATTCAGGTAGGAAATTTGTATTACATTAGAAATACTTTATTTTAGGTAGGCAGACAATTTTCCTTTCTCGGTTTGATCGTCAAACTTCAAATGAAAAAAATACCTGTAATTCTTTAAAAAATTTACATTTGGACACGCATGCTTTTGTTTCTTAGCAGACAACCATTTTGAAAATGGGGTTTGTTTGAAGGAAGAATACGAATTAAATAAACCATTATTTCGGACTCCTAGGTTCTCCTCAAAGCGCAAGGAGAATTTTCGAACAAAAACACCATGTTTGACCAAATTTTTTAGTGTGAACAAGTATTATTTTTTTTGTTTTTGATATTATGAATAATAAATAAATAAAGTTTTATATCAGGGGAAAGAAGGAGGCGTGATTCTCTTGGACGGAGAAGTTAAAAAAAAATTAAAAGTCAATATGAAAATATTAATATGTAGTTTATTTTTTAGAATAATACCGTTTGAGATTATTTATATACAAGGCCTAGTCCTAGTAATTATAATCTTGTTTTACCCTAACTATATATAATTATTATGTCTCTAGCTTAGTTACTACACATCCGTTTGCATCATCAACTTTATGTAAAGGAAGAAATAAAATCTTGACTTTAGTTTCCTAGCTATCTATCTAGCTTCCTCGAAAATGATAAAACAATTTCTAAGTTTTGCCGCTCAAGGATTGTGGTCCATGCCGAACATATATATCACGAAATTCTTGGATGAAAATCATCAGTATTCAATATATATGAGGAAGGTACTTTTAATTTTATTTAATATGTTATAAAAATTATTATAAAATGCAGACATAGGCCATAAGCAGTCGGTCACCAATCACCTAGACGATTTTGTTATAAATATGTAAATTTTCTTGTTAATATCCATAATTCTCCTACAATTTTTTTATACCGGATTCAAACTCAAAAATTCATATCATATTTTTTATCTTTATCTTATACAACGTAACCGTTCAGCGCTCAGGTGGTCCTAGGTTGGTAAGAAATAAATGTAATTTAAATAAAACATATATTTTTCAAAAAACAAATTTTATTTAAAATTAATTAATTTAACTTTGTGAAAAGGACTCGCTGGAAATGCATGTAGTGGGGGATTTTGGCCAATGTATGGGACAGTTGGATCATATAAAGGAGTGTAAACGAATCGAATCAAACTGAATTTTAAGAAATTTTCAGTATTCGAGCTCGAGTTCGAATCCGAATAAACATATTCGAAGCTCGATTTGAAACTCGAACTTTTATTATTTTCGATTCGAACTGATCCTCGAGTTCGAATTCGATTCGAACTTTTCAAATACTATAT
>NC_133317.1:5216124-5304390 GCF_012295235.1 Primulina huaijiensis | reverse complement strand
TTAATAATATTTTATTTATTTTTTAAATATAATGCTAAGGTTCGCGAACAGTTCGCGAACAATCGAACAATATAATTTTAGCTCGAATTCGATTCGAAAAATATTCGAACATGTTCGAGTTCGGGTCGAATTCGATAGTTTCGAATTCGAACCAAATATTATTCGAACCGGCTCGAAAAGTTCGTGAATGTGTTCGGTTCGTTTACATCCCTAATCATATATACATAAATTCTAGTTGAATGGGTTTGGGACCAATGCGAGAATTGAATGCCAGCTTGTGTGAGAGTACTGTCATAACTAGAATATGGATATTCGATTGAAACTGCGGCACTCATTTTGTGAACCCCGTGAATATTACTCTGCAACTTATGGTTCGTCAGAGATTTTGAAGATAGAATTATTCTTACACAAGCTCATAATGATATAAAAACTTTTACACTTATATATAATAAAACATTAAAAATATTATAATAAGTAAACATGAAATTACTTTTAATTTTTAAATATTTTATATAAAGTATGAATAATTAAAATATTTCCAATACTCTGAACAACTCGTTAATATATTATTACATGACCCTATTTATGTTGAGGATTAAGGATAGTAGGACAAACAGAAAATGCACAGATTGTGGTGTGTGTGTGTGTGTGTGGACACAAAAACTAGGTAATTTGATTAACATATGAGCTCCGAGTTGATTGGTAGTTCTAACTCTCTCGAAGAGCTAAAAAAACAAATAATTTGATTCAATACAGTGAATTGAATTGGAAAAAGAATTCATAAAAGCAACCAAATTAATTTTTCCCTCATAGATTGGAATAAACATTTGTACAAGGAAGAAAATAGGTCAAAAACAAGAAAGACATATTAGAAAATCTGTCGAAAATATGCGAAATAACTAAGCTAAAATTTGAAAGATTTGCAAAAAGATTTTTGCACTGGAGTTCTTGATGATGACAAGTTGTGTAAACTCTTTTATGATGTGTCGTATCTGTTTTTGCTCACATTGCTCCAAGTAATTCTCCCTCATTCCCATGATTATCACAACTTCCCCAACGCGCAAGTTCTCAAACGGCCAAAACTCCTCTAACCTAATGGGCTCTAACTTGTGGGCTTTAGCGTGACTTTCGATATTTGAGTCCAACAAATGCTCTCGTAACTACTTGGCCAATGAGCCAATTTGGATATTTAATTATGTTTACCTTACCCCACTTAAATACAATTTATAAAGAGGTCCAAAATAGAAAGATTCCTAAACGAGGAATATCTTAATCTAGCACAATTTTCCTTGATACATATTTTGTCTGAAATCAATGAAAACAGAAGAATGTCAGTTGGTAGAATTCCATAAATTTTCACTACCACCTGTTGAAAGTTTTTGGAAATATAACTCTTCTTACTTCTTCATTAGACCATATTTCAGAGCAAAATATTCTTTTATATTATCAAAATATACATTTTTGGATATCCTTCTCCACATTTGTGTGACATAGAAGTGAATTCATAAAACAATGATTATCATATATCTAAAAATCTCCAGATAATTCATATTTCTCGACGTTTTGTTTACGAGCACTGTCTGTCATTCCTCGCCTTGATAATAATTTTGCTGATATTCAACAGCTTCTTCCAATCCACTCACTGTGGTCGGTATGATCTTGCTCACTTTTACTGTCAAGAAACTCATGGCTTCTTCTAAACGTCTTGTGGCACTTGACATAATAAATTCTTAATTCTCGAGTTTCTTATAATCCAGTTATGAGAAAACACAAAGAACTGAGAGTTTTTTAGGGATTTCGTTAAAATGCTCCTATTAATTTATGTTTATCTCCATTTGTTCCACCATGTGATGGACAAATCCTCCAACTATTTCTCATTGTTCTTTAGAGCCTTGTACCTTATGTGAAACTCATGTTTTTTTTTGGAAACATAATTATATGGATCAGAAACCATGTACTCTTAAGTATCAAACATTACATTACATTTTTTTGAATGCATCTTCCATCTAAATTTTTATCATTTCCCTTGTAAAAGAGACTTAAGTAATCCACATTTCATTTCTAGAAACACAACCATGTAAACATGAAGAATTATGATTAGCATATTCTCCATGTTCCCAAATATTTATTCGTGCATTCAGTCGATGTAGTGACCTCTCTAAATAGTATTTATCATCTTCCTGCAATTTTGTCTCGAAAAAATTTGTCCGAGAAATCAATATCTTATCATGTAAAATATCATATTTGAAAAATTAGCATTCATAGGTCTCATTGGGTGTGCCAAGCACGAAATCATGCCTAATAGATGAAATCGGAATTTTAAAATCAAACACTGCAAACCCGAATCAATTGTTAGTTCTAACTCCTTCGATAAGACATAAAAACTAGAAGGTGTGCCAAGCACGAAATCATGCCAAATATATGTCATATCTGCTTTTACTCACATTCCTCTATGCGGTTCTCCCTCGTTCTCACGATTATCACAACTTCCCCGACATGCAGGTTTGACCCAATTTCTCAAACCACCAAAATTTCTCTAACCTAATAACCTCTAACTTGAAGGCTTTACTTGTTTTGTATTTGCCAGGATTTGGGTCCAACAATACTAGTATCCGATGCATGACTTGTGTGCTTGTACAATTTGTTTTTTAAATCGAAAAAAAATAAATGGTAATTTTCTTATTTATTTAAAAGGCCACACTAACTAAAAAATACGGTCTAGCGACCTCAGCCTTAATATTGAATAGAGATAGAGATATACATTTGTATTTTTAATTTATATGAAGTAATTTGATAAGATTATAAATATTAATATTATTTCCTAAATGAAAGGGTGAAATAGAATTTTAGCAAAATTATTTATACAAACTATATAAATGAACATATGAAATAATTAATAGATCTGAAACTTGTAATTTCGAACAACTAAAATCCAACTTTCCAATACGATTCTTTATTGGGCTTGGTCATTTGAAAACGGTGAACCTGTTTTATTGGGAATGTACAGAATGGGTTTGGCCCATTTAAAATTAATCATCACCGTAATAATCAATGGCCGCTAAGTCGGTCCATTGGATTCCTCGCCCTCCAAGAGGGGAGGACCTAGTTTCTTCGTAGTCAAGTGATCATCATTAATTTTTTAACATTATTATTATTATTATTATTATTATTATTATTATTATTATTATTATTATTATTATTATTGTGTAACATTCAGATTAATTTAGTAGGAGATCTAACGACCAAATTAATATGTCCATTGTAAAAAAATACAAAAAATGAATAAAGAGTTTTTTTATACAAAAATTTATGAAAATCTATTGCAACTTCATTATGTTTTTTAAAATACAAAGTCATCAAATGAATAAAAAATTAATATTTCAAAATCATGTCTGCAATACCTCGGAAATGTAAATAACATTTAACAAAATAATGTAAAATAATAAAATAAATTGCTAAAATAAATGAATTTACTAGCGTACACGCTCAATCTCATTGCAAGATGCATATTATTTTGTTGTGATAATCATATAATTTTTATTTTGGTAACGGGATCGATATATACATATTGTATAAATTCTTGAATTTAACACATTACAAACTACATTAATTAGATAAATTATATCAGACGAGTCCAGATGTGACATGCTCGTCTAACAAGTCATTAATAAAAAAATCGAACTTGTGATCAATTTCCTACCAACATTAGTCACAAGTGCACTCATTCATCAACTTGATACTCATAAGATACTAATAACGTATAATTTACCCATATAATATATTGGTTTTTACACCAATTTCTAGAACGATATTGACTGAATTAGTATATGCAAAGCAGCTTTGAAATTTTGGAACTTTCTTTTTACTTTCGAATATATAAAGGTAATTAAACAATCCACATATTTAAAAGCAAGCACGATTCCGCCATCTGCATGTAAAGTAATTTATTATCCCCAAAAAGAAGAATAAATAAATCAATAAATAAAGACAACCTTTGACCAGAACTATGGTAATAAGCTTAAATTCTACTCCACCCCCAAATTTACTTACGTATACTTGTTTGAAATTATTTATCCGACTGAGAGCCCCGAATTAAAGTCGGGTCTACCATGCATTCGTACCAGTCGTATATAATTTCCGAGTGAGACTATTCTTGCCTTCAAATTTGGTTGACAACTCATTTGAGCTGGCAAGTCAATCATTTGTTCAAACGATATAGTCGAGGACGTATGTCGCGTATCGATATATATAAATTAATGCTCGATATATATAAATTAATTTTTTTAAATTATATGTTTTTCCGGTACTGATTTGGGTCAGTTTGCTAAATTAATAATTTTAATACATTGATATAAGATAATAATTTTTCAAAAGACTATGATATAAATATATGTTCAAATAAATATTATAAATTAATTGTTTTCTAAAATTACAAATACAGTTAAGACAATTTAGTAAAATATGATTATTATTTTATTTGTTTTTTAAATTGAAAATTAAATGTAGTTAGATTTAATATATAACTTTTCTCATTGTTCAATTTTGTCGCGTTCTCTAATAAAAAACTGTGAAGAGTTGTATCTATAAATGTATTCCTTCACGCGATTGATTCCAGAAGTAATTGACTCATATTATCCAATGACATTTATTTTATTAGAATACAATTAATATTATTTAATTATTAAAAACAATGAAAATCAGTCACTTATTTATGTTTATATAAAATATATTTTTTATGCAATAAAATTTATATAAACTGAATCGTAAAAAACTATTTAAAACAATATATTATTAATATATCAATTAATAAATATCTCTCTACATTAATAATATTTAATTATCTCAATATTATTAATTAATAGAGATTTTGCTCGAAAATTGAATAAATTAAGTATACATGATCCAGAAAAGTGTTGGTAAAAAAATATAATATATGACCAATTGATTATAAATATATATACATACTCCACCAATTTCGAAACCTGTCGAAAGTTAGACAAGGACCTCTTTGAATATATGGGGTGGGTTTTAGTCCATTCAAAGTACAAAGAAAATCGGGGGTTACGTAGTGTATACACGCAATTGTGTTTTCATTGGATATCAAAGAATGGAAATTCATTTTCGTCATTACTGGTGTCAATTCGATCACATGCATCACAATCGACGCTCTCCCATAATTTTATCAAGTGTGAGTATAATGGGAGACCGTTTCACGGATCTTAATCTGTGAGACGGGTCAACCCTACTCATATTCACAATAAAAAGTAATACTTTTAGCATAAAAAATAATACTTTTTCATGGATGACCCAAATAAAAGATCCGTCTCACAAATACGACCCGTGAGACCGTCTCACACAAGTTTTTGTCTTTTATCAAAGGTGATTGATGAAAATTGAGATTTATATTTTTTTTCGGAAAAAAAATATATTTTGAAATCATATTGTTTAATATTAATTGGGCTTAGTTTTAAACTCATATAATTAGTTTTCATTATATTCTAAAAAATTCACACCATATATATTAGACTAGAAACATGTCATTCATTTGATAGGGAATTTTTTTTCTTTTTTGGGGATCAAACATTATGAATAGTATAGAATACAGTGTATTAATTGTCATTTTTCATTTCGAATAAGCATAATCAATGCTTCGTAAATATATGTATCGAATCCAATTCATGTACTTCGTCACAAACCACTGGATTTATAAATACCAAATTTGAGTTACCATGAACGGTCGGTACCAATACTAGATCGAAAGGTTAAAGTGCTTAGAAACAAAGAAATTGAGATCGTGAAAGTGTTATGGAGTAATCATGTCATCGAAGAAGCAACATGAGAATCNCTTTTCGAAAATCACACCTTAGAACATACACTAAATTTCGAAAAACCTCCTCTAGTCTCCATAGGAATTTTCGAGCACAGCGAAGCGCTGCCGCCGTCCAGCCGTTGAAGAGGAATTTTCGAAATTCCTGTGCAAGCAACCCTAATTATTCACGTAATTTTTGCATCAAGAATTTAAGGTAAGTGGGCAAATTTTAAATTTTAAATTTTTGGGTTATGTGTTTTTCTTTTTAGAGAAAAAAAAATGCGGTCGAACACCGTCTACTTTTTTTTTAAAATCTTGTTACGTTTTTGTGAGGACACTGTGAGGATTCCCTGAAAATGGGTGGAATTCCAACATATGGCCCTTAACAGTGGGATAGAACTGTTTTACGGCCTGGCCCCCTTAGAGGATTAAAACTTAGGGACTGATATCAGTAAACCATGAAAGGTGAAAAATTGCAGTGTTAAAAATTATGAAAAGCATGCTGTAAATATATGTTATTTTCGAAAATATGAAATTTCTATGTGGTGTTCGATAATTCCCCCATTTACTGAGTATTCCCAAAATACTCACCCCTTACAACCTTTCCCAGATAAATCCGAAGAACAGGTAGAAGAAGAAGAATCGGAACAGTTTTGGGGATGGTGATTAGTAGACAGGATTATTTTTTTTAATTTTAAAAATTTAAAATTTTAGATTAGACGTTTCCGAAAATTTATTTTATTTCAGTTGTAAAGACAGTTGTTTTTTTGAGGAGTTATGAATAATAAACTGGTTTTCGGTTTATACTATGCTACGAGGCTGGTTGTTTCAATTGTGTGATTGTTAAACAACGTCGGTGTCAAATCCCGAGTTTCGGGGCGTGACAGAAGAAGCAACATGAGAACCGAAGAAGAGATGAAGCAACGATATCACCATCCATTAATTGTGAGAAATATTGCGAATAATTTACACGATGAGTCGTGTGTAATATGTATACTAAAAACTAGTAAAAGTTCTAACTTTTGAAAAGTCAGTTTTCTCGAGGACTGATTGTCCACGAAATTGGACCAAGAACAGTATCGTTTTCAATATTTTATTCACATCTTCGAATTCTAGGTATCACACGGAATTGGTTCTGTACCAAATATATAACATATAATATAGTCTTATTCATGTTTTTCGTGGAAATAACAGTTTCTTTTTTTTATCAAATGTGATCCTTTTTATTATTTGGCATAGCGCGCACTACGCCTATATTAAAAAATATTAATAGAAGGAATTGAAGAAATGTCTTGCCATTTTTTTGGTTGTCAGCTGGTGGGGGGTTCTATTCTATCTAAATAAGTCATACACGTGATACTTGGACAGAAATATCTTGTCCTCAATTACATTATATCCTTTTTCCCCAAAAAAATTTAGGAAAAAAAGATCTCCTTGTCCGCGTGGGGTTGGTACAATAGTTATAATTACTGCTAAATACATTATTATTATTATTAAATGTAACAAAAATCCATAATAGGATAAATTTCCGATTGGTGAAAGATATTCAAAATATCAAATATGTGATAAAATGGATGTTCATATTCAATAGGTGGGAAAATTCATAAACTACAGAATCTATCATGTTAAATTAATAAGAATTTGACTGAAAACTTAAGTTGAAGCGTATCTAAAACTATAATCCTGAATTCTTTAGAATGCGTCTTTTATTTTCCAGATCTTTGCGCTTTTTTCCTTGAGAGAATACTTTAGTTTGCTATTGTGAACTATTTTCTTAATGAAAGCGAGAACAGAGAACATCATGTCGCTCAATCTGTGGATCATGACCCATATATAGATAATGTTTTAGCATTATATTTTAATATTTCTGTTTTAACTCAACATAAAACCATAAATTACAGATACGTCTTTACCCATTAAATGCTCACAACCTTTAGATTAGCTTCAACAAATTTTTTTCCCGAAAATTCTCTATTAGATTAAAAAAATTCATCACCCGTAGCCATAATTTGGCGTACTGTATGATTCAATATACAAAGTATTCAAGCACAATCCATAAGCCCATTAAATTGTTGACTTTCTTTTTTTTCAATCATGTTATACATCATTCACTTACCACTTCCTGTGAACCAAAACTACCTTAATTAAATGGTTTTTTGGTTTTGTTTAAAAAGAAACACAAAACAAAAGAATAAAACGTGATTAAAAAAACATTATAAAGTTTAGTAAAATGAAACATACAAAAAGCTTCCATCAATTAATTTTACCAAAAATTAACCCATGTTAAAATAATTACAAACTACCATAAATTATTTAAAAAAAATTAATAGTCCTACTCATCAAAAAAAATATTGTTTATAAGAAAAGATTATACAAGTACTCAAGCATCTGCCTAACATCACTAATTGATCCGAGAAATAGATTGATCGATCTATATCTGAATTGAAATTAATAATGTTTGCAAAAAAATAATATTTTTATAGGTAAGGTAAAGTAAGAGATCAGTCTCACAAAATTGACTTATAATGAGATAATCTTGAGTAGATATCTTTTTAGAAAATTTCATATAATTACTAATTTTTTTAACGTTTTAAAATCTTAATATTTTTATTTGCTAAGAGTATACATCATTTAAATAGTTATTTCATATGTTAAATATTAAAAGCAAAACACGCGCGGCTTGACATGCACCCATTAATTGACCCGTGGTTGGTCCCAGCTGACCTAAATGCTTCGCCGCCTCCAAAGCCCGCCAATCGTTTACTATATTACATTAAGGGGTAATTAGGGGTGACGGGTGCAGGGGGTAGGGGCAGGTCTCGGCCCCCTCAAACATGCTAACATTTTAGGAAAAATTTAGTATGTTTTTTTAGATGGATTCATTAGTCCATGTCGACGAAATATGTCAATTTGATCTATATCTATTGGTAAAAATATTATTTTTGTTGGCAAAAATCTTTTAAAAATATTAATTTTTTCGATGAAATATGTCAATTTGATCTATATCTATTGTTAAAAATATTATTTTTGCTGGCAAAAATCTTTTAAAAATATTATTTTTTATGATCGAAGATATGTTTCACAAAATTATTATGTAAGATTATTTCACCGGTTAAAAATTCATCCCATAAACTTATTCGTCTAGTTCCGTCGTTATCATCATGAGTTGGATATTACATGATACAATTTTTAATTTTTTCGCTATCAGACGAAAAGACAAAAACATTTAATCGATCTAGTACAATGAGAAAAAAACAAAACTATATTTTAAAAATAAATAATAAAAAATTTAATTGAATGAACTTATAAGCGTACTTTTATCGTTTCATTTCTGTGTAAAATTAGTTTTTTTTTTTTTGAAGTGTTTAGTATATATATATTGATGATTGATTTAAGATGTCACAATATAATTAAGATATTGGACCCAGGGTTATGCTGGGATTTATATATTTGACTAGAATATGGAGATATTATATTTTTGTGCATTAATTATTAATAAACTTGGCCAATCTCTATCATTCTCGGGCGATTAACTAAGAAAATTTACATGATATGTTCAAAACCCGTGCCTTGACTACCAATATTAGAAAAACTGGAAATCATATTATATAACTGATTGGTTGATAATTCCGATTAATTTGATTAATTACTCGCATATTAATTTCAAGAATACATTATTTTTTAATGAGCATGTAATATTGCATCTATACCAACCCTTTTCTCTCTCTTTCTAAAAAATGCAAGGAAAAAACGTGTGGGGTTTTGTTTGGCTCAGAGTTTTGCATGCCCGACACGCGCGGATCCTACCAACATGTGATAAAAGAGTGCCAAAATTTAACTTCCAGTCGATGTTGTGAGCCTCGATTACGTCGTCCGTTCTAACCTCCTAGCTCGGATCTGGATGCAACTAATGAATTTAACTAATGTAATTAAATAACATGGAAAATAAGTTTTTCAGATGACATGAATACACAATAATATCACTGAGAATCGAAAACAACATTTTATAATGAAAAAGACGAAATCTGAAATCTGAATGAACTAGATTTATTGCTGGAAAGTAGAACTAAAAAATTGAACTAGAAGTAGTTGGCCCAACAGCCAATATGCTTGGACATAATATCATGAATTGACCTGATTTTCCCTCAAGCTGTTGGTCCAGATGACCATGATGCCGGAGAAAACATGTTCTTTGATCCTGAAGCGATGTTTCTTTGCTTTGTTGTATCGCTCCTTGGCCCTCGGGACGTGATTCCTTCTAGCATATATTATCAGTTCTTTGATGCCACATTTCCATGGTGATAGGAATTGTTCAATTCCTTGGACCATTTGCCATGGTTCCACTAGGATGTGATTGGTTCCTCGATAACCCACGTACTTACTTTTGTACATGTATATGAATTGTGTGATAAGAAAAGCTGGTTGAGGGGCACATGGTGCCCCCCGAGTATTCATTGAAGTATGTGCTCGATTGATGGTTCCTCAAAGTCCTGCAGAATAAATTGGGCTAGTGACGACATAATTTTGAATGACAGGCACCTTACCGTTGGACTTTGGATTCTTATATGAGTTATTCTCACACTTCTTTCTATCTCTTGAGGGGTCATGTGTATCGCTCAATAGCACTTTTATTCAACGGTGGTTATCGTCTGCTTGATAGTTCTCATTAGATCCTCCGGTTTCATTCAGCTCTTGAACATCACCGAAGTACTCTTTCTCATGAACAATATTATCGGTGATACCCAAAATAAGGATCAGGGTCATGGATGACCTGGGATATTAATTGGATAGCCCACATTAGAGCCGCTATACCGGGTGCTCTCCTCAACTAGCCGGGTATTACTTCACTTCCCAGGTAATTCATAGCCTTGTGCCCTCATCCAAGCACTCGGGTACCTTACTACCTGGGTCACCTCAAGAATTACACCGCACTCGAGTGTGATTGATACGAGCTGTCTAATCTGTCTAAGCAACATGGATTTGGAGTGTCCTAGAAGTCATCACAGGTAGGGTGGCTTGACAGAACGTCAACATCAAAGGCTATAAGTAGTAGGTAGGCGCGCAAATCGAGGTAATCCTATATTTTCCTTCCTAAAAATAAAAGGTATTGATGTCATTTATAGATTCTAAAATTCTTTACTCTCAAGCACACATATATCATCACATATATTGCTTGTGTTCTTCCTCTAAAAACCTGCTGACTTTAGTATCGGAGTGGCTACGCCGGACACTCATCCGACGCCCATTCACGAGTTCCTTCCTTATTTGCAGGTGTTATTGAAGTCATTATCTTCAATCAAATTTCCTAAACATTAAATTACCTTCATTATCCAGTGGATTGCCCACACAAGCTGTACCTGATTCACCATGATAACATCAATTATGATCACTGTTTTCATAATGGAACTCTCACTTAGTTTGATCTTTGCTCATTTCCTCAATCATGTATCTCATAGTGATTATCATAACTTTGTTTGCCTCTTCAAGCGTCCCATGACATTCACCATCATCAAATTCATCTCCTCCATTTTCTTCGTGACAACGGAGTCAAGATGTGTAGAAGGAACTATTAATACTTTTTCGAATAAGTTGTCGGATTCACCACTTAGATGCACATTATCTTCTACATCATGTTCCTCCGTAAAATAGGACTGAGATACACATATCTCATCTTTGGGAGCATAACCATATGAACCTTAAAAACTATGCGTACCATATTCTCTATGTTCCCAAAAACCTTAATTAAACATAATAATCAGAATTTGAAACATTATAATATGTATCTAATTCATATTCCAACTATCTCTTCAATGCATTTCATTCCCAATTTTCTGGAAAAAAATTCTCGTTAGCATCCATTGTGTACCACCGGGCGTTCCATTTGTGCTCGGATTTTTATGTGCGAGCTTGCCAGACAAAGATCATGCCAAAGTGCGATGAAAATAAGATATATTTTCATATTAAGCATATGAAGATAATTAATAAAATTTAGTTAATTATTGGTGAGTTTAAAATAATGAATAAAATTGAGCACAATTAATGCATTGCATTAATAAATAATGGTTACACACACACACACATATCCTTTTGTTACTCTAATCGTCATATTTCTTATTTCATTATAATGATGCAAGTATTTTTTAAAAATGTTATAGATTAAGCATTAAAAACTTTGGCATGCCTTAATGTTACACATATTTTTAAGTAACATATTTTAAATTCATATATATTTTTTTATTTTCTGTTATAGCTAGTAAATTCATATTCATTTTTATAATCATTTTTATTAGAACATTTGTGCTACTTTGCTTCCATTTCAAAAACTAAAATTACGTTTCTATTTCTATAATAATTAACTACTTTTAAACAATTATTTTTACCCTCACTAAATGAGTTTTTTTGCTCCGTCTCTGCAACCAACTACATAACATTTTAATTATATCAATTTCAAATAAACAGATTTCATATTATGTTCGTCAAAATCAAATCTTTTCATCAAAATACAACATCACTGGAGATTTACAACTTAATTTTTTCAGTTAATAATAGAACCAGCTACTCTACTTTTACATTAATTAATATAAAATTTAAAGAAACTTAAGTTTAATATTGGAAAAAAAAATAAACGGCCACTGTTAGGGATGTAAACGAACCAAACCGTTTGTGAGCTATTCGAAGCTCGATTCAATAAAAGCTCGTTAAGATAAACAAATTAAACTCAAGCTTTACAATACTCGGCTCGTTAGCTCGTGAACATGTTCGTTGGTAAGTTCATGAGTAATCTTTTAAATGAAAAATAATAGTTTTGATATTTGATTTATTGATTTTGTATATTATTTATGAAATATATAGAAAAATCTATTAAATTTATTTATTATAATAAATTTACAAATTTTAATAAGAATAATATTTTTTTCTTTAAATATATAATTTAATTTTTAATTAATTTAATGAAAATTTAAATGTATAATTCATATTTATTAAGCTTGATTAGTCTCGATAAAGGCTTGAATAAGCTCGTGAACCATGCATTTATTCGTTAAATAAAGATCGAGCTCGACTCAATTATAAACGAATCAAATTCATACATTCAAGAGTTCGAATCGATTCGACTCGATTAGTTCCTAGCCAATATCCCCTCCATCTTAAGCTAAAAACTAAAAAGTAAAATAAGTACCTTTTTTCCTCAAACAAATATCTTTTGACTTAGCGTGCCATTGACGACAAATCCATAGACACACATACATTGGATATATATATATATATATATATATATATATAGCCAGCCGCCTTCACTTTATTAACCTTGGGTGATATGACAGCGATCGTACAAGTAAACCACAAATTCTGAAACATTCAGAGCCTTCATTTTTCTCTCTTCTCCCATGGAGAATGTATATCCGACCATGTTTCAATCTTCGTCTCCCAACCCTCAAAATCCCCATTTCTTCCTATTAAACATAGCCAATTCTCATGCACAAGATCCAGAATTACACGATCACAAACCCTACAACGATATTGGATGCAAGGGGTTGATCACAAGCATGGAGAGTAGTGCAGTTCCCCAGTGCTCAAGTTTCAGCAATCCTAACGCAGTGGAAAACGAGGATAGATCCAGCAAGAAAAAGGGCGAGAAAAAATCAAGGAAACCCAGGTGTGCTTTTCAGACGAGAAGCCAGGTTGACATACTCGATGACGGGTATCGATGGAGAAAATATGGGCAAAAGGCAGTGAAGAACAACAAATTCCCAAGGTTCGTCGATTTTATGATTTCTTCGGTGGTCGGCTCAAAAAAATTGGAGGCCCGGCAATTTTTAGAGAAATATTTTATATAAATTTGTTTATTAAATATAAAATATTTCTAGATAATTAAATTCAAATAATTATCATTAATATTTTACATTAATTTTTTTATTCAATTATAAAAAATACATATATAAACTAAAAAGAATTCAATAAACTAATTTCTTATGCCTAATCTCACATATCATAGATGATATATATACTAATATACAAATAAAATAAAAATCAACAAAATAAAAAAACATAAATAATTGATTTTTATTAAAAAATATAACAAAACAAATACAAATTATAATTTAAATTCTAACATCGAAAAGGAACAAATATTATTGATTGAGTAAAATCAGTCCACAATTCAAATAAACAAATTAAAAGATTATAGAATTTGAAAACCAAAAAAAAAAAATCAATTAAAAATAAAAATACTCAACCGCAACAATCAAATAGAGAAGAAAAATCACATTCCATAAAAAAATAAAATAATATATTTAAGATGATAAAGGGTTTTTTGCAAATAAAAGAGTATTAAAAATACAAATAGTTGACCACGATTTCAAATTTTCAACCAAAAAAAAATTGATAGACTTACTAGAGTTTTAAATGAAAAAAATAAAAAAAATTGAGGTCCCAGAAAAGGGGAGGCCCTAAGCAGCCACCTAGGGTGCTGAGCCGGGCCTGGTTTCCTCGAATTTTAGCGGAAACATCAGCCTAATGGCTATGCATTAATTAGGATATATGATTTAACGAGTAGGATTACGCATATATGTTAACGACGGACCCGAGTTATACATATATAGATCGCTCCTGATCAGCTCTCCGACAGTGATTTTCTTCGGGTGAACCAACTATTGTTGTATGAGCTTTCCTTTCATGCATGATATCCTCAACTCAATTTAGGTGAAAATTACGATTTTTTTGATGATGTTATGTCAAAAAATTGTTGGAGTGAAACCAAATTATTGAAGTGACTGATGCTACATTCAAACTCCGGTGAAAAAGACTATAAATGAAAATAAGTGCAAATTATTGGAATAAATCCATGAATCGAACGATAATATGATTAAAAATAAAAAAAACATACAAGTTACGTAAAAGTGTCTTTGCCATGACATGCAATGTTTTTTCGAAAATTCTATCATTAATTAGGCATGTATTTGAAAGCATTTTCGTTCCAAGTAATATTTATTTTGGTAATAAGTTGACATAGGGTTATTTTGGCAAATTTTGGATGACTATCTGGTTAGTCTCTGTGAAACGAGAGTGTTTTTCTCCATATTCCAATATCATTAGATCATTTATGGAAGTTGACATATATATTGATGGTCCAATGACAAACATTTGATTACATCATGATAAAGAGAAATATTGATATGTAACATATAATAATCTCGATCGTAATTGTATTTCCATATTTTTTGGATCTAATATCTTTAATTTATTTGGGAAATATCCCCTTGACCTAAGGTGAAATTTTAAGGTGGACATTTTATCTTTATGTGTGAGGTCCACACAAAAAAGTGTGAACTCCACATGTATTGATGAATATCAACTATACATGTATTCTTAATGCTTTACCCCCAAGTGGTGGGATCTCATTTCCCTATTTGTTCTTCCAATTATCCACATAAATTTCCGGAAATATATTTCAATTATTGCTGATTCCTATAAATGTAGAAGTGATTTTTATTATATAATCAAATCCGAGTAAAAAAAAATTCCGACTGTTTTTTTCTCCTCTGTTTTTTGAATCGCAAATATTTTCCCATACAAACTAAAGTGAATTCGTCGTTTATTCCAGAAGCTATTACAGGTGCACGTACCAAAATTGCAACGTGAAAAAGCAAGTTCAAAGGCTGTCTAAAGATGAAGGAATTGTGGTGACAACCTACGAAGGGGTACACACACATCCAATAGACAAACCTACTGACAATTTCGAGCACATTCTCAGTCAGATGCAAATCTTCACTCCCATTTAAGTTGGTATATATGGACGTGGTATTATACAACATATATATCATGCACCTGAAAGAAAAAACAGCTTTTTAATTGTTATATATGTACAATATATGTGACACACACACACACACAGAGATATCTATACATATATAACATATATATGTACATATTGCTTTAAATAAAGTTGTACCTCATACAATATTAGACTTAGATCCTCAGATGAAATTGTAACTTGCTGTATTTCATTTATTTTTCTTGGTTGCTTTTCATTCATATGCTTATTTAATTAGCATACATTAATGTACACATGCAGTTCGATATTTGGTGATTGTGCTGAAACTAAGTAGTTTTTGGTCATATATATAATTTCTGGTCCATTGAACAAGAAGATATGTGAAAAAGAAAAGATTATGTTGGCATATCCGGCCACGTACATTCTAAATATATACGAGTTTTATTCATTTATAATTTATGAAACAAAAATATTGAAAAGAGATACTATATATTAATTACCAGTAGTACTTCATACAAAATTAATTAACCCTACGAGACTTCTTTATAAATGTATTTGTTAATTGGCAGACCTAAATACGAATGGTATTATGTTACTAATTTATTTTGCTAATGTATGTAGGTAGCTATAGGTTTGGTGTCGGAGTTAACAAGGCAAGGCTGATAGTAAATTGACCTGAACATTTCTGGATATATACATATATATATACTATCTTTCTTTTTTCAAACATATATCTTCATTGTTATTTATCCATCGTTTAATAGTTTCAATAATATAAATAATCAATGTAAATCTAATTAATAAACTAAAGCTACATAAATGTGGTTTATTGCCATGTTTGCTTCTTCTTTTTTCCTTTTCCTCTTTCCTTTCCCCCCGTAGAACAATGGAGTGGTCATCAACTTCTTTAATTCTTTTAACTGGTCTGTCTTGTAAATGTATGGGCTGTCTTCTAGAAAGTTTGCTGAACTATCATTCAAGCCAGCCTAGTGCTTGACATTTACCGGAGCCAATAAAGCGCTCTAATTCGAAAGATCCATTAAAAGGATAAAAACACAATTTAACTGTAAATAATATCTTGACATTGCCATCATGCATGCTAGCTAGCATCTTGCTAATCCCTGAAAATCTTCTTTTGAAACTGAGCGGTAAATTTTTCCTCCGGTGAATTTATGTATACCCCGCGGTCTCATTTTCGTTGGGCTAGTTTAATTTCCTGCCATGTGATAATAGATATTTTGTGGCTTAGATTTTCCCTTAAGGCAGCAGTACTGTGTGATCTAATAAAGAACTGATGCCCCAATCTCATTAAATGTCTACATACATAGATAAATTCCATATAATTTTTAATAAATGTAGTCCGTGCGGGAAATTTTGTTAATTATGGGCTTGTATAAATTTTCAAGCATTTTTCAGGCAAATTGGGGCAAGTCGACATTTGATAAATAGTATCTTTGCGATGTAGGCGAGGACAAGGGCCTACGGATGTTCAATTTTGCGGATATTCAATTTTGTGGAAAGTATTGCGTTTGCCAAACTATGAATATATATATGTATTGTGTATAGATGTTTTTAATAGTCCCTGTAAAGAATAAATGTTCGAACGTATATATGTCCCAAAATGGACGTACAGGAAGGGTATAACATGCATTTTTATAAATTATTATATTTATTCTTTTAATAATAATGTGAAAACTCAAAATCACTTGTTCTTCAATACGTATTATGTAAATTTCGTATTAAGACAATAGATAACATTATTATAATTATTATGGTATGTATCAAATTAACGTTGTAGAAATGTTTATTATTTATTCTAAAAAATGAAAATAATTACTCGATCCATATTTTATTTTGTTTTTACTAGCCACGTACGTATTTTAAAAGACAAAGCGAAGCGGTACGATGGGTATTTATAACAAACGGTGGTGTGTGGGTGGTCTACTTTTGCACTTACAAATTATTATTGTAGTAGGTAGATGGATAGACGCCTATGTCATATCAACCACGAGCCGGGCTCGAGTGGGCCGGGTCTGCTCCTTATCGTCTCTTCCATCTACAAAATTTACTGTAATTAATTTTTTCGATATTTAAGGTTCTTTTGTTTGTGGGTTTGTTTCATTTTTGTTGGAACTTAGGACGTGTGTCGGTTTAGTCTAATTATGTTTGGTACAAGGGATTGGTTTGAACTGTGGTTAGTTTAACCATATATCCAGTATTTCATTTGATTGAAATTTGAATAGTTCGACTCAATCTNCATTTTTGTTGGAACTTAGGACGTGTGTTGGTTTAGTCTAATTATGTTTGGTACAAGGGATTGGTTTGAACTGTGGTTAGTTTAACCATATATCCAGTATTTCATTTGATTGAAATTTGAATAGTTCGACTCAATCTATTCTGCAAAGGACCCGAGTCATATTAATTGAAGGGAAATAAACACATCTGATTCTCACCCCCTTTACTAACTATATCACTTTTTAATCACACTTTGTTTCCAATTCTACCATTTCCCTATATAAAAATAAAAATAAAAATAAAAATAAAAATAAAAAATAGCACAAAGATAATTTTGTCAACGGCCAAAAGATTTTTAATTTATCTCAGAATCAAAAATCATATCAAACAAAATATTATTTTATCAATTTATATTACATTTCTACAACAATCAAATTTTTTTTTACCATTTATGTGCTAATCATTCAATAATTTTATCCTCGAAACGAAATGTATGTGTGGTCACTCAAATTTACTATAGCAACATGATCTCTTGAAGAATTGTTGTCAAAGTTATGAATTGATAAAAAGATAGTTCTACCTATAGAATACCATACGAGGTAGAGCAAAATTAAGCTTGTAAAGACAAGATAAACGACAAAGTCACAAATTAGCATAGATTTGTACATGGAAATAAACCCATGATTAAACACGTGATAAAAAAAATCTAGAGCATTTGATTCTATAGGTAATTAGAAGAAAATATTAATTTTAATTTTTTGTAAATGAAGAAGTTATCTATTATGCTGTATTTTCCTTCTTAAAATAAAAGGTTCGGTTCATTGTCGGTTGGATTTTATTCCTGATCAAAGATAGATTTTACTCTAGATTAATGTAGCAATATGTATCTATTAATAGGTAGATGAGATTCTACCTATCTGGGCACTACCCTCATTTCATTTCAACGGGTAAGATCTTGCCACACATACAATTTCAAAAAAAAAGTGGGTCCTATATATGCATAGGCAAATCTTGGACATCCATCCTATCATGAGGGTAATGCCCATATGGGTAGGATGAAATAAACCCTATAAATATGAATATTAGGAGTCTGCTTAATACCACAATTAATCTTATAATTCGCGTATATGTGTGAGATAATGTTCTATGCTGACAGCCATAAATAATTTCTCTTTTTCTTGAAAAAAGCTAAAAATTTATGTTTTCAGCTCTCAGATATAAAACAATTACATCATCATCGAGTAGTAAATCACTCTTCTAGGTACACTTATTAATAAATTTTTTGGTGTAATGGGGAAATGAATCCCCATAAAATCGATCGCACCATAATTGCTAGTTATAGTTTTTTATAAGATTTCTCTGATACTTAAATCATATTATCGATACTAAACTATTTTATTTTGTTACATAATTTACACAAAGTTTTAATGAGACGGTGATTTTGCGAGACATATTTCTTATTTGAGTCACTTATGAAAAAAATTTATGTTTTATGCAAAAAAAAATTACTTATTATTATAAATATGAGTGGAGTTTGAAATTAATATTTTATTCAGAATTAATTTTGTCTTTTATATAATATGAAAAATAAGTGTTTTGCATTTTTAGTCTTGCTTGACCTAATTAAATCTTGATATTTATCCTACATAATTTATTTTTGGTATTTATCCCTAGATATATTATCTAAGGTTTGAATAGAATTTTATTCCTATCAAACAATTGTTTCCATGTTTGTAGGATTGATTTTTATGAGAAGATAATTAGGTCAAAATATTCGGAGAAGAGGTGTGCGCAGATGCTAGAGTCTTTTTGAGCATACACAAAGTTCAAAATGAAAGATTTTTGTGTGAAAAATTTGTGTAATTGATTCGGTACATACTTAACGTGTTGCTGATTAATGTTTACGACAATTAAGAACAACACTGCGTGAAGTGTTGGGTGAAGAGTGGTTTCGTTTGATTTTAAACAATACGTTTTTTGTTTTATACCTCTAATATTTGGTTTGCGTTTTTGATGCATTTTAATTCCTTGGAGTGTCAAGGAATATGGTTTTGTTAATACAACTAGTATTGTTTTGTATAAACGATTTACATATTTTTCCAGTGAATTTTTATCCTGAGTCATTGCACAAGTACTTGTGCATAATTTAATATGTCTTATTATGGTTATTAAAGTTTACACGTGTGTTAAATAATTAATTTTCGCTGCATGTTGTGTGCTATATCAACAACATTCGAGCACAACACTAACTTCTGATAAACATATCGTATTTTATTTATTTTCGTTTATGATCAACAACATCTTCATAGAATTGACTCATTTCAAAAAAAAAATTATGTGAAATCATCTTAAAAACATCAATTACATAATTTAAAGTTATGAGTCGCACAATCAGCAAATTTTTATTTTCACCATTTAATGCAACAAGATATTTGATTTTTCATTTATAAATGTTATTAAAGTCTCTCTTTTCGTACTAGATTTCCTCATAATGGCCGTATACAATAACAAATGGAAAAAGAAATATAATGTAAAGAGGAAATGACAACCCACGTGGACGTGGACCGTGCCAAGGATGAAGGTGGCATGCTCATGTAACATTCATTAATGTTTACGAGCGCCTTTCAAAATATTACCGACAAGACATTATTGTTCTCCTCTACGTAATTAATTCTCTACCAATCTACTAATACTAGATTGTATCGTAACATTCAAAAATTATATATCGTAATCTATATATCGAAATTTTCGATATATATAATTAGTATATCGATTATATTGAAATTGTACGGTATATCGAGATCTCAATACGATATCGATATATATTGTTTTATAACGAAAAAACCTTGCATTTTTAAATTTATTGTTTTAAAAATTTATATATTTTTTCGATATTTCGGCATTTTGGTATATATCGTATTTTTAAAATTTAATATTATTATCGTACCGTACCGAAATCTTCGGTATACCAAAAATTTGATAAATTTGATATTTTTTGATATGATAATCTCAGTATACCGAAAATTTGATATTTTCTTACTCTACATATTATATATACAATTTTTTTTGTAAAGCTGAAATAATTTATATATACAAGTTCTGTACAACTTTTCTTCACAGTAAAAGAACCAAAAAAGTGTTGTTTGAAAATGGACCAATTAGCATCCCAATGTTTTGTTTTTCTCCAAAAAGAATCAATGGCTGCTTAGAAAGGATACAAAGCTACAAACGTCAAAATTGTGAGTGGAATTATGATCTTGTCTGTTAGATTGTGTGATCGGAACTTGAAAATTGACTAATACAGTTTGGAATTTAACATTATTATACTAAAAATATTTTCTTTTTATATATATAAGATCACTTTATAATTGCGCTTCCCAAATATATATATATATTTGCATAATGATGATAATTATATTTAAACTGAGGCCATCTCCAAAACTGCACCAAAATAATCTAAAACACCATTTTGGTGCAGCTTTGATTGCTCGAATGGGGGCTACGTAATTTAACCAAAATAGCGCAGCCCCTTCCCCCTGCGCCAAATTGGCGCAGGGATTTTCTATTTTTTTGATTTTTTATTTATATTTATTATAAATATCATATTTAAAATTATAAATATTATTTAAATAATAGTATAATATTGATTTTATTATTTGAATAATTAATTATTTAATTATAAAAATTATAAAATAATAATTGTTCATTTTTAAAATATTTATTTATTTACTTTAATTATAATATTTAAAAACTAATTTTTTATGATTTTTAATTAATATAATTTAATATAAATACAAAAAATTAATACAACAATACAATTCATAACTAAATTCAAAAAGATAATCGAAATACAAATGGAAACACATAATTCGGATAGCTACGAACATCTGTCCCAGCTTTTTGGCCACTCGTCTTGGTGTCTGTCCTTTTATTATTATTTTTAATATTAATTTTAATATATCTTCTTCCCAGTTAATGTCTCGGGACTCATGATTTTTAAACGTAGATGGGATTATTTTAATCACTTGTTACAAAAGGTTATCGGCTTGAAAAGGAAGGTCAGTATACTAGTAAAACTGGTAAGCCCCTCTCTTTTTCTTGATTTATCATCTATGTTTGGTAGAATGCCCAAAAACCCGCCCACAACTTTATAGATAATAATAATAATAATAATAATAATAACTTTTTTGCAGTCGTAAATTAATTTCTTTTTTAAAAAAATTTGTAGTAGAAACCAAAAAATATAAAGGGTTCGGTTCCAATTTCAGTTTCTAAAAAAATAAATATTTATATACTACAATTTTTTTAATATAGATGTTGAATAAATTTAACTAGTTTAATTACCCATGATTTATCCAATTATTTTTTAGTTGAGCGTCAAAATTTAAAATAATAAATTATAATTCACATCGTTTCAAAATTTAAGCATAATCACTGCGGTATCAAAATATTAGATTTTGTTTCCGCCGAGCCGGAGTTATCGGTTCTAGAATCCTAATCACGTATAGGTGTAGGGATCAAGAACACTAACAAGAGAGATTTATATTAAACAATAATATAAATCATTATAATTTGACACCTAAATTTATTTTTGACTATTTAAAAATACTTGCATGTGAAATTTATGTTCAATGAAAGAGATAAATATGTTTACTCTCCATATGCCTCTAAATTCATTTACATTGGATTTGGACCGACGGAAAATATATTTTCCTAGTTTTAAAACAAATATATATGTTGTGCGTTTATATAATGTTTCGGGTTAATTAAATTGAATTTCAAGTTCTTCTAATAATAGAATATTTTAAAATTCATTTTATTTTTGTAACTAGCGTGTTAAATTTAATTAATTTTTTTTATATATTTTTAAAAATTTAATTTTAATTATATATGTAATTATTTGGATGTTGATCAATCTCTCTTCTTAAACTTTCGTTGTCCCTCTGTTTGCTCCATAACGCACCCATCCCGCAAGAACCCTACCCACCCAACCTCTGTTGCTACAATAATACTAGACAGCCTCCTCTCTTTTCAAATATACAGTAATCCTATCTTGCTTTTGCCAGTTGCCAACTTTACTGATCCCCTCTATAATGGAGTGACTGTCAGAGACTGAATGGCTGAGGAGACTGTGTCAGTCCTCTCCTTTTACACTTGTCTGTAAGTATTGTTGCACTTGTTAAATACTTGTATCTATCTATTTTACTTTCAAAAATAAAAAATACTTGTACCTCTCCTTGATGGTTGGTTGATCTATTTGTTTCATTTTGTTGCTCTTGAGGGGTCTCAATTTTTATGTGGCATTATTGATTCACTTTCTGTGGTCTTGGCATGGTTATGTTTTTTATGGACTCTTGGCTTGATTTCTGAGGTACAATTCCAGCACTTGGCTTTGGGGTCCCTTTAAACTTCCTCAAGTTCCAGTCTTTATCATTAACTTTAACCCGCGGAGAGAAAAAATTTGATGAAAAAGAATGCTTGAGCTGTTTCGCACAGTGGTCAGTGGGTAGCTAATTTCGGTTGAGCCTTTTTATCTTATATTATATATATTTTTATGTGAAATGTACTTATTTGAAGTGGGTGTTACCATGTTTTTCTACTATTCCTAGTTATCCTGTTGTGACAGACAAAAGAACCTGTGAGCTTTCCCTTTTTTTTTTGGTCTTTATCCTTGATTTAAATAGGGCTTTGATAGATTCACGCAACTGTTGTTTTCCTCTTAGTGATTGAACAAAAGTGGAGAAGGACGGCATAGATTTCAGGTCATGGTCTAGAATCTTTTTTCTTTCTTTTCTGGATCTGGTGTGAAATGGGGCAATTTTGTTTTCGGGGTACGTCGCTTCAATCAAGTTTTATCGTGAGTTTCTTGAATTATATTTTGAATATGTTCAAAACTTTCCTTCTTCAGACATTAAGCAATTGGTTAATGAATGTTAAATTTCTCTCATTTTAGTCAGTGTTTTTCTTTTAAGTTTCTGTAGCTCTTACTTGTGGATGGGATCCTTAAAAATTCCTTCTCTTAGAGAAACAAAAATTCGGAGAATTACCTTGTTTCAAAGATTAATTTGGGACAACTACTAATTGCCTCTGTATTTCCCCAGGAAAGTAGTGAAGTACTCGATTTTTATGCTATTTGTTTATTGAAAGGGGACATATGGCATTAACTCATTTATTTAGGACTCTTCCTTTGGTTTTGTTTTAAAAAAATTTCTTGGTTATCATCTGGAGCTACGAAATGATAAGTGCTAATAAATTGGTATGAGAATAAATGCTTTGTTACTATGATGTAGGCTAATGATTTCTCTCCACAACCTACATGACGTGAACTTGAAGATCGCTCGTTTTATGCTAGAAATATTTCTCAATTCTGAGGAGAGACGCTGTTCTTGAATTTTTTTCGCAGAGTAGATAGTCAAGTTGGATCGAGGATATAGCAGACAACTAGTTCATGCACGTAGGTTAGGGATTTGGTGCTTCGGGTCTGAACGAATTTGAAACCCACGGTGCTTTCCGATGGATTCATCGTCATTTCCTGGATCATCGAAAAGGGCCAAGGCTCCTGGAAGTAATACTCATTGCTTGGTTGATGGATGTAATGCCGATCTAGGCCTTTGTAGGGACTATCACCGGAGACACAAAGTCTGTGAGACTCATTCCAAGACCGCAAAGGTCACGATTGGCGGCCGGGAGCAGCGGTTCTGCCAACAGTGCAGCAGGTAGTGTAGAAATCAAGTTGTGATTGATTGTTCGTTTCTGTGATGCATCACTTGAATCTTCGCGTTTGTGTAGTCTTGAATGCTTTTCAATGAACTAATAACAATGATAAGAATCACATGGTTTCTCATCTGATATTGTGAAAAAGTACTCTAGTTACGTTGAATGTGAAGTGAGACAAGAACTACATTTACATGCGATGGCAAGTGGATCCGTTTCAATGTGTATATTTTTTATCTTGCATTGTCTTCTACTGTTGTGTTCATAATCGCTGAATTTTTGTGAGTCGATTTTGGGTTCAAATTCGTGTGGTAGAACTTTAACTATTCCCAAACTAGTTTGGACTTTGAACAAATCTTGCATCATATTTGTAGGTTTCATTCGCTAGTAGAGTTTGACGAGGGGAAGCGAAGCTGCAGGAAACGTCTTGATGGTCACAACAGGAGGCGAAGGAAACCTCAGCCTGACTCGCTCACCCGAAGTTCTGGACTAAATTTCTCTACCTCTCCGGCCATGGACAGTGCAAGACTTCTTTCATTTGGAAGCCCGCAGATACTTCCAAGCGCTGTTGTGAGCTCTTCCTGGGCTGGGATTGCAGAAGCAGATAGCAATCTGATGCTCTATAACAATCAACGACAGCTGAACTATATCGAGAGACAAAACTCGCTTCCTCAGTGTTCTGCTCACAGCTACGAGGGAGTGGTCAATCAACTCCCATGCTTGCAAGGCAGGGACTGCTCGTTTCAAGAAACCTCAATCTGTCAGCCGTTTCTTGATCCAAATACTGCATTGGGATGTAGTAACAGCAACCAGAAAATGTTTTGTGATGGATTTAAGCAAGTTGTTGACTCTGATCGTGCTCTCTCTCTTCTGTCATCGGCACCTTCCATCACGCGGGAGTTCTGTCTGAACCATGTCGACCACTCAGAACCACTCCCCCAGCCACATTCTTTAGTTCACAACTTGCGCTACTCTGGCCTAACTCATTTTGGATTCGGCCAAGAAAGTAAGCCAATTGAGTCTGTCACAGAATCTCGTGGTAGCAATGCCTCTACTTTGCATTTCTCCAAAACGATTCAGCATGCTCCCGAGGGATCGTCTACTAGTGGATCCACCCACCAAACTCGCACATTCATGTGGGAGTAGTAAACTTTTGGGCAAAAATATTGGCACTCTTTCAACAGAATGCGTACGACGGTGGTACTCCGTGGATTCTGAAATGTTGTAATGACCGAATATTTCTTCCTAAAGGGGTGAAGGAACTCTTACACCCCACAACCTCTTACTATTTGTTCTATGCTTTTTACTTTGATGTGAAAATTGAATCACTTTTGACCCATCTATTGCTGTGGATATGGGCGTGTTTCTTGCGTGGAACTAATGATATTCTTGGTTACGTAAAATTGGAGAAAAGAAAATTCGTTTCGGATCATGCTTTACATGGAAAGTGCGAAGTTTCTTGGATATGGGCGGTATGTGCTTGGCCCGAAGAATCCAATATACGCAACACATGTGATGTGGAGTACTTGAGAATAAGGTAGTGGAGGGTGACGCAATTGAATCTCTAGTATTTGTGGGTTCAAATGGTTTTCTTCAGGCAAGTTAAACTGAATTTTATTACATTGGGTGACAAAATTTTTTCCCTCTGATTGAACTCGTCTCTCTTCAATGGTTAGAGGTTTAAGCGACAAGTGGAATGAAATTTAATTTTTATACTTGAATTGCATATATTACGTAAATTGAAACTTATACCCTATTGTCGTTTCTTTTAAGTTATAAAAATGAGAAATCCATATCATCTGTTATATAATTGTTATATGAGAATCCCTTTCTTTTTTAGTGAGTGGAAAACCGTCGTTGTTCCTCCGATCCGATATGATTATACTCTATAAAATATTTTCCAAAGTGGACGAATCCAATAAAATATGAATACACGAATATATCTAATACACAAAAGATTCATTTCTATCTAAAACCTGGTAGCCCACATGAAAAAAACAACTCTTCTTGCATTATTCGTCAGGTATTAATTAATCATACCTCTTAGCTTCTATATATTTAGATCGGCACTCATAGCCAGATTAGCAACACAGGCCTAAGTCGAAGTTTTGAACCATTTCATTGATAATGGAAGTCGGTAGCCATAAAAAAGGAGGTTCGATGAAAAGCAAGCTCATAACGTCTTTCTACCGCAAGGCTAAGCCGGCCTCAGCCACCCAATACGCCACTCCCGCCGTTGTTAGGCCAGCTGTAGCTTTGGTGAAAGCAGTATCAATTACGAATCACGAGGGGAAGTTTTGTGGCTCCGATGGGTATAGCCACGGTGGGGATGAACATGTGGACATCAAAGCTTCGAGTTATATTTCTCACGTCAAAGAGAGGCTCAAACGTGAAGAATCGAATTTGTTGTTGATGGAGAAAAACAACGTAGTCAATTATTAAATATACATAGTTTTTCTATTTAATTTTATGGTTTTCAATATATATATATCACGTGGTGAAAATTAAAAATTGGTGAGATGGATCTTGTGTTTTGTCACGTGTATAATCTGTACCATAAAATATCAAATAAGTTCGGAGAGTGACATATTGCCGAAGTGTATTAGAGAATGTTTGTATAAATATATTACAAATAATTTAATAAGAAGGTAAATGTATTATTACAAAGCAAATTATTATGTGAAATAGCTTTGTTTATTAATTTTGGTTCCAATAAAATAACTATAATAAAAGCATTGTAATCCAAAAATTTAACGCAAATATTAATTTAGAAGTTGAGGTCTAAGGGGAGTCCATCCAGCAAAAGCCTACCTCGTCTGAAGTACTGGGCTTGACTTGTGAGCAAACAAAGCCCAAATTAGAATCCAATTAAAAATAGTTTGATTGTGTTGAATTTTTTTTTTCCTATTTTTTCTCAGGATTTTAGTGTGTAATGGATCTGTTCCAGATTTCATTTAAGCACAATAACAGCAAAAAAAATATTTATTTAATGATATATTAAGTTCACCGCCCTAGTTTCAGGGGGGAAAAAAACCATTTTTAATGTTTAAAAAAAAAAACCATTTCCCCTTTTATCATCCAACCAGTCAAACTTGGATCTCTCTTTTAAATTCATCAGGATTGAGTTTGGAGTTTGGGCCCAAAACCTTGTAACATCTAGTCTACCTACCGGGGTCGGTCCCCTCACGCTTTTTCTTTCACAATTTTCTGTTCTCTTCTTCGTCGATTTTTTTTCCTCGTCCTTTTTATCTTGTGCATCTCATACCCACGGAGCAATAGACTAAACAGAAAGCCAATCTCGATGATTGACTTTTATTCATTCTTACAATACGATAATACCTTCAGCCTTTTCTCCTCTATTCTTGCATATCGGCTGCTATTATCCGCTACTTCACTCGAATCCATAAGAGTGCTGTGGAGAGATTCAAGGTTCAAGGTAGAGGAATAGATAAACTATTTTTTAAACTCAAGATCATCTTTGAGCTGGACTTAAAAGTTGTTGGTTGTATAACTCTTTTTCTAGGCCAACTTAATGCGGCTAGACCAATTTTAAAAGCTTTTCAAAGTGCAAAACGGTCTGGCTGGATCTAGTGACATATATAGTCAATTAGTTCAAGTAATAATAGCACGTCAAACCGAAATGAATAAAATGCGTATAAGTAAATGACACAAGTATTTAATGGAAGTTTGAAAGTTAATCCTTTTACATCTCTCATTCTTCCACTTATGAAAGAATTTACTAGAAGATTTTGATTTTACAACAAACTGTACAAACTCACTTCAATTTAAGACTTATTATCTACCTAAATTGAAACTCCTATTACAACTCAATCAAACAAATATATATTTTGAACGTGTGAATCATCTTGATTCGGCGGTTTGACAACTCTTGGAAGTTATCCTTCAAAACATAGCTTCATCAGAACTTATAAGAAGCTTTGGTTAACCTAAATGATCTCTACCAAACTTGAAAGCTGGGGCTAGTGAGCGGCTTGAAGATATGTCAAGTAATAGTTCTCGAAATCTTGTAAGTTAAGAGTACTCGAGTGCTAAGACGAATCTCGTAAGCTTTTGTATGATTGTAACTTCAACTGAGTGAGGACACTCTCTTTTACAGTTGAATTTGTCTCCAACTTTCAAATCCTTAGCAAAGTTTTGAATTTTGTTCATCAGTTATTTATTGTTTGTCACCAAAAGCAAAGGATTAGAATCTAACACCAGTTTTCTGTATGTGCATGTCTCAAAGTAGCAGTAGGCACGGACCCAGACACAGAACGAGCGTCCATTCGTCCATCGATCAAATTACTTTTCAACTAATTTTATGCATATCATTTGGCTTTGGCTCTGGATTTTTGTAACTTTCTTTTTGTATCTCGACCATATTCAGACTTTCAGTACTCGATCCACTACTTCACTAATACAAAACCAAGATATTAACCTCGATTGATGTGTGTCCTGGACCCAGGATCTGTAATATATAAGACAAAATATATACATGCATATACAACTACGTACAGATTTTCACATCATGCATCTTTTTTTTAATTCTGATAATCCGAAATTAAAATTAACGTTTTAAATGGGAAACTTGATTCACATTTTTCCTAATTCGTCCTTATAATTTTGTTGATTGATTAATAACAATTTGAACCAAACAGTTGTCTGTCAAATAATGAGACGAATTGGCAAAGATGAATGAATACCCTTGACACCATCAGTGATATTATCATGCTAAGGATTTGGGATCGGATTTCCTAAACACACTTAATTTTAATACTATTTTGTTTTGGGTTTTCGGTTATTCTTATGGTAATCGCGTTTAAGTCGAAAAATAATTATGCTTTAAAATAGCTAGGGAGGATTCCTACAATCATTGCATATACAAAAACAAAGTTTTATTGAACTAAAAGTGTGGATTATAGAACATCAGATTGAACAATATTTATCGTTTTAGTCATTTATAATTAAGACATGATAAAATTACGTTTATTAAAATAATTTTTCGAGGCTTAATTATGTGAGTTAATTAGAGAATTCATGAAGAAGCAATTTAATTAAATTAAGATATAATGTATGTATTATATATTTGTATAACTATAGTAAAACATATAAAGCTAATAATAATGTCTGGCATGCACAATGAAATTTTATTAATTTTTAGAGATTTAATTAATCGATAAATTAACAATTTGTATTATTTTAGAATTTTTTCGGTTCAACAAATATAAATTTAATTACATAAAAATTCTTTACATTTTTTTATTGCATTTCCACAACATATATCAGAGTTTTTGGATGTAATGAAATAAAGTTAGAGAGGAATAAAACTAGATTTAATTTCAAAAATAACAAACAACATCATAATCATATTTCACTAAATCGTCCTCCTGTTTATATTTATAATTTTAGATAATTATTAATTTATGCTAATGAGTGGAGTACTATAGATATATATAAAGGTCATTTAAAAAATTATTATAATGTTAATTTATATAAATTATTATTTAGCAATCTGCCCCAAGTTAGGAACTAGAAAAAATTAGTATCTCTAGTTATTAACTAATTCATCGAATATTGAGTTAGAAATTTTTTAATTATACTATATTACACTAGCGATCGATAATTTAACGTTAAAATTGCAAAACCTTAAAGAAATAGTTTTTGGAAAATTGAGAGGGCAAGATGATAGATGTATTTACCAAAGAGTTCAGCTCACTGGAGACAGGAAGAATATGAGATGGGAGATGTTTTCCTCTATTATTATTCCATGCATTTAATATTAGGGTTTGCACCTCCACTACGTCGATCGATCCCAGCATTTGGCAGTTGGCACTCCATAAATGATCGTGCCATGTTTCTAATATAAATAATTGAGAATCAATTTTTTTTTCTTGAGTTTAATTTTTGGCAAAATAATTCATCTTGATTTACTGCAAATTACCACACATAGTTGGACCATGTGATGAATAAATTTAGAGAAAAATGTTTTTTGATCATGTATGTTTACTTCGCTATCTTCGTTGTTTTGACAATTTTCATTCTTTTTCTGACGTGGTGCTGAGGTCCAATCAATGCAATGCTGAAGTAACGCTGACGTGTGTAGTGTCACATCAACACTCCAGATAAAAAAAATTAAAATTGTCAAAAAAATAAAGATAACAGACTAAAACAAAATATGATATTATAGAGGACCAAAATTACAAAGTGACAAAATTACAATACAGAAAACGCAGTTTTGCTAGCTAAATATTATGTCATAAGATAATTTGAGCTTAGAGAATGCACATAATAGACCCAAAAACCTGCAGGATCGATAGATAGAGACTCATGTAATGATAAACATGTCTATACAAATTAAATGAACACACAAATATGATATATAATACAAGTAAATTTAAGTTATTCATAACATATATTTTGCTCATAATAAATATTTTATCATATTTTACAATCCCTGATTTGATAGCCATAGGGGTTTGGAAGAAAAAACTCGAGCATTAATGACTTTTTATTGGTTGGCAAAAACTTCTGTGAGACAGTCTCACGGGTCGTATTTGTGATACGGATCTCTTATTTGGGTCATCCATTAAAAAATATTACTTTTTATGCTAAGCGTATTACTTTTTATTGTGAATATGGGTAGGGTTGACCCGTCTCACGGATTAAGATCCGTGAGACGGTCTCACATGAGACTTACTCATATTGGTTTTGAATGTGAAAGATATAAATGGCACTTTTTCTAAATATGGAATTTGAAAATTGTAAATTTAGAAAATATATTCGGGAAATAGAAAGTAAAAATTACTTACTTTGGTGAATATAGGTCATCGGTCACAATAATTTCGATGTCTTTTATTTACTTTAATTTTACAGGACCAAAACATCCTGTTCGTTTTTTATTAAGCAGTAATTTGATAGAGACCGATACATTAAGATAGTGGCTTACCATACTATATATATTCGTCCTGGACATATTTATTTACTGCTGTGACTTGGACCATTGTATTTATTACGCTCAAGCATCAATTACATTACTCATGATCAAAAATGTGATCAGACTTACGGGATGTCCGAGTTGGTTGAGTAAGTGATTGCATGATTAATGATCAGGTATTCGATTTTCCTTACCAGCATTTTACCAGGTGAGTCTATTGCACATGATTTGTCTAGTGCGGTTTACTTGACTAACATAGTTCGCATACTATTGCGTCAGTTCAAAAATTTAGTCATCTTATGCAACTTCTTTTGTTATGTTAATAGAAATGGTATCAGATCTACCATACGTATTAGAAGTTGCATTTTGTACATTTAACCTTAATATGATTTTTGAAATAATTGAATAGAAATTATTGTTTCAGATAGGTAGCACAGAAGGCATGTGGACGAATAGAAAAAGAAGACAATTGGATGTGAGTTGAATAAAAAAGTTTGATTTCTTGAAATAGACTAAGGTCCACGTGTCATAATTGTTGAGGTCGAAAGTGTCTGGTTTTTTAAGGTTAAATGTCTGACACAACTTGTTCCCACGTATTATCATTCATCACTTACCCATACCAATTTAAACCTCAATTGAATTATTTGGTCCCTTCATTTATTTTCTTGAAAGTAAATCCTGTATTATATTTCTATGGATTCGAATATCGAAATTAATACATAATGAAGAAATTATAATTTTTTTCCAAAGAAAAGAAAACCAAATTGTGAAGGAATTTTTTTTTTTTAATTTTCTTTATGCATTTTTTGATTTAAATTCCATTAGCAAAAAACCAAATACATTTCTCCTGTAATAAAAATATTAGTAACTGCAAATAAGTATGTCCGTATTGGAAAAAAATATAATAAAATAAAAAGTAATTATATTTCTTGTAAACTGATGGTATTTTCTTTTTTTGGTGCCTTTCTAAATTTACCATGCAGAGCCAAAGTATAAATCCAACTGGAGCAATGGACAACACCACAGTCTCGAGCTTTAACTTTAAATGAGAGAACCCCATGTGGCCTTCTTCCTCACTGTCCCCATGTATTTGATCAATTAATCTCTCATTACACCATACTTAAAGTTCATTTCATGTATATATGTATGATTATGTATATTATCTACAGAGTTGATATATTTCGGTTTTTTGTATTTAAATCGTCGACTTTTTCATGTTAGTGTAATAAATTTGGTTTTTTCTTAACTTTAATCATTTCTCGTACAAATGTTTGATGCGTACAAATGTTTGATGTCATAATGTACAGGGATGTAATCGAGCCGAGCCGATCCGAGCCGAACTCTTGAATGTTTGAGCTTGGTTCGTTTATAATCGAGCCGAGCTCGAGCTTTATTTAACAAATATATGCATGGCTCACAAGCTTATTCAAGCCTTTGTCGAGCCTAAACAAGCTTAATAAATATGAATTATACATTTAAATTTTCATTAAATTAATTAAAAATAAATTATATATTTAAAGAAAAATATATTATTTTTATTAAAATTTGTAAATTTATTATAATAAATAAATTTAATAGATTTTTCTATATATTTCATAAATAATATGCAAAATCAATAAATCAAATATCAAAACTATTATTTTTTCATCTAAAAGATTACTCATGAACTTACAAACGAACATGTTCACGAGTTAACGAGCCGAGTACTGTAAAGCTTGAGTTTGGTTTGTTTATCTTAACGAGCCTCATTAAACGAGAACAAACGAGCTTTTATCGAATCGAGCTTCGAATAGCTCATAAACGGTTTGGTTCGTTTACATCCCTAATAATGTATATCACCGACGTGGTGCCAAAAATGGATAAAAAAAAATTAAAAAAATATATATATTGCATTGATTTATAGGAACGAAAAAAAAAATCAATTTACTTTACCATTATTCAATATATATATATATTTTTGGAGACACCATTTTTCAATGTTTCATATGTAGATATGGATACATTTTCAGTCAAACTGAATGAATGTTTTACCACGTCTAATATTACAAAATAACACGCAAATATTCCAACAAAGAGGTAAATTACGTACATCATTTCAATATTTAAATATTATACTTGTGTTAGAAAGAGAGAGCAAAAACTGAATCAAACCTTCGTTTTGGACCCATTTTTAATCAATCATGATTTAGATCGGTTTTAAAATCAACCTTAGCGAAATAATTGGTTTGGTTCAACAAAAAAATTTTAAAAACAAATCCAAATCAAATCTACTATTATTTTGTTAATAATCAATGCTTTGATAGCCATGTACGTACATGTTGATATTTTTTAAAACCCACAATAGTTTGGAACCAAACCGATAATCTAAGTTCACTTTGATTTTATTTTTAATTATTAATGGTTCAATTTAGTCTGGAATGTAGTAAAACCAATGAATTTTATTGTTCTAATTTTTTTTTAATCAAAGATCAAACCAAACTTGATTTGATCACCCTGTGCATGTGTGTTAGTTGTCCCACATCGGTTGGGTAAAATGCTTGGATGTTGCATATATGGACTTGAACAATCCTCCCCCTTTGAGCTAGCTTTTGGGGTTGAGTTAGGTCCAAGTTGCAATCTTAACAATGTGTGCATTAATTACTGAATGCGAGTAAAAGATTTCGAACATTGAAGATTTGAAGTACGTAAGCTTTTGCTTTCCAAATTAATTACAATAATTTCAACCTCATAGCTCAATTTTTGTGTGCCTTGACCTTATGAATCATTACAAACACCCCCTCAAAAAAAGAAGCCAATTTCAAGTTATTCACACGTTCTAAGAACCATCCAATCTTGTTTTTCAAATGAATCATGCATTTTACACACACCTAGTCAGATTCTGTCTTACATCAAAAGATCTATGTAGATAAGTTGCTTCTTTTTTCTGCTATACATAATATATACGGTTTTTTCGGTCAGTTCGATATTTTAGCCAAAAAGTAAAATGTTGGACCACATAGTACTGCTTGCGTGTTAATAATGCAAATTGGATACAAAGGGGGAAATAAAAAAGGACACCCATGAATAATTTATGGAGGGCAGAAGTAGTTTTCAATAATTAGTAAGTTAAAACTTGCAGTGTCAATATGAGAGTAATTCGATACCATGATAGATGCTTGTTGGTAAAAACTTGTGTAAGACGGTCTCACGGGTCGTATTTTGTGAGACATGTCTCTTATTTGTGTCATCCATGAAAAAGAATTACTTTTTATGCTAAGAGTATTATTTTTTATTGTGAATATCGGTAGGGTTGACCCGTCTCACAGATAAACATTCGTGAGACCGTCTCACAAGAAACCTACTCATGCTTGTTTGGGGCCTGGATCAAATAGTTTATGTGTTTAACATATTATATTATACGTGAAATTTAATATAAAAATTTCGATATCTTATAGTTCATCTGACACTAAAGTTCTAATTTTGTGACGAAGTGTTCGAAACCCAATCCCCAACTGAAAAAAATACATGCAATAAAAAAGAAAGCTTGGATAGTTAATTAATTTTGAGCGCATTAATTGCCATTTTGGACCATTAATTGTGGTTGGTTATTTATATTTCAAGAATCTTTATCAAAACTTTTCTACTTCCAAAACCCTCCAACCACCGCATAAAATCTTGTACAGCTTGTCTAATTAGAGAATATATATATACATATATATATATAAACATTAATTGTACTCCATAAGGGAAAATTTTGGTCAAATTTAAAATTTGATCTCCTCATCTTTTTCAACATCCATCTTATTCTTAGAATTATGTGTTAGTAATATTTCATCAAATTAAATATTTTCTGCGCTAGCAATCATGTGTTTTTCCTATATGATCAAGTCNACTGAATCAAATATTTGAATAACTTCAGTCAATGGTGGAGGTTAAAAACTTAGTCAACCAAAGGAAAATTTTGTACCATATCTACTTTTTTTCAAGGAGTCGGAATTTTTGTTCTACTGTAATTTTGAAAGAGTTTTGTAAGTTAATAACTATGACTGCTTGATTAAATTCCCCAGCAAATGTTGGCAATCGACACATATCGGAATAATATTGGCTATTTTGATCAAGGAGACGATGAGATGAGAGAATAGTTACTTGAGGAAAATATTTCTCTCTGTTCCATCGAATTTCTGCTCACTGATGTTTCTCCCCTTTAAATGGGCACACAACGTTAAAGTTCGAAAAAAATATTGACATGGTTATATGTATTATGGGTATTTTATTTTATTTGAATTCATTTTTATTATTTAGAGTGAATTCTCAAACTGTTTACATATAGTACTACCTGTGATCAAGTAAAGTAAAAGAAAATTTCCCTTAATAAATGAAGAGTTTATTTGTTTATGCATATATGTCAAGTTTTACAATTCTCTCACAAAAGATCCAAATATGTTAATTAGTTAGTCAGTTTAGATATTTTTCTGGGAAAAAACTCTGTGTTATCTGATGCCCAGTTACCCATATGAAGCCAGCAACCCCTCTAATGATATAGGAAAAAAAATTATTTTAAAAAACTGAACATAATGAAAGTTTTATATATACCAGCCATTTTATGTAATCATTTGCTTAGTTACATTTGAAATGATCTTAATATTTTGAAATATTTTTTTCATATTTACCTGTTATGTTAAAATTTACATCTTTTTTTCCCGAATCGGAAAACATTAAACTGCATCGTCATATATGACGACATTCTTGATGTTATATACTGACTCCGTATTATGTATAGAAAATATGTATTCGAGCATCAGACACAACATGAAATTTATACGATATATGAACTAATTTTTATCTTAACCTTCAAATTATGTTATATTAAAAGTAGTACGTATATATATATAGCTTCCTTAGGGTTCGATGACAACGGTGACATCCAAAGAATATTACTAGCCTATTGACCACTTATAAATTGACGCGTGGCACATAGTAATAAACCATCAGTTCAAAGGTTGCCCTCCTTTTTTTTACCTGTCAACTCTTGCGATTGGATGGATGCCTTCTCTTTTTTACCACATCACATCGTGAATGATTTCTGACCATCGGATCCGATCCGATCCAGGCCAAACTCTTTTATTAACGTGTGGCGTAATTAAGTTTTGCGTAACGAAATAATTTAATTATTACCTAATTTTATTAAATAAAGAGTGTACATGGCGACTTTAATATTTATTTTATACCGTAAACACATTTTAGCACATGAGGAAAAAAAAGACTTTAAAGTGAGTTTTACTATTTATTTGCTTCTAACGGATGAAATATATCCCAATTAACAATAGTTTGTGCATCGACTTAATTCTACTCATCATTAATAATTAACATTATTATGGTTAATATACAAACATAATCGATATCTTCATGTACGAATTACACTTATAAAAATATATATGGGGAGTCAATTTAATTATTGTAAGCTAATTATTAGTTTCCAAGAATAGGGGAAAATCAAAGTAATATAATTAAGTTAATATAAAATCTATATTAGAAGAGATAATTAATTTATAGAAGTAGGGACTGCCCAAGCCTTATGGAACAACACCTTAGAACCACCGGATAATCTCTTCAACCTCAAAATCAAGATTCTCAGAGTTATCAAAGCCATTAGGGGGAAAAAAAGAAGAAGAAGCAATTAATTAAATAACAAGAAATTTGGTTCGCAAATCTTGAATTCGATGGAATCACTTTCATACCACCAATACTACACCTCTGTTCTCTTCTGACTTTTACTTTTATACTTACATATATCCATATGTATATATATATATAGAGAGAGATAGAGAGAGAGTAGAAATTTGTAATCACAAAAAAGAAAAGTGAAAGAAAGAAATGGGAAGAGGGAGAGTTGAGCTGAAGAGAATAGAGAACAAGATCAACAGGCAAGTGACTTTTGCGAAACGAAGGAATGGGCTTTTGAAGAAAGCTTATGAGCTTTCTGTTCTTTGCGATGCTGAGGTTGCACTCATCATCTTCTCCAATAGAGGAAAGCTGTACGAGTTTTGCAGTAGCTCTAGGTATAAATTAAACAAAACAAAACAAACAATAAACCTTACAGTTTCTGCAATTGCAACACCTATATTTATGTATAAAATATATATAGTATTAGCTGGGGGTGGGTCTTTTTAGTTTTATTTTTACCTTTCTTTCCTTGAACTTATAAGATTCTTTCTTAATTATTTTGTTGTTTGGGATTGTTTGAGATCTGGGCTTGTCTCAAAATCCAAACTTTTTTATGTTTTCTTTGAAGGGAGTGATTAGTGGAAGAAATGCAATTTTTTACTATCTTTTTTGGTGTTGTGAGAGATTGTTTTTCCATTCTAGTGATTGTTTTGAGTCGTATAGGACTCTGTGCTTGCGAGTTTTGTTAGATCTGCCAGAGGAAACCACGAAAAGAAGATTGTTTCTATATTTATGTTGAGTTTCTGCAGGCTTAGGTGTGAGATTTAATTTGCTTCAGCACTGCAAGTCTATTGCGCCTTTTGTGCTATTTTCTTTCTCTCTTCTTCTTTTTGGTTCAATTTGGAGTTAAATATGCTCCGATCTAGTGTTCTATTACCCTTTAAAACGCAACATGGAGCAAAATTCAAGCTTTCTTTAGTATTTATTAAAGAAGTATTTTACACTAATATAATACCAATAAATTTTTTTGAATCTGATTTCTACAACCCCTATCTCCTCTCAGTTACGTTTTTTTTCCTTTTGTTAAACAGATTTCTTGTATATAATTTAATTCTGGATGCAAGGGTTGGAGATCAATACAACAAGTTATCTTTGTGTTGTGTTTTTGCCAAGATCCAAACTTTTTAGGGTTTTCTGTTAATCCTCTTCTTTCTTTTTCTTTTTTTTTTTTAAAAAAATTCTTCATGAAGAAAAGTAAAAATTTCACTACGAGCTTATCTTAACCTAATTTTCTTTTCTTTTTGATATGTTTCGACAGAAAAATGGATACTGGCCAAGATTACTCTCTCTGGCCAGTGTGCCCAAAAAAAAACAGCAGTTTCTTTTGAACCTAAGGATAAGCCTTGATCTGTTTTTCCCTCCAAATGTTTCTTGTGCGTGATTTTTCTTAATTCTTTGTTAAAAATATATCGATTTGGGGTTCATGGATTTTTTTTCCTCTCATCTCGTTAGGGTTTAATTTAGTAACATCTACATACATAATTTTCTTTTCCTCAGTCATTCTCAGATCTCTTGGATTCTCCTAAAAATGACTACGCCGTCCACAAATTTAAAGATTTTAAGTCTTTTTCTGTTTTCTTAGCTTTTTTTCCTTTTTCATGGTGGGACGTTTGATGCAAAGCAGTCTTTTTTCCGGGTAATAAGAAGGTGTTTCGGCTTATATGGGGGATTCAGGGTTTTTTCTTGATAATTATATCTTCTTAAACAGTACATTCCTTTAAAAAAAAGTGTATGAGTTACCACAATTTACCCATGGGCAATTCATAGACCTTCACGAATACATACTGAAATTGAGTTACATGCTGTTCTTGGGGAATTTGGGACACCTTTGTACTTCTGGTATGCATTTTGATGCCCATCTGACAATCTAAGAAGGCTAATCATTGATTTGGCTCATGCTTTAGTTACAAATAAAATTAAAGTTCTGTCTTGAGGTGTAATTGCATATGATCTATTGTTTAAGCTACTAATTACTTTTCTAAAATGGCTTGTCATACCCAGCAGCATTCTCAAAACATTGGAAAGGTATCAAAAGTGCAACTATGGAGCGCCGGAGACAAACGTTTCCACAAGGGAGGCGCTGGTATTTGCTACTCTCTGATTGTTGGTTTCATATATATCCAAGTGCTTTTGGTGCAATTTGGTTTATTTATTAGGTTAATTTCTGGTCTAAAATTTGTTTACAGTTATGTAAATCTATTAATTGAACTGCCCATGATTAAGATAATATACTTTAGTAACAACAAACTTCAAAACAAGAACAAAATAGTGCTGTGTAAACAATATAAAAAATAATTCAGAAGTGTTTTAGTTATCATAATTTTAATACAAATTTTTTAGTTCTTTTAGATGGTACCAGATTTTCTCAACAAAGATTTTGGTTTTGTACCAGATTTTACAATTCATTTTATCTTCATAAAATTCTAAGAACTCTTCATAAAAAACATGGATGTGATGAATAATAAAATAAATTTTCTTATTAAGAGTTTGTTGAATTGTTAAATTGGTAACTATTCTTCAATGGCTCAATGGTTTTAAAGGGTTAACTGATAGTCTTACTTTGTTAAATAAGAAATCTTCTATATGATTGCAAGAGTAAGTTTATCCGGAATGATGAAATGTATATTACAATTAAGATTTTGTTGAAATATAGATTTGCAGTTAACCCAGAATTGTTTAGAGGAGTACTGTTCATTCTTCATATATGATTACAAGAATAAGTTTTTACGGAATAATAAAATAGTTATTCTAATTAAGGTTTTGTACAAATATATGTGGTTTTGAGCTTATTGTGATAAAATAAGATGTAATTTCCTTGTGATGAAACTTGGTTAAAATATTTCATAAACCAGGAAAATTCTTTTTTCAAAAAAAAACTTCAGAGTGGTGTTCTCAATTTTCGTTTTAACATTTCACTTTTTGCGATGAATTTCCAGATTGTTAGTTAGTTGGAAGTTGTTTCTCAAACGAAGTTTGGTAAAAATGGTGAAGGAAACAAGAGATTGTAATGTATCATATGGTGGAAAAGAAATGGCTAGTGTATAGAAGAGAAATTTGTTCATTTTTGACATAGAATTGCATATTTTCTCCACACAATGAAGTAACAACATCTGGAGACAATGGTACTTGTAGAAACTGTGGATGAAATTTCAACTACAACTTAATTTTAAAAACTTCATGCTATTCTAGAGTTACCTACATTTATCAACCCTTTCCTCTTCCTCGAAATATTTGATATATGTGATGTTTCTCTTTGAAAAAATATTTAATTTTATTACATCTCTATCTTCATAAGTTTTTTAGGTGAATTGAAGCGGATATAATTCCATAGGAAATATGTCTCTGGTTTTATGAATCTGACACGGGTTTTTTTTCAGTTTCAAAATTTACGTTGCTGGAGTCCTTTTTTTTTAAGTGGAAGAAAAAACATTATGTATAAGTCTGAGAAAAAGTATGTTCTGTCAAAACTACCCAATAAATCTTCAAGAAAAATATGGAAGTTAAAGCAGATAGATTTGAAGTCCAGAGAAAAAAGATGAGGTAGAACACTTCTGGCTAGTGTTGTTAATTGATTTCATTGGTTAATAACAGGAACTGAGCAGTCAGCACGAGTATATGAAGCTTAAAGCACGCTATGAAGCCCTACAGCGTTCACAAAGGTTTGTCAACTCCAACTGTCATATAAGAAATTATCAAAATATATACATGATTAACTGATCGAATGACTGTTTGTGCAACAAAATTAAAAGTGGGCTGAACGGTTAATTTTTGGTGGTAATTAATGTGTTAATAATGCTAGGAATCTTCTGGGTGAGGATCTTGGTCCTCTGAGTAGCAAGGAGCTTGAATCACTTGAAAGACAGCTCGACATGTCTCTGAAGCAGATCAGATCAACACGGGTATGTACTGCATCTTTTCAATCTTGTGATGCAACGGAAAATTTTGTTTGATGAAGTAATAGAGAAAGTTATCCATTAGCTCCAAGAAGTAAGTAGATTGTTAGATCATATTTATGTAAATAAAAGTTTTGATAAATGATGGATGGAAGCCGGCAATGAATTCTTGAAAATTCAAATTCGCAGACTCAAGCCATGCTGGATACCCTCACAGATCTTCAAAGAAAGGTATTTAAATCAAACTCCATTTCGTCAACTAACCCTTCATTTACCAATATGTTAATCTGGGTTGTTTTATACGGGTAGGAGCATGCCCTCAATGAAGCCAACAAGAGTTTGAAACAACGGGTATGCCATGCATGCATATTCTTCAGTTTACTTAGTTAATCCTTAATAACTGGACAGGCGATGCATGGCCTATCAAACATTTCAATTTCCATGAACAAATCATTCGTTCAACAAAATTTCTTGAACTATCCTCTCCATATATGTGAATCAGACAACGAATTATTGGTCAGTCGGCCTAAATTTTGATGGGTTTGGTTTTGTTTTTGTATGAATTAGTTGATGGAAGGAAGTCAAATAAGTCTGCAATGGAATCCAAATGCTCAAGATGTCGCGTATGGAAGGCAAGCAACTCACCCTCAGGCCGACGGTTTTTTCCATCCTCTCGATTGTGAACCAACTCTGCAAATTGGGTACTCGATTCAATCCACATATAATATTAGAGAGATTTGTGGCTTTGCATGATTCTGTGCTATCGTATTAACAAATTTCTGACTAGTATAAATTTGGTTAGAACTAATGAAATTATTGAAATTTCAGGTATCAGAACGATCCAATGGCAGCAGCAGGGCCAAGCTTGAATAACTATATATCTGGCTGGCTGCCATGATAGATCAATGGAAACAAATGCAAACGCGACTCTTACTTAATTTGGTTGCATTTCTCCATCATAACATCATCTTATGTGTCGTAAACGTGTTTGAATAATAGAACGACTTCTCAAAAGACTTCGCTATCATCCATTACTGTAATTATTATTATTGTTATTATTATATTCCACTTTGTGGAATAAATCTGTGCAAGACGTTATGTTCTTAGCTTTTATTTCCTCTTTATTCGCACACTCTGCGTAAAGAAATTTTTACCCTATTCTAATTGCAAATTAAAGCAATTTGTACGTGGTGAACCAAATAAATAAAGTAAATAGTTCACAATATTAGGTGAAAATTTTTCTATGTATTGCAATAGCAAAACAAAACCAAGACATATGCTTAGTACCAACTTATATAAGTTGCGAAATCATATATTGTATTTATAAGAAATGATTACTTAAATATAAAAGACTAATGTTCTTTTCGTTGTTGATGTTTTAAATATCAATGTTTCAGACTTTTTTAAACTGAGGTCTGATCGTGGAAGATTGTAAGATCTTAACACATTCTTGAACTTTTATTTTTGCAGAAAAATCAACTAATCAGACCTCCCATATATTATTAACTAATAATGAGTCATGACCAACCTTTGACAAGTTGTCGTCATACCCAAAAAAAAAAAAAAAAAATTTGTCTCATCAAATCAAATAATGTAGAGGTCAATTCGAGTTGCCACTTGCCATCATCACGATCTAAATAATCGCTGCTTTTACGTCCCATCTCGGGAACTTTTTTTCCTCACTTTTTCGTTCATTTTCTTTTTTGTTAAAACAAAAGGTTTATAAATGGAAATTATGAGTACGTATACTAACTATGCCCCTTGTACAAAAGAAGACACTGTCCGTTTTCCGCTGTATAATAATAATAATAATAATAATAATAATAATAAAGGACAAAGTAGCGTAATTTCGTGACTATGTAGAGAGGATAAGACCAACGTACGCCTTGATAAATCGGCGGGTGGCGCGTGTCATATACTCACGGCATGTGTCAGCTCAATCAATTTTCGTTTTGCTTTCCCATACAGCGAATACCGAATAGCACGCTTATTTCATTTTCTTTCTCTATACGCGTGTGGAATTATTAAAGCGCAATCCCCTGCGCCCGGTGTTGTACATCAACCTACCAGTCTTTTGTATTTCACGATTTTTGATTTATAGTAGGATGAGATGATAATGATATGTAAATTTGTTGACATAATAAATTGATAAACATTATCAAATCTTTAGATTTATTTTTGAATTTTGATCCAAAAATCTAACTATTTCTTATCTCATATGATACTCACGGAAAATTTAGGATCCGATTCCAGCAAGTGTCATTAGTCCAAACGCATGTTTTGAAATTGTCCTGAGCCTGAAATCAAGAATAAGACCGTTAGAAAGAGGCCGGGAGGGTGTCCCGGCGTATCTCCTCCGACGCTCAACTCAAAGACTGAGGATATGAGATGAGAGCAGCTAAAGATGATGTTGAAAAATAATATAATGAATTAATAATAATACGTTCAAACCTGATATTTATAGGTGAAGGATGAATCAAGAATAGTGAGGTCATACATGGAGTATCACCATAAATGGAGCAATATATTATTCTTGCAAATAATAATAATAATTCTAAAAAATATGAAAGTATGCAATGTACAACGCTGGTACGATGGAGTTCACAACATAGGATTTTAACTTGGAAGATAATGAACAGTAGCCATGGAATAATGATACCGAAAAAAATATTAATTTATTTTCTATAAGAAATCTGCCATTGAAGAACCTTGTTCTGACTTCAATCCACCCTCTGGGCCTTTTTCGATCAATTTTCTCATGCCTCGTTCGTTGATCTTCCATTTGTATCCGAAAAAGAAAATTTCTCATAAATAACATTAATCTTATCCGTTTCGTAATACCGAAGTTTATCCATTTACCTCGATTTTCGCACTAATTTCCCACCTCAAATTAGCATAAAAAGCTTTTATTTTTATAATTAAAGACTACAAAATCAATCCTTCGGGGAAAAAAAGATTCGAGTATGAGGAGAGGGAACCAGCAAACTCAAACAGATCAACATTCCAGGATTCTCTATGAGTTAACTGCTTTAGTTATGAATATTATGCGATCCCCGCCGACGTCGGTGGGTTTTTCGGATCAAACGCCGGATATCCATCAGAGGAGGAGAGCGGCGACGTCTCTTGAGCAGATAACTCCAGCTGGATTTGCCTCTTTGCTTCTTGGGATTTCTCTGGCTTTGATGCTGTGCGGATCCGTCACTTTTTTCATAGGGTTCATGTTGATGCCTTGGATAATTGGATTGGTTGTGTTTCTGTACTTCGTTGGGATTGTTTCGAGTATTTCGATGATTGGGAGAGCAATTTTGTGTCACAATTCTGGCCCCTCTTCCCCGTCGAAAGATGTCCCTTGTAAGAATTCTTGTTTGTTTTTCTTATATTTTTTGTGATTAAATAACTATTCGTTGGAGATTTCTTGGTGATTACTGATTCTGTTTTGAAATTGTGTAATTGTTGGAAATATGAATTTTTCATTGAAGAATTGGGAAGGATGAGGGACTCAGGCAATCGTCTGTGTTAAGAATTGAAATTTCGCAACTTAAATTGCTTATTGTGTGGTTTGTTGGGATTCCCTTGGTGCTCTCTGGTTGTGTCTCTTAGTTTATTTTAGTGAAATTGGGTTGGGTGATTCTGATGATGAGTAAATCAACAAGATTGGGTTGGTTTGATTACGTGTTAACTGGACTTTGTCGCATGATTTTGGCTTCCCGGGAACAAATTTTTAGCTTTAAACTGGATGGTGATGTAATGGAAGGTTCAATGTTTAGTTTTAGATATAATGAAAGCTTGGGCCTTTCATTTGCAGATTCCGTGCAACTTTTAAACCATTGAATATTAAATAGATGTTCGATGGTTCAAGTGACAAGAAAACTCTGTATCCCTTAAAAGAAACATCCACCAGTATGTGTTCGAACTAGTTAGACCCCGAGAAGTTGCAGGAATAGAGGTTCCATACTTCCATACATGGGAAAAAACCAATTGAACGTCGGATATCACATTTGATGACAAGAAGCCGGGAGATCTATGGTTGTTTATCAGCAATCATCAGTATCTATTCATCTTTACATTCATTGGTTTTTCATACCTGCGAGAATCTTTCTTGATCTTCACCTTTCCTCTGTTCCATACAGAAAACTAATACATACATGCATTATTTACTGAGCATCAGAGTCATAACATCACCTGAAGTTGTAGAAAGTGTTGGACGTTCGGATAATCGAACCTAAGAGCCAACACTTCTAGAGCTGCTCTAAGTTAACTCTGTAGTCTGTGTTACAATGATGTCTATTCTTCTGAACACGGCAAGATGGTTAATTTTACTTTGTGTTGCAGCATGGAAGCTTTTATGAGGGATTCATATAGCTGGATAATAACATGCTTGTGGGCTGGGGCACGATTTAGCAACGACATTCGCATTGTGTGATTCCAATTTACGGCTCCTGCAGCAGCGGAACTCTGTGGATATTCTTCTCTATATATGATATATAGATTGTTTTGAAGGCTGAAGTGGTGGTTCGGTTCATCATTATACTAGAGGGTGTTCTCTATATTCAGTTCGAGTTCTCGAGAGCTGGGATATCAATGTATCTTGTACCTCTTTGGTTTTTCATATTAGCAAAACCGAACTGTATAATTAATCGTTTCTAAGACTGATGTCTTTATGTCCGACTCTGATGGGAGTTGAAAGTTCGTTGAAATGGTTTAATAAAATCTTAGACAAGTTTGCAGAATGACTGTGGTGGGTGGCTACCATTTCAAAAACTAATTGTAGTGGTTGGGCTCGATGGAAATTCCCCACACGACCAAATTTGGCTACATGCTGGCCCATGTGATCAAAATGTAACCTATGGAGAGGTACTCTGGAACCAACCGGTTTGCCTTATATGTAGCTAGGAACCATAGGCTGCTTGTCTTCAAAAAAATTTATGCTATGATATGGTAAAACTCCATGTCAGCGAAATATAGTTTTGGTAGTTTCGAAATATTTAAATTTAGTATGGAGCTTTTACTGAACACACAATAAAACCATTTTCAAAAAAAATCAAGTGACCTAAATCTATTCGTTGAGTTTGGGTATTTCTTTATTTTTATTCTATTCTTGTAAATAGAATAATAATATTCTTCAAGTAGTGATCTGCATTAGTTTCTAAAATATTTTAAATCTTGCACATTAATTTATAATATAGTATAAAAAAATGTAAATAAATTTTCCGAGTTTCCATATGAAGCAAAGCATACGAATCCATCTTTTCTAATGTAATAAAAAAATTTACATGCAAGGTATAAATAAACTTTAAAGACTATATCTCTTGTGAAACGGTCACGAATTTTTATCTATGAGAAAGATCAATTTTAACGACGTTCACAATAAAAAATAATATTTTTAGCTTAAAAAGTAATAATTTTTCATTAATGATCCAAAAAAGAGATCCGTTTCACAAAATACGACCCGTGAAACGTGTTGATCGACTTTAAAAAATGTCAAAAACAGTTATCACGAAGTAATTTAAAATTCATTCGAGCCTGAAATCGATATGTATGTGCTAAAGGATAAAAGAAAGAAAATCTTGAATTAACATTCAACACTAAAATTTTCACAGCAGTTCCTCCACTCCGAAAGCCCAGAAATTAAATAAAAACTCACTCCACCATTATCATTAAATATTACTGAAAAACAGCAGATAATTGATTACCGACAATCACGAATCTTCCAACTCCATTTCAATCAAACAAACATAGAATTACATCACAGATCTAATTTTCAGAAGACAAATCAACCGGTGTAAATGTGGACGCCGATAGCGATGAGGAAGATGGTGATGAGGCCGAAGAAAATGATTGTGTGGACTAAAATGGATAACCCGCTGGTCTGCATGTTCCCGAACTCGACGACCCGGCCCCGACCCGGTAACTGGAAGAGCAGACCCGGACTCAACAGCACGAACAGCACCACCGCTATTATCACGGGTCCCCAGTCAGCCATTGCTCTCAGTCTCGCCCTTTTTCTCTCTCTACACGTTGCGCTTGGTTTTGCGAGATTTGGGTGAGTGTATATGACTTTTATATATAGAGGGAATTTTTTTCCCCATTTAATAAGTATTTTCGAAACTAAAGCTGGAGATTACTGGACGCAAGGAATATAATCAAGATATTTATATATTTATCAGTGATTTTTTTTTTATATCATTACAATTAGATGAATAAAATTAATGACACGTCTATTTATAATAATGAGTAATATTTATGATATTTTATATGTGATTTGGATAAAATATTTGTCTCATGAATTTAATTTATCATATCGTTTCACAATATTTTTATTTTAAAATATATATACATATACAATACAGCTAATTAACATAATAGGCAGCATAAGAATGAACATTACTTTACAAAGCCGAGCTAAGCACGTGGCAGAATCATGTGAATTGGATATCTTCACAAAATATTACACTTTGCATATAATTTTATAATTGTGTTTAGAATTACGTGTTGGTGTGGTCATGTTTTAAAATTTTAATAGTACTTTGGATAAAAACTTGTGTTATAATGACACGGGTTTGCTTCACTTGGTGCTAACGTTAAAAGTAAGCTTGGTGAAGTGGTTACGGTATCCTTTGTTATTACTAGTATCAGATTACATGTTATTATTATTTTTAATTTGATCAAATAATATTAACAATTAAAATGAAATTATTTTTAAATTTAGAATAATTGTTTGATTTAAAAATAAAGTTTTGTATTGCTTTTTTCCTACGTAAAATATGGAGTGACTTAAGAGGTTTTTAGTATGGTAAGAAGGGTAATTATAGAATTAAATATTTTAGTATCTTCTAAGATAGTTACTCTAAAGGTCTCACACTTAATAATATAATATAGATTATTATTATTATTATTATTATTATTATTATTATTGAGTATTGTATAGTACCATGTAACTATGTGTTGGAATGTCTAAAAAATTGGATTTGGAATTGAAATTGAATTTAGATTTCATGTTTTGTAAAAATTTAAAATAAATGATATTTTGTAAAATTTGTAAAGAAGACTTTAAATTTATAAGTAAGAAGACAAAAACTTGTGTGAGACGGTCTCACGAGTCGTATTTTGTGATACGAATATCTTATTTGGGTCATCCATGAAAAAGTGCTACCTTTTATACTAAGAGTATTATTTTTTATTGTGAATATCGATAGAGTTCACTCGTCTCAAAGATAAAGATTCCTGATATCGTCTAACTCAAGTAAGAAATATAAATTTCTTATTATTTTTATTGATCTGTTAGGATGTCACTTAGTTAAATAAAATTTCATGAAATCCCGTCAAATACCAATTATATTTTGAAATTTCATTTTGTCAAATAGTGAAACATTATTTTCAATTTCCCAAACACGTTGCGAGCATCACGGCTAACTACCCATCAATATAACGCGTAGATTTATGTGATTGAGTAAAATGCAGTTAAATTTCGATAAAATTAAGATAGTTTCGCAAGTATCATACTATATGTTTATTATCAACATAATGTCACAATTTAATCGTCAGCTTTGGTAGTTGCTTGTACTAATCTTTTCATGTGTCAATCACAGCGAGCTCCATAGAATACAATAACAAATTGATTATAATGTGTGTGCCTGTTAGTTAGATGTCTGCCTCTTTGGGGGAAGCGGCGTAGTCGGAATGTCTTGGACGAAGTCAGACGTAAAGCATGCCCCTGGGCGTGTGTTTTTGTTTTGGGGCTGAGCCAATTGGGCTCGCTTTCATGGACTGTAGTAAATTACAAAGCAATTAAATTAAAGGCCCGCCCCTCCAAAATGTACACTCTCTTGACCACATATGAAACCTAACTAAAAAGACTCTGAATATTTTAAAATATATATTCATTTCAGGATAAGCAATCCGAACACTACCCGTTTTGCTAAAGGTTGAAAATATAGATTTGCTAAGATAATGATTTGTAGTAATTTATTATTCAGAATTTAAAATTTAAAAAGAAGGAAAAAAAATAAATTTGGGCTATTTTTAAAAATCCATACATAAACACGATTTAATCTACATAAAAATCAAACGAGGAATTGAACCATATGTAAAAATTATCAAAGTTTAATTTACTTAGAGAGTATGTCTTTTGTGAGACGGTCTCACGAATCTTTATTTGTGAGACGGGTCAACCCTACCGATATTCATGATAAAAAGTAATACTCTTAGCATAAAAAGTAATACTTTTTCATGTATTACCCAAATAAGAGACCTGTCTCACAAAATACGACCCGTGAGACCGTCTCACACAAGTTTTTGTCTTATTTGAAAAAGAGAAGGAAAATAAAATGTTAATCAAATGGTCTAAAAAGAGAGGCGAATGAATGTTTCGTATTGCGGCAATCTTTTGCTTGTACGACCGAAACTTTTACTCAATCAATTATTAATCATTACATGGACAGAATTGTCACTAAATAACGTAATTTTAAAATATATCTACTTTCATGCCCTTTCCACTTTTATATAGAAAATCATGAAGCATAAACTTTAATTTCCCTTTCCAAATATCTTCTGAGTTTATATTAAGTTATGTCATCTGATTACTATTTGTAATTGATTTAAAGTACTCTTCATATGTATGTTATTTGAAATCAATCATTCGTGCAATCAAATATGTCATTTCAAATTAAAAAAATAAAAACTTGTATGAGACGGTCTCACGGATCGTATTTTGTGATACGGATCTCTTATTTTGGGTCATCCATGAAAAAATATTACCTTTTATGCTAAGAGTATTACTTTTTATTGTGAATATCGATAGAGTTGACTCGTATCACAGATAAAGACTTGTGAGACCGTCTCAGAAGAGACCTACTTAATTAAAAATATCAATCCAAACGCATCATCTATCCATACAACAATTTTTACTTCAAAAAGTCTATTTAGTCAACGATATATAAATCAGATGGATACTTAAATCCGAATTACCTCTTATCTAACATATATGGCTATAATATATGGACGCGATTGGCAACTAGATTATTGACCGAGTCAGGTCCACCGTACCCAAGTATTTTTTATTTGAAATTTTTTTAATAAAAAGAAGGAATCCTGGGTTCATGATTAATATTTCCACTTTTATATAGAAAATGACACTTTAACTAATTACTCATTTTCCGTACTTGTTTATTTTTTTAGATGATCCGCATCCGAAATACACCCGAGCGTGACACCTTTAAGTTAAACTCGTAGATCTCAGGTTATTAGTTTTGAATTCAATTCTAATATTTTGCATTAAAATACACCGAAAATAATATTTTTGGTATAACATATAATCAATTATTTATATACTACACACACACACACACACATATATATATATATATATTAGAATTATATAAAATATTGATTTAATTTTTACAAGTCAAATACAAGAATTTTTTATATTAACAAGAATATGACAATCATGTTTGGGAACATCGAATGACAGTGTTGAAGGACAAATGAAAGAGTTTTCAGGCCAAAGTAGGTGCGCTTGAGCGACGCATAGTCGAGACAGGCACGCCCAGCGGGCCGTTCTGCCCGCCCCAGCGTGCATGCCCGCAACGCGCCCTTTAGTGAGAGCAGCGAGCCCTAGCGGGCCTTTTCACCCACCCCAGCGCACCTTTATGAAAAAACGTGTCTCAGTGCCTAAAAACACCCGAAATTTAATATTCATTATAATTAAATTTTAATCAACATCAATACAAAATACATATTCATTGATAAGAATTTAACTTTTAAAAACATTTTTACATATGTACAGTTTTTTGTTGTATTTCTCTAACTACTGGCATATCCATCTCATTTCATAATCGAGTTGTTCTGTCCCTACCAACTCTTCTTCTTTCACGTCTAACCGGGTTGTGATGCAACTCAAACGTGAGTGGATCCCAGTATCGTTAATCTGCAAGAGGTTGAAATCTACCCTCGTACATTGTTAGGTACTCAGACATGTTGTACCACGACTGCACAAGCGTTGTGGGAGCTAACGAGTACCATTTAGCGGTGCAAATAACATGGAAACATGAGATGCCAAAAGTAGTCTATTTACCACATGAACAATCGCTTGTTGATAATTTCACTACCTATATATGTTGGCCACGACTTGGCCTTCCTCCAATCGCGACCGAACAGTTTGCTCTCGTACATCATATTTGGCAACATGGTGTTCACTAGATTTTCTCGCCTACTCCTCATACTTCCGATATGCATAATTTGACCATAACTGATTTTTCTGAATCATACGACTGCCCAGGCTGCTAAGGTGGCAGCGTCCGCTGCTGTATCCAACAGACGTTGCAAAATAGCGTCCGCTCTTAACTTTGACGTTTTGCAGCACTACTACAAAACCTCTCCAATCAAATTATTTTTAAAATATATGTTTTTTAAGTTGTTGTCGGATTACATTCAGCAGTTGATTTAGCATTTTAGTCATCATTTGAAAAGCTCAATATAAGATATCAAGACATCGACAGAGCTAACAACATACTCCATGCACTCGTGATACATATAGCTAGTCAAATGGTTAAGTCGACGGCATAGAATATTGTCTTATATATTCAGTCTTGTTGGATAAAAGATGAGTAGTGAATGAAAGGGAATGGAAGCTGTCCCACATTGAAAAATGTGCAAAAACGTTTTTCTTATTAGCTCCAAGTTTGAGCCCCAATGAGTACCATAAGTTTTTAGAAGGAGGAAGACGTTGATAGGCTGGGTCTCGTTAAAACACAAGCGCGCGCGGCAAGCCGGCTCTGTTCGGTGCTCCGTCTGTGTCTGGAACAAACAGTGCATCCGTCCAGATAGCTGCGTTTTACCCAGTGCGTCCCTTGGCACTGAACCATGCATCCCCTGGCTTGTGCGCGTGTACCTTGGGTGTGTCCCCTGGCTTATGTGACTCACTCTTTAAATAGTTTCCTGCAGGCATTCATCAGACACTTTTGCATACATTTTCGTTGCATTCTTCTCTTCCGAAACTTGAGAGTTCTACATATTTCGTTCGCTGGTATCAAGAGTTGTAATGCTGCATTCTTGATTCGAAGTCGTTGTATCTTATAGACGATCGTCACCAACATAAAGCACTGTTATACGGGCAATTTCGTTGCGGATAAAGAACTTATCCTTGCCTCGAATTACTGCTTACTGTTGTTGCACACATTGTTCTATTGTCCAAGCTCGAGAAGAACTACAAGTCTTTCATACATTATTTTCTTGGTCTATGACTTGAGTGTTGAAAGATTCGCTCGGAAAAGACCCTGATATCCTGGAGAGGGATGGTTTGTTCATCTTCTCAGAGCTGATTCTGACACAACATAGTCAACACTAGGGGTGTGCATTCGGTCGGTTCGGTCAATAACCGAACCGAACCGAATTTTATCAATAACCGAACCGAACCGAATTTAATTTTGATAATCGAACCGACCGAATTAGTTTTAATAACCGATCACAAATTAACCGAATTAAAATCGGTTAATTCGGTCGGTGATCGAATTAACCGATTTTTTTTAAAAAAATAAAATTAAATATAAAAACATTAAAAATATTATAAATTATATAATAAATCTATTTTTTAAAAAAAAATTACTTTATTATTCGGTTAATTCGGTTAACCGATTTTTTTTTTTACGAAAACCGAAACCGAACCGAACCGAATTAACCGATTTTTTAAACTTTCAAAACCGAATTTCCGAAATAACCGAACCGAATTTCCGAATTGAATCGGTTCGGTCGGTTTTTTCGGTTTAACCGAAATCTTGCTCACCCGTAGTCAACACATAGTAACGACATTATGCCAAATGTTCGTAGCAACATCAATTATTGGATAGTCGAAACTTATGCATAATTTTTCGTGCGCAAGTCATTCTAAAACCGCAAGTTCATAAAAAGCCTTTATTGTTGAAAAAAATAGGAATATGTAGATCCATGACGTGGCTATTCATCTCCAGAGTTTGAGTTTTGGAATTCTATACTTTATTTTCACAAAATGATGCAATTGTAGATTCGATTAGCTGTCAATAAAAGTTCTGTAAATGTTATTTTAAAAAACAATTCCCTTGCATTGTGATGCATGTGAATCTCAATGGATAACCAGCATGGTTTGCTGAAACGGTATCGGAACGGTCGTTCCGGAACAAGAACAAGGCTCATCTTGACAAAGTTATGGGGTGTGAACGTTGATGCTTTGGGACGTCGTTACGTAGATAGAAAACTGCGTGTTATCGGTGGAACGGAACGGATCGACGAAACAACACGGAACGGAACGGTAAAAAAAAGGAATACGGGAGGGGTCATTAAAAAAAATATGATCAATTTAAATTTTAATTAAATAAAAAAGATTTTGACTTTTTTAAATCGAGGAAGGGGGTTGTATGGTATTAAAAAAAATCCATTTGGTTTCAGACCATGCTGGGGTTTTAAAAAATTGGGTCGAGTCTTCTACCCACCTCGACCACTCTTCAGACCTGGGTCGTGGGTCGAGGTGCTGTGTCAAGCTCTTCACTGTACTCTTCTTATTTGTTTATTTTTTTTCTTTTTTTTTTGTATTTTTATTTTTTTCACTCTTCTTATTATGAGTAAATGATTTCATAAATGATACATATAATTTGTATAGCTCGACCCACTCTTTTTAATTTGTATAGATTTCATAAATGATATATATAATATGAATTTTTAACAAATTGATAGAAGAACATAAAAGTACTCGATCTATTTTATCAATTATTTATTTAATAAAGTTAATTTTGAAAGTATATTTAAAATATATTAAAATAGTTTTAAAATGTAAATTTAGAATATAAGTTAAACTTGTTGTAGATTGCAATAATTACATATTAAATATGCAAATTTTGAAAATTGATATTGATCAAACTATTTTTTTCGAAAAATAATCTCTTGTTTCGATATATAACAAATATATGCTTTGTGATTCAATAAGACGTGAATAAAATTTAAAAAAATATTTACTATATTGTTTTAATCAAATAATTTATTTAAATGATATTTATTTTGATTTACATAGTTTTAAATATTTTTTCAAAAATTTCAATTTATATTAATTTTTAAAAAATAGTCGTGTTGTGACCGTTCCGCGAAATGTCATGAGAACTGGAACGGTGACTTCCGCGACGGTCTCCGCGATCGCGATTGCAAACCATGATAATGAGATAAATTTGAACTCTGACACCTTGAATTACATGCAATCCTTATTCACATAATGATTTATAATCAAATATGAAATTATGTCTTATTCTTACTGAATTTTATAAAAAAATAATTTTTAGTAATATACCAACATATATAATTGTTTTGACTTTTGAGATCAGTGTTTTCATTGTTAAGCCATGCATTATTTAAGCAACCACCAGGAAATTAGTCAAAGGTGGCGATTACAGTAGGAAGTGGACTCGGTCTGTCGGTCAGGATTGGTATTCTGAACGTTCGCACACACAAATATTTATATATAATATTAATATACAAAGCACACTATATAATAAATTATTGATGTAAAATTTCTAACACTTGACTCCAAAAAAATTGTACAAGGTAAATAATTAATGCTATGCTGATGAAAATTATATGTTATTTTAGATTTTTAGATAAATAAACAAATTTAGTCAACTCATTATTTACATATTTTATTATTTAATTAATTAATTTTTACTAAATATATTATATATACTCAGCTAATCAGCATATGCTTTGTGTGTATATTATTAAAATATTTTTTGGTTTAATAAGTAATAGATAGGTAATTTAGGAATACATTAATAAATTTAAACTCCACCCAATTTAAAAAGCTCTTTATTTTATTTATATATAAATAAGTAATAGATAGGTAATTTAGGACTACATTAATAAATTAAGCTCCACCCAAATTTTACTAATTTTTTTTATAAGAATATAAAGAGTCACATTCAATCTTATTATTGTAACATAATCATGATCACGAATATTTCCGTTCTCTCTCGACTCTGTCTGCTACGGCGGTGGACATTTGATCACTGGAATTAGTACCGTAAGATATTTCTCTCGGAGACGACCGTTTAGTATTCAGCGCGTGTACTTGATGAAATGTTCTTAAATGAACGCCGGTGAAGTCGTTGACCTACAGTTCGTGAAGTTTACACTTCTTGTGGAATCAACTCCGGTGGCGATATGGAAACGGGCGGTATGATTTAAGCATTGCCTTCATTTTTCAGTCGTTTGTACTTTCTTATGATTAATTATTGTTGCAATCCAAGTGTTATTTCTTGATTTGTGTCGAGATTGTGTGTAAAGTTTTCTATTTTTGTTGAATTACGTGAGCTTCTTGCAGTTCATCCATCACTTTATGATCATAGTTTAATTAGGTTAATTGAATTGATATAGTTTGTGTACTGAGCTGTTATGTTCTCATAGTTCTAACTATCTGGACGTGGCTCGGTATTTTAAGAACTGGGATTGATGAGATTTACGACTTACGGATTTTAAGCCCCTCTTAAGCCTGAAATTAACCAAAAGAAATTGTTCTGCCATTTTCTTTCATCGAATTTTACTTTTTTTGGGTCTAGTATAAAACTGAGAAGGAAAAGGGAATTCAAAAAATGCATTCGTACTTCTTTTTTGGGAAAAAGATGAAATGAAATAGAATCTATGCCAACTACGACACATCTGTCATAATTGATGAATTCATTTTTCTGGGCCTCAACCATTAATTTTTGTTGTTCTTTTCTTTGGTTATTTTCCATCACTAAATGCTATGTCCAGCGTGCATTTCTCTTGGCCTGAATCCTTTCTAGTACTCAGGTTTTGATTGTTATGCATTTTTTCTGAATTCCAGGATATGATATCTATCATCTTGTTCGGGAAGCTCAAACCCGTTGGCTAAAGCCGGTAGAAGTGTATTTCATACTAAACAATTTTGAGGAGAACCAACTCACTCACCAAATCCCTCAACGACCAGCTAGTAATTTTTTTCTGTGCATCCCTTTTGCATTCATGGATGTCTCTTTCGAAATAAGGCCTGTGACAAATAATATTTTTTTTGTTTTACTTTATTTTTTGAGTTAACAGGTGGATCGCTGTATTTATTCAATAAGCGAGTACTAAAATCTTTCCGAAAGGATGGTCATAGTTGGCGTAGGAGGAGGGATCAGAAAACTATTGCTGAAGCACATGAGCGGCTAAAGGTTGCTGGTGATATTCTCATTTGGTGTTAATTAATCCTTTCTAATTTTTTTCTCATTCTTTTGTTGAATGTCTTCCCATCTTCATGTATTGATAAACCTCCAATACAAATTGTATGGTAAAGATGAAGTACAGTGTAATTAAACCAACTCCGACTTCTAGTAAGGTTGATTTTGTGTTTGAAGTGATTCTGTTATTGGTCCTTGGGGAACCGATGTCTGAATACCAGCATCTTTCCATGTTTCTGTCAATACAATGCTATGAGATAGTCAACAAATTGAATATACTATGTAATATTTTTGTTGATCTCAAACTGTGCTTGACATTTTCCTTTTTACTAGGTTGGAAATGTTGAAGCCCTAAATTGTTATTATGCTCATGGAGAACACAACCATAAATTTCAAAGACGTAGCTACTGGATTTTGGACCCGTAAGTGCTAATTCAATCGTAATATTCCTCCATTTGCTCAGTACTTGATGGATGTAACTGAGGGTAAGAAAAAGCTATGGGAGTTGAAAAACTTATCCAATATGATGAGGTTTTTTGTGCTGGGGATACAATAATATGTTGTATGTGGACTTTCATAAGATAACATGGGCTAAAGATATTTGACAATTATTTCAGCAGCAAATCCTCATTTCTAACATAGATTCTTTGTGTTTTTTAATGTAACAGAGAGTACGAGCACATTGTTCTTGTTCACTACAGAGACACTGAGGTGGTGAGTCTCCCAGAGCATGATCAAGGGCAGGGCAGACCCTATGAATCACTGTCTTGTGCTCTACATATTATAAATCTAATCATACAAATTCCATTCTTTTTCATTGTTTCCTGTGTTTCTATTGATTCTTTGGCTTATCCTTGATAGAAAGCTTCTGCTAGTGATAGGATTGAAATTTCCCATGCACAAATAAGTGGATTTTTTCGTTATGGGCTTACTGGATCAAATTTAACATGCTTTTTTTTTTATCATTCTACGAGGAGTGGGTATGTGTGCATTCTCATGCATCAATTCGAGTTCACTTTGTTCAAAGATAACAAGACATCCAGTTTCTGTTGATTTCAGGGAAGACAGAGTACTTCTTCAACATCTCAAGTGTCTCCATTATCATCTTCTACCTTCAATCCCCAACCTAGCTCATTTGCTGTGCACCAGCCGGACTTGTCTTTTGTCATCAGTGAATCACATGAACTGCAAGTTAATCAACCAAGTCCTAGTTCTGCGGAGATTAGTTCAAGTTATGTCATCAGGAATCAAGGGCTGAATCAATTGGATATCACAGAGAGTAAAGATGAGGACTACAGTTCATCGGGGCCGGAATTAAGTCAAGCATTGCAAACGATTAAGCACCAGTTGAGTTTAGACGATGATGAGACGCAAAAATTTACGTCTTACCTAGGCGACGAGTATTCTAATTATTTGGAAGATGCTCTGAAAAATTTTGACTTGTCTGCTCAAATATCAACTGACGCAAACAATCTTCTTTTGCAACAATTTTCAGGTGTAAGCCTTCAACCAATATTTGCTTTTGTTCATTTCTATGACTAATTCTTAATCTTCTAATTTAAATGATGTGGGAGTTTGATAAAGATGGATTTTGATGGGGATGACTTTTCAGATGAGGGCATTGGACAGCATAATGCAGTCTCTGGGGCTGAAGTCGACATTTGGGATGATATGATTGATGGCTCCAAAAGTTTACTTGGTGTGGAATCACAAGCACACCTCGGTGGTCATGATGCTCAAAATTGTAAGACACTACCAGGAACGGAATTTCAGCTTATAGATTTTGAGATCGCAAATGTCCTGTTAACACTTATATTCTTCCAGCTTCTATGATGATTCCTCATGAAGTGGAACATATGGACTATTTTGCTCATTCTCCAGTACTTGATGCTTACGGAACCAAATCAACCTTATCTAGCCAAGATAGTGTAAGAATTTATGTTCAAGATTACCTACATTTGAGTATTTCCCCCAAGCAGAAGTTCACAATCCAAGAGATATCTCCAGATTGGTGTTACACCTCTGAAAGTGCAAAGGTATATATCGTCAAATCAAGTTCAGCAAAGGCTATTCTGGAGTAATATTTGTATCTTCCTCTCTGGGTGTGGGTGTGGATTTCTTGTTTTAACATGGCACAGTCAGGGATCATAAAAATGAGTATCTAACTCTCATTTCTCCATAAAAAATTGTGGCTAATAATCTTTACCTTTAGTTCATGAACCTATGGAAGGGTGCTTACACAAAGTAGATGCCTTCTAATAGTTCATCACCAACCAATGAGCAAATGATGTCATTAATCCCAGATAAAGATGGGAGTCTTTTATAGGAGGATTCATATTGGTACCAGAACTAACTAAACTCAAACTAAAGAGGGCTTTGTCTTACTAGCTGTGTGAGAGAAACTTGAATATATCTCAGAGGATAAAGTTACTGAAGATCAATATTCCAGCAGAATAATGCATGGCTGCTGTGTCTATATGTATTAGTCCTTCTCCATACTTTTTTTGGTGCATTTTCAAATTTACGCAAAAGCAGGCTCCGAAATATCAATATTTATGTCATAGGCTTGATAATATGCGTATGAGACCAAATTAAAGTTCCCTGAATTTTAGAATCAGCACAGATCGTGTAAAACAACAAAATCCTTAAATTCATTTGTACTGTTTCGTTAGATATCTGCTATTAAAGCTGGTGATTCAGGCATTAGATTCTATCTTGCAGATCATCATTATTGGGTCTTTCCTCTGTGACCCGTCTGAGTGCTCTTGGGCTTGTATGTTTGGTGACATTGAAGTTCCAGTTCAGATAATTCGGGACGGTGTCATCCGCTGCCATGCTCCCTTCCAATTGCAGGCTGGAAAAGTCAATATTTGCATCACTTTTGCAAATAGGGAGTCTTGTAGTGAAGTAAAGGAGTTTGTCTATCGTGACGAGCCCATTGTTTGCAAGCACTATAATTCACCTGAAACAGAGGATGGCAAGAGCTCAGAAGAGCTCCTGTTGATTGCCAGATTTGTGCAAATGCTACTGTCCGATCAGTCACCAAAAGGAGATGTCACTGAAACAGATGTTGATCTGTTGGCCAAATATAAAACTTCTGAAGGCATGTGGAACCAAGTTATCAACGCTCTTTCAGTTGGCACCTCTACATCGTCAAGCACTCTTAATTGGCTTCTGGAAGAACTTCTGAAAGACAAGTTGGGACTGTGGCTTTCATCTAGATCACTGAAGAATAATCAAAAGGTCTGTTCTTTATCAAAGAAAGAACGAGGTATCATTCATATGGCTGCTGGATTGGGCTTCACATGGGCATTATTGCCAATTTTGAATTCTGGAATAAGTGCTAATTTCCGTGATTCGAATGGATGGACCGCTCTTCATTGGGCTGCAAGATTTGGGAGGTATATCTGACATATTTGATGATTTTTGTTCTTTCCACTACCTAGTTGGTAAAACTTAACATTTATCTGTTTGTCAAACTAAGTCCAATTTAATTCATTTGCGCATCTGGAAAATAAGTGTTCTAGTTGCAACAGGGAAAAGGTGGTTGCCACTCTCATAGCATCTGGTGCATCAGCTGGAGTCATTACGGATCCTACTTCGCAGGACCCAACTGGTAAGACACCGGCATCAATTGCGGCTGACTGCGGACACACGGGGCTTGCAGGTTATCTTTCTGAAATGGCACTAAAAGATCATCTTTCATCCCTCATATTGAAAGAAACTGAGCTATCTAAGGGGTCGGCTGCCTTGGAAGCAGAAACTATGGTACATAGTTTATCCAACACAAGTCCCTCTTTGAATGAAGATCAGGGTGCTCTGAAGGATACCTTAGCTGCAGTTCGTAATGCTACTCAGGCTGCTGCACTTATACAATCTGCATTCCGTGCCCATTCATTCCGGAAGCGGCAGCAGAAAGAAGATGCAGTTGCCATCTCCAGAGCTTATGGTGATGAATACAGTATATTAGAGAGTGATATTCAGGGACTTTCTGCTGCATCAAAGCGGGCATTTTGCAATTCACGTGATTACAGCTCAGCTGCATTATCTATTCAGAAGAAATATCGAGGCTGGAAAGGTCGGAAGGACTATCTTTCATTTCGTCAGAAAGTAGTCAAGATACAGGTCGGTCGTTCTTCTCAAGTAAAAGAGGTTTATAGCTCGTTATCATCCCATAAAAGACATTTATCGTAATATGCGCCAACAAAATAGTAATCTGGCATCTTATTTTCTGAACTTCAGTTGTACTTCTCTCATAAATAGTACCTTCCAGTATATGATAGAGGGAAAGTTGGAATTTTGTTGACGTGAAGAAACTTGAAAATTATAGATTGCTAACTTCACTTGGAACACATATTTCATGATTGCATCATTTAAGTTAATGTAAGAGACTGACATCTAGTTCTTATGGTTGTAGGCTCATGTCAGAGGTCATCAAGCTAGGAAAAAATACAATGTTTCCTGGGCAGTTGGTGTTCTGGAGAAGGTTATTCTACGATGGCGCCGACGAGGGGTTGGTTTCCGAGGATTTCGAATTGACCCCGAAACAATTCATGAATGCCACGATGACGACATCCTTAAAGTGTTCCGCAAGAAGAATGTGGAGGGAGCCATTGACGAAGCTGTCTCTAGAGTGCTGTCCATGGTTGAATCTCCAACAGCACGGCAGCAATATCGTCGGATCCTTGAAAAGTATCGCCAAGCTAAGGTAACTCAGGCTTTGAACATCTTTATTGTTATGGTTTATTTTTCTCCGTTCCATGGTACACTGTTATTTTCATCTGGTACCATCAAGTTTATGCAGATGAGAAACTGGGGTTTTAGATTAAGAGGAGCGATTTAGTATCTCTCAAAAAACTTCTAAATTAAAAATATTATATGTTGAAATATTATTTCATTAATTAGGACATCAACTACCCAATGTCCCGCCTTTTAGTTCATGCATTACAGTATGTGAACATGATTGTGTTGATTCTTACATTGTGGCAGGCTGAGCTACAAAATGGAGAATCCCATACATCTTCTCGTCACGGCTTATCTTCTCACCTTGATCTTCCCAATGAGGAATTCTGAGATTTACTAGTTGACATTCTGTGTTTTCTGTTATTTGACTCTTCAGCTTTAAGGCCGTGTAGTATGGTTTGCTTTTGACATGAAATACCTATGAAGCATGTAGGTCCGGGAAATGAGTCTTAAAGTGAAACCCCCTTAGGTCCAGGACTCAACGACAGTCAACATCTTGACATGTCACATTCTGCTGTCTAAAATATTATTTTAGGAGTTGATACTAAAGAGATGTTTAAACAAACAAACTACCTCACTGAATTAACTCTCACAAGCCTGAACATCTAAGAAAAAGCAAATGCTTTCAGCACATGTCACAAGCTATGTTGCATGGATGTGAGTATGTATCTAATACGATAGATACGGATACATTATTACGACATATTTTAAAAATATAAGATACAATACAACTAACATACAACAATTATTAAAATATATAAAAATATTATATATTTATTTATGTAAATATATGAAACGTACAACTTTATGAAATGGTTTAAAGAAGTGAACAAAAAAAATATTTTTTCTTTTGCCGAAACGTATACCACCGTGTCCGTGACGTATACAAATCGTGTACAAAATGTATTCGATTGGTCAAACTTACAAAAATTCAACGACACAAATTTTGTTGTTTCTAGACACGCGCATCGACGTGTCATATCCGTATCTGTGTCCGCTACTTCGGAAAAAAAATTCAGAATATCAATGCTACATAGGCCACAAGAATCACAATGATAAACACTTTTGGACAGTTAATTTTAACCATTATATTAAAATCTCAATCATGCTACAAACCAAATGCACACAATAAATCATGATAAAAAAGAAGTCGCGTCCATAAAATCACTAGGTGTTCGTTTCAACGAGCCTTGACCACCAAACATATGTTATATGTTCTGAAGAGCACTTGAAACACATTAGCTTTCAGCAGTTCTCCGATGAATGGCTATGCTACGCATAGTTCAGCCGGAAAATGTCATTCAAAACATAGAAGCTGCCTTGAGGTGTTGGAATCAAATGGAACATCTGTCAAACAAAGAACAAGGTGCCATTAATAAATTGGCTTCGAAAATTTTGGCTTATAAATGAACAAACTTTGATAAAACCACAATAGATGTTCATGTAATGATTTTTGGATCGATCAAATCCCAAACCGTATTGAGTATTGTAAAAGGTGTATAACAATAAGAGCGCATCCTAATTTTTTTTAAAGAATACCCACACGAAGAAGGCTACAAATATAAACATGTTAGGAAAATTTCATTGCATTTCATCTTTCCTGTACTGAACAATCTATTGAATTATCAGAATTTTTCACATCAAATTCACCATCCATATATAGATTTAAGCCGTCCTAAATTGTGTGATGAGCACATTTAATAAATCTAATCCATCCAAGCTTAACCCCTTCAGAGGCCAGAGCTTCATTCAATCAACCAAACCAGAAATCTAGTAAATTAAAATTGACACAAACTTAGAACCAAAAGAACGTTTCCCATGAAAATAAACCAAACTAAAAAAAAAATGTTCGACGCTCCAATCAATTAAATCCATCAAACCCCAAGATCGATAGCAAGACACGTATCAAGCGACAGGTACGGTACACATGCCCAATGCAAAACCCACATTTAATCAAACCCAACAAGTTCAAAAAGATTTAAAAATAAAAAAATAAAAACTTGCCTGGCTAAATTTGAGCGCATGCTGCTCCCCAGCGAGCTGAAGGTTACCGGAAACAAAAACAAGCATCCCGCCGGCGGGTCCAGAAGGCTGGAAATCAACGGTGGTGATCTGATGCTGGCACTGCTGGAAGGGCAAACTGGTAAGCTTGGCAACAATGTTCTGGGCACCCTGGAATTTCTGGCCCTCGAAAGTCAGCATCGATGAATCTTGGTAAAGGCCCGCTAGGCCTGCCCTATTCGCGTCGAATGTAGTGTAATAGTGCTCGACGAACGCCTTCGACAAGGTCTCTGGATCCATCGATTGATTTCACGAATACGACCCTCTGGAGATTGGGTTCCCACTCCGCGGCCGATTATCACAGAAGAAAATATCCTGAACTCCTGATTGGACACAGAGAAATTAGGAGAGGAGAGGGTTTTTAAGCTATGGTTGAGGGTAAAATTGTCCATAAAATTGTGGCGTCTCTTAAACGCTAATCGTTGCTTACCTGCGTTGTTATGGTTTCGGACTCATCTTTTATCATTCTAAATACTAATTATTCTGTATACGTGATACATGTGTGTATGATTTTTTTTATCATTATCGATAGACTAAAGTGAACTTTGACAAATTATGGAGAGATTAAATTGATATTTAAATTTTTTAAATAAAAAAATAAAATAAAAATGTGTTTTGAAATTTAAAAAAAACAAAAACAAAAAACAAAAGTGTAATATTAATATCATATAAGAGTAAAGTTGAAAGAAAAAATTGGTGTCTTTCTTATATGGTTAGTATCATGTCATCAACTTTAATAAAATAAAATAGATATCATATTATTTTTTTTCGAAATTGAAAAAAAAGTTTCCGTGTTTGAGTACTATTATATATATACTTGATCTTTTGATCATGCAAGACATCCAATATGTGAATGATTGATGGCATGATGATTATTTATTAGATGTGATGAAGTTGTATATCAAATAAGTGAATGAGAACTCAACCATGTTTATATAAATGATTAAAAGATATGTATTAAAATAAAATAAATTTATATTAAATTGAGCAAAGTGACAATACGTCATTGTCATTTGTCAGCATATCTGCTCTAATTGGACTCGGACCGGCCAAAAGCACCCGAATGACGCATAAATATTCTATTTGGAGGATATATTTCCTACGGTATTCTCTCTGTAAAGATTTTCTTTCAGGAAGCGCAGAAGTTCTTCAACCTTTCGCTTTATGTATTTGTTGCATGTCATGCATAGTCGTGAATACGATAGTCCTATTCCTATGGATATCGTATTTGATAATAATCCTTTTACACTTCAATCCATGCCATTAAATAACTCTCATCGTCCTAGACGTTTCTGAGGAGAACCATTAGATGTTTTAGATGGCATTCTGTGTTTTCTTTATCTGATTCGCATGTTTCAGCTTTACGGCCCTGTATTATATGTAGTTTGGTTTTGGCAGAGACAACATATGAAGCATGTATCTCGAATCCTCGATTACATACATTACTGGCAAAAAAGAAGACTTCCCATTTGCAGATGTTTTGTTAAATCTACAGCTGCAGCAGGAGTTTTATTCTTGAACTAGCCATATTGTAGGGAAGGCGATCTTAAAGAGAAACCTGGACTCCACATCTACCATGTCACATTCCACAGTCTAAGATCTTGTTTTTCCCGTGCAAAGAATCTCACATATTTTGGTGCGTGTTTATTTTTTAAAATTAATTCCAAACATAAACTCCAGTTTCCAGTGTATATGTGAGGGCACGTCTTAAAACAGAAACTCACATAGAATTAACACTGAAGCTCGAACATTTGGAAAAAAGTGACTTCGACAATGGTATGATAAATTTTTTGGAGTTAACAGATGACTGACTAAACAACCAACTTAAGCAAACATGGAAGTCATTTCACATTTGTCACAAGAATAATCACGATGATGAAATGCAATGGACATTTCTGGATAGTTGAGTTAACCATCATAGTAAAATCTCAATCATGCTACAAACCAAAAGCACGAAAAAATCTTGATAAAAAAGATGATCCATAAAGTCTCTAGGGGTTCGTTTCAATGAGCCTTGACCACCAAACATATGAAATGTGCTCTGCTCTGACGAGCACTTGAAATAACATTAACTTTCAGCAGTATCTCTGATGAATGTCTATGCTGTTACGCATAGTTAAGTCGGAAGATGTCATTCAACACATAATAGCTGCCCTGAGGTGTTGGCATCAAATGGAACATCTGGAAAACAAGTAAACAAGGTGCCATTAATAAAACTTGTGACATAATAGGTGTACAAGTAGAAAAGACTGCATTCCAAAAATGTTTGCAGAACATCACTCTAAATAGAACAGCACAAGATAAAAATTTCTCTTTAAAAAACACTTCTTTTAATACAGAATTCGGCACATTAACGTTCTTACCCCATTTTATAAATTATTCTATGTTGGTTAACTAGATATGTATATTAGGAAATAAGGTGAACAAAAAGCTCAACTCTGATGTTCACATTAGCATTTAGCACAACAATACCTTCCACTTCTCTGTTCTCTCGCACATAGTTATTAAAAGCATGCGCCTGGCTGCGCCTAGGCGACAGGCCCAGCCGGGCGCACCCATTGCGTCTGGGTACTTGGAAACAAGCGCGCTTAAAGCGTGCGCCTCTGCTTAGGCGCGAGGCACCGAGAGGCGCAAAAGCGTGCGTTTTAAAGAAATGGACTGATATTTCGTAGGTGAATAAAAATTAACTCGAACTCAACCAATTTTGAAGCTTAATTAGCAAAGCTCGTGGCTATTTAATGATTAAAAAAACTATCGCTCATGTATGAAAGATTTTTTTAACAGAAATTTCATAAGTCTTTTATTCAAACTTTTACTGTACTCTTCCTTCTTTTACAATGATGATGATAGTTGAGCAGTATGATAAATAATTTGATGATTTAAATGATAGTGTAATCATTTATACAAACTTTTAATCTAATTTCTTCTACACTCATGACTCATCATTGCGACGAAGACGACGACAATATAGTTGCAGACGTTGAACAAGAATTTGATGATTTAGATATTTGTTTTTTATTATTATACTTTGAATTGATGATTTACTAATGAACTTTAAATGATTAATTTTTTTCTGGTTATGATTTACGTTACATTATCTATTAATGAACTTTTTATTTATAATGGTTGTTATCTTTGTCAAAAATATTTAATTTATATAATATTATAGTATAAATCACTTTATATATATTGAATTTTAAAATTTCTCTTAAATGCGCTTTCCTTCGATAAAGCGTGCGCTTTGTGTTGCGCCTTGCGCCTCAGGCTCCAAGGTACCCTAGCGCTTTAGTGCGCCTTGCGCCCTAAATAACTATGCTCTCACAGTAGTCTACTACAATATACCAGAAGGGAAATTAAAAGCTTGGTTCTTTGTGTGGAATCAAAATCTTTTTTCTACTTGATAATAAAAAAAAATTCAACATAATTTGAGGCGTAAGTAGACTACTGTGAGAGGTACACACAACCATCAAACACTGATGCTTATAATTAGAGGCACACACAAATGAAGTGTTTTTAGTCCGTTGGCTTCTCCAACCAATCTCATAAATATCAGAAGAAAATTTCATTAAAATTCATATGATCTGTACTTCACAACAATTGAATCATCAAAAAATTCACCCCAAATTCACCGTCAATACATATTTGAGGCGTGCTAAAAATGAGTAATAAGCATTCAAAAACGCAATCAAATATAATCCATCCATAATAATTTCTGAGAGCTACGTTCAATCTACCAGACCAGAAACCTAGTGAAAAATAATGCACTATTCGACACAAATTTAGCACAAACAGAACATATCCCATTAAAATAAATCAAAATAACACAAAATCATGCCCCACGCTCCAATAAATTCAATCCATCGAACCCCAAAATCAATACCAAGACACGTACACATCGAGAGGGACACATCCAATCCAAAACCAACATTCAATCAAAACCCAAGAAGTCCAAAAAGATTTTTTTAAAAAAAAACTTGCCTGGCTAAACTTGAGCTTATGCTGCTCCCCAGCGAGCTGCAGGTTACCGGAGACAAAAACAAGCATCCCGCCGGCGGGACCGGAAGGCTGACAATCGACGGTGGTGATCTGATGCTGGCACTGCTGGAACGGCAAACTGGTAAGCTTGCTAACAATGTTTTGGGCACCCTGGAATTTCTGGCCCTCGAAAGTCAGCATCGAAGCATCTTGGTAAAGGCCAGCCAGCCCGGCCCTATTCGCGTCGAATGTACTGTAGTAGTGTTCGACAAACGCCTTCGACAAGTTTTCCGGATCCATCGATTGAATTATGAATTCGCCCCTTCCGATTATCGGTTCTTACCACGCGCTAGCTGCTGACGCCGCCGATAATCGGTGACGAAGATATATCCTAATTCAACGCAGGCAGAGAAGACGAGGGGTTTTTAAGCTAATGGTTGAGGGTAAAATTGTCAACAAAATTTGTAGCTTGGACTCGGATCTGCAGCCCATGGTCCAAAATATCAATTCGGCCCAAAAACACCCGAAAGGTGCGTGAACATCCATACCACACATCGAGGAAATATTTATATTTCTTGCGGAATTTTCTAGTTATTAACATTTCCTTTTCCTTTCAAAAAAACATTTCCTTCTAGGCAAATCCATAAAATCATTGTGTGAAGATGATTTAGGCTAGTTTGATACGTAAGTCACAAAATTTACCAGCCAAACCAAAAAAGAATAAATATGAACTGTCCAACCAGTAGCAAAAAACAGAGAATTCCATTCTTCCGTATTGCGGTCTAATTTTGTACAAGCTAAATACAGAAAAGCTTTCGAATATCAACTCTTTTATTCAACCCCAAAAAAGATGCACAATACACTTTGTACAAGCTCTCTCTCTAATTTTGTTACATTGAGTTGACCTAAACTAATCAATATAAAACAAAATGAAACTCCAAACCTACATACTTCACTGATAAAGAATGATCATTGATCCATCTCTGCAGGTAATAAAACTTTTCCTGACTGCAAAGACGACGATAAGAAATCATCACATCGCTTTCATCTTAATATACACCGATCGACCCCATCAAAGTCTTCCTCCGATGCTAAGAATCTTGATCTTTATATACATTCTCTTATAACCAAAGACAACAAATGAACAAAAGTTTACCTGGAAAAAGAAGAGACCAATGCATATAATAGTCAACGCTGGATCAAAGTTTTGGTTACTGACTACATGATCATCTGGTTAAATGGTAATTAATACTTACAATTGGGAAAAATGTACAGCCGGGTTCACGATCCATTGTGCATTAAAGAGCAGCTCTGGTACTTGTGTTATCACAAGCATCAACATGAAAGTTTTAGGTATTCTCATCAGTCACTGTGTGAAAGAATCTTGAAACTTCTCGATACAGTTGCTCCGCCTCAAATGGTTTCGAGACGTAACCGTCCATTCCACACTTCACACATTCTTCACTTGTAGCGTGAATGACATCTGCAGTCATGGCCAAGATGGGAACATGCCAGTTTGAGATATTTTGATAAGCTTCAACCACAACTTCTCCACTTTGAATTCTGTTGTTGATGCTAGACTCGATGTCCCTAATTCTCTTGGTAGCTTCAAACCTGTGAGTCATCAAAAAGACCTAAAAATTACCCCACCTAGCTCATGTCTAAGCAGACATTTACAATTGGCACTAGATTACGCTTAACATATGTCAAAAGAATTGAGCGACTGTCAGTACCAAAAGCTATAACTAATAAAAACAATAAATTTCAAAACTTTTCAATTATACAACAGTACAAACAACACAGGACGGATTTAAGGGTTACTAACTTTTATGAACGTCTTTAAAAAGTAGCGAATGTGAGTTATATGTGTTGTATTGTACCTTTAAAATGGCATCCTACAAAGGAATGCTAAACTATACAAGGAGCAGATAGAAACCATGAACGCAATAACAAATACATTGATAAGTATTGAATCTATTACGCATTAATGGTGTGAAGATTACTTACCCATCCATTTCTGGCATTTGAATGTCCATGAAACATGCATCAATTTGATGGGGTGGAGTTAACAAAGAGATAGCCTCTTTCCCCCTTTCTGCATTAACTACATCAGCCCCATACTTCTTGAGAGCACCAGTCGCCACTCTTAGGTTCACCGGATTGTCATCCACAACCAATATTTTTCGACCATGAAGGAGATTTCTAAGAGACAACATATGAAGTTCTCCATTGCGATAATTTCCTCGGTTCCCAACACCCATTGCACGTTGTAAGGATGCAGCCAGCATACTTGCTCTCAGAGGCTTTGTGACAATAAATGGAGTTGGAACACCTGAAGCTGAAGAACTGGATCGGGAAGAACTTACAGAATTGGACAAAAGCAACATTCTAGGAATAACCATCAAGTTCATCGTTTTCACACTGTTGGAAAATAGAGCCGACATGCCTGAATCTTCACCCCAGATTTCCTCTTCGATCAGAATCATGTTTAAGGTTTTCTTTCTTGAACTTAAGCTGGATAAACCAAGATTCAGATTCGGTACTATTTCAACTTGGATTCCGAGTCGCTCAACGTGATATTTGGAGACTTTAGCTCGCACAGGATTGGGATCCACTAGCAGAGCCCTCGTCCCCTGGAATTCCGGAGAAATAGAGGCTGTTTCATTGTTCACTTGCTGGTTCATCTGGTCATTGAAACTGGAGCAGCCATTGGTAAAAACAGCTGTGAAAGTAAAGGTTGACCCTATCTCTGGCGAGCTAGCCAACCCGATTTCACCTTTCATCAGGTGGACCAAGCACTTGCTAATGCTTAAACCAATGCCAGTGCCACCATGTGTCCGAGTGATAGAAGGGCCAACTTGCATGAAGGGGTTAAATACTCGGGACTGAGCTTCCACAGGGATCCCATGACCTGTGTCCTCAACTGACACAATTATATGTACTTGGTCGGCCGAAGATGATGATGCAGAAGAGGCAGGTAGTCCCTCTTGATTGAATGTCCTAAACCCGGCCCAGCTTTGTCTTCTATCGACTACAGGCAACCCACTCAAAGTGCTGTCTGTCTCCTCTTCCAATTCGGCCACTTCTTCGACAAGATGTACCGTCACAAATATGTGTCCTCTATCAGTGAACTGCAAATAGAGAAATCATCAGTTGAAATGCACATTTATAAGGTGGCGAATTTCGAGTAACATGTACACGTATACACACTTACTTTGATAGAGTTGCCAACCAAGTTTGTGACAATCTGACGAAATCTTCCAGGATCGCCAACAAGTGTGGCGGGGACCTTATTAGAGACATAAACTGCCAACTGTTTTTGCAATTGTATAAAGAAAGTGGATTAGAAGTTAAAGGGATTCAAACAGGTGTACCATAGTAAAAGAAGAAACATAGGAACAGGAAACTAAATGCATACCTCGATCTTTTTATCTTGAGATTTTCCAGAAAGCGATAAAACGCCGTCCAGAATACCCCTTAAATCAAAGCAAACTGCTTCAAGCTCGAGTTTACCAGATTCAATCTTTGCTTGGTCCAAGACCTCATTTATGAGTGAAACTAAAGCTTTTCCACTCTCTCGAGCAGTTCTAACATAATCTTGTTGAGTTTCATCTAACTCTGTATCCATAAGCATATGCAGCATTCCTGGGAAAACAAGTCACACAAACACGATCAGAATACTTCAGATATGATTTAATAAATTGACCAATAAAAGAAAGAATAAGTGTACTCACCAAGAACACCGTTCATTGGGGTTCTGATTTCATGAGAAACAGTAGCAAGAAACTGCATAAGAATAAAAATCATTCATATGCACAAGGACCGCATTTAGACATGAGATATAAAGGGCTATAAGAAAACAACGTTAAAAATCAGTACCTGTGACTTTGCAACATCAGCTGCCTCGGCACGTTTTTTAAGCTCCATCATCTTATGATAATCATCCTCCACTTTCGCTATCCGATTCATTGTAGCATGGAATATGTGCCCCACAAGAAAAGATATTATAAGGATGCCAACAGATGTAGTTGTTGCAGCCCAAGGCCAAGGTGGCTTTTGTTTGAATCTGCATCGATTGATTTTCTTTTAACCGATTTAGACCAAGTATTGACCATAACCAAAAGTAAATACAATTCAGGGGCAGATAACTGGGAGAGCCAAGGAGCGAACAGCTCTCCTCGGGATATTTTTTAATAAAACATTATGAGAAAATTTGTTAAAAGTGCTAGTTTTGCCCCCGAGAAACACATTCAGTTGCTCCCCACATCCTGTTACCATCCCACTTTCTCGAATTTCAGAATCGACCCATTGGCTTACTTATGAATTCTACAAAGAAACGGAGTACAAAAATTTGGAAATCAGAGAAAAATTACGAAGACACAAGGAGCTAAAGTCACCTGCAATGCATCTCATGCTTTCTAAATGGATCTCCAAAGTTAAGACCACTGACATGATGTATCCCATCAGACGAGGCATTCGAACCATACATGCTGATAGGGTGTGAGAAATTAGTAGTATCGTACACAATTACTAGGATAGTTTGCTTACTAGCAAGCTGCTGTAGCAGTTTTTCCACCAGCGATTCAATATCGAAGATACCACCGAGATACCTGTAGGAGAAAGGGAAATATTAAGACGGGTCTCCCATTCAACCTCGTCTCTTTCAAGTAAAAAATAAACCGGACCAAAAGCAACTTCAAGACTACAGAATCTGAAGTCAGACAGCATACCCAGCAATCGCTTGAATCCTTTCAGCAGAAGCTACACTTGGGGGGAGATCTCTTTTGTAGACAGCAAAAGTTAGTATTACTCCAAGGCGGTTTGTTTTAAGTAATCTAAATGGAGCAGTGAGAACGCCTTTTCCTGATTCTCTTGCTCGTAACACATTCTCACGATCTTCCTGTTAGCACATAAAATTTAGTTGCAAGGTATTATTTCTTCTAAGTCTCACATCTCGATTAAGGTGGATAACATCATAAAAAATATAGGTGACATTTAATCACGTGACAAAGGTGGATAAGGTAACAAAAAAAAATTCCCACCATTCTAATTCATGTCATGCTCGTGGAATGCTTCAACTTCCTTGTATATAATATAGAACAGAGAAACCATATTGGAAAAATAATGGGTCACTACAAAAAAAAATTACCTCTCCTGACAGCATATCAACAGAGATTACATGAGCAACAGTATCTTGTGCGAAGATCACAGGAACGTATTCCTCCTGCACAGGTGACGGCTCAAGGTCTGCCGGATCATACTCATCTTCATGTACCGGGGTCTGTACCACTTTATCCATCCTCTTAATAGTCCAACCTTGTAGTTTCTCAAATTGTTCTCTTTCAGAGTGCCGCACCCTCACAGCATATGCAACTCCACTGGTAAGAGGTCTCTCAAACGCTGTTCTTTCGGTATACCGCTCAAATGTTCTCTGCAAGGTTTTGAAGTCAACAATTTGCTTTAATGCAACAGAGATAAAAATAAATAAATAAGTAGGTACACGAATCTTGCTCTATATGCAAAACATGTGTCACTCGAACAGAGAAATTTTACGTAGTATTCTTATCACAATCTTACTAATCATTTCCTTTGACAGAATACATGAGAAAACTCGTGAGTGTTGTGGAATTTAACAGAACAATAATTCCATATTTGATAGCTAAAAACTTTGTATGCGGATCCAAATCTCCATAAATTTTACGAAAAAAGGTTTCTTAATCAACCAATAAATTCATCCATACAAGAGAGCAAAGTTAGACAATTCAATTTAGTAAATCTATTTCTGATTATTTCTGAAACGTTATATATCGCCGAAGATCACAACACTGACCGCTTGGTCAAGCTTTTAGAAACACGAATAAATAAGAAAATTCAAGGTTCACCTGATCGATGGCAGACGGGCTTTTGTCATGATGAAAAATCGAAATCATAACAGACATTGCCTGTATATGATTCATGCTAACATTAAATTGATCTTGCAACATCCTAGCCCTCTCATCACACATACTGGCAAGAGTCTCTTTCCTTTTCTCCGCAGCTTGTAAGTTCATATACCAAAACACCGAAAAAGATACTATAATCCCAACTACTATCCATGCTATCAAAAGCCGCCTCCACCAATTCTTCCTCACTTTCCGGGACCCAATAAACTGTGAATAATGATGGTGGATCTTACACCCACACTCTGAAATATGCCCCCATAATTTCATCCATATTTGCCCCCCATCACCAAGAAAACCAGCCTTTGTGGTCATAATTCCTCCATTACTAAACCAATTCAGAGAAATTAGAGATAGAAACCAACAGCATAGCAACAAAAGAAGATGGCCCACCTTCAAGCCAAATCCAATAACATAGAATAAATTCATCTAACACCCTGAATATAGCTTCCTCAAACAGTGCCAAATTGAGGTACCATCTTAATTTCTGTAAATCTTTGTTAAATCTCGCTACTAATTACTCATCAAATCTTCAGAAGATGTCTAGGTAGAACTCCACCATAAAAAATTCTACTCTTCGACACTTTTATGCGACAAAAAAATCCAACAACCTCCAAAATCAGTGAAACAGAATGACTGATAAGAAGTTCCACGGAGGATGCTATCTTATCCACCTAAATTGCGTTAAACTAGCAGCTCAAAGACCAGGTCTCGAGGAAGATAAGAAAATTCCCAAACACCCCACCAGACAAAGAATCAAGGAATACCCAAGATTCCAACTTTCCGAAGTACAAAACAGAATTTTAATTTCTATCCCTTCAGGTACCAACCCAAAACCTCACCCTGTGAGATGCTCGAAAACAAACTAAGCAAAGATTCTCTAGAAATAGCAGTTATATCATGAACACGCATGGAAGCATATCTTAGCAAGGACAACCCCACCCCACCCCACCCCCAACAAAGAATATGACACCAAAAAAATCTTGAGAAAAAAAAAATATGACTAATCAAACAGGTAGGATTACGGGGTTTTATTAGTTTGACTCCCAAATGAACCAACTTTTGGAGTTCTAGACAGCAGCCGAGGCAAATAATTTGTTTGAGAGATTAATGATTGCTGCAGTAAATAATGTTCCCACTACAAGAAAAGAAAGAGTAGAAGGGCAGCTAATGAGAGGGAAAAAAATTGATTCATAAGGTCACTGTGCTACAAGAATCTTGAAAGCAAGATGAGGGTGGTGGTAGAAATGTCTTCTAGCAAAGGTCCATTATCTCTAGCAGCATTTCATCCCATCCATCCAACCCAGAGAAAATAAATCCAAGAAAGATCATTTTTTTTGTACTTTATTATAATATTTACTCGAATGCAAGAATAAACTTGTACAAAGAACGGGTAACAATTAAAAAAAAAAAACTAAAAAAATTAAAGAGGGCAGAAAAGGTATATTTCCACTCACCTAGGATTAAAAAAAAACATCAGTGCTTTTGCCAACTTTATTTTGTGTTCACATCCACTAGACAAGCCCTACACGCCAAAGAAGTAAACTCAATCGTCCTTTGTATATCAAATGTTCAATGTCATCACTAACCTTCGCGCGCGCACACAAAATATCATATCATAGGTGGCCATAGATATTTTTATTTATTTCTCCATATTTTTAATCCAAATAAAACATTTGATTATCTGTGTTCTTTCTCATAAATTTTGGAGTGCAACTGGAGTGCCTATCTGCAAGCTGGAAATGGGAGGATAAAGAAATAAAGCAAGAAAAGAAAAGTTGGATGTAAACTGAGGAGGCCCCATGATGGGTACCTTCAAGGTGTTATTATGTTTTGTTTTGCGCCCTTTATTTGGAATTTTAAGTGCTGTTTAGCTAGAGTATTCCAGCACTTCATTAATTTAATTTAATTAATCATTTATAATGCACATGATTTTAAAAAAAATCTTTCTTTTTATATTGAATAATAGGCATCAAAAAATCTTTCTTAGAAAAAAAAATTTCTTTTCCAAAGCTTTTAGGATCTCGAGTCACTAAAGAATTATAGCTAATAGTTAGGATATAATTTTAATATTTTAAATCATATCTCAATACAATCATCACATTTTTGTAATTCGCAACAAGCCCCCCTCACAGCAATTTTAAAATAGAATTGAACTTATAATCTTAACTTTGATATCAATTATATGATCGAGGATATGCAATTTTATAAAAAAAATTACTTTTTTAGAAAATAATGATATTTGGATAAATTATTAAAACCATGTTTTACTATTTTATGATTGACATAATGTATTGTAGGAAAAGTGTTCAATTATAGAGTTTTACCATGGAGACAATGCCATCTTCGGGTTAAAAAAAATATACTTCAAATTTGGAACCTTTAGGCAATACAAATTGACTTTTGTGGTGCAGGGCATGGTTGTACCCAACAAACCTATTCGATGATTGGTATAGCCTTTGTCCTCTTCATTATTATTATTATTATTATTATTATTATTATTATTATTAACCCAAAAAAAAAAGCTACTTATTCACAAAAAAGACAAAACAACTGATGTTACCCCATGTAAGAAAGTTGACAATTGATAGGCCCGTATTAAATTTAGATTATACCAGCGGGCCACGTAATAAATAAATAAATAATGGGTAAATTTGTCGTAGAAATTGTTCCAATTTTTTCATTTTAAAATATACCTTTTCATAGCATAACATTTCCAAATATTTCTTAATTTTTTTCCCGATTTAATACAAGAAAATTTTCTCATTATCTTTTTAGTTTAATATACGAAGAATAAGTGTGAGAATTTCGTGGCAAAAATTTGATGAAAATGTCCAAAACATGTAAAATTGGCCTCTCACTGAAATACTTAATAAAGAAGTGATTTTGGCCATCCCTACACCCACTCTCTTTAATTTGGAGTTACGGGCTTTGAAAGCGATGGCCCGCGTCAGCGCACTACTTATTTGGGCTGGACCAATGTTAGATGCCTCTAAACCATTATGGGCTTTTTATGACACGTGTTTGGATTATTTCGGAATGAGATAATTTTTGGAGCATCTATCTCATCGCCACGTGGGGAATGATAACATTATTCATCACTTTTATATTAAAAAAAAAAAAAGCAAAAACAACTGATAAATAACTCGTTCGATCTCTTATAATAATAGGGAGGATAAGATAGTAATAAAAGAAACAATATTTTATGGATGAGACCATTATCACTGGCTCATCTCTAGTCCAAATAAAAGACAGATCAATGACAGACCAGTGTATTTTTCTATAAATATCATGTTTGAGTGTCTAATTCATTCATTCAATATATATTATTTTTCAGTAGCACCTTTAGCTGCTCTCCACTTATATTCTTAGTCTCTGACTTGAGCGTCGGATGAGCTACGCCGGGACATCATCTCGACCCCCTTCTAACAGCTTTTTTCGTGATTTCAAGCTCAGGACAAATTCGAAATCTACGTCTGGATTAGTGTCACTTGTTGGAATCGGACTTTAAATTTTCAGTTAGTATCAAAAGGTTTGATCAACTTATAATAAAAACATATACTTTGTCGATATGGTAGGTTAGACCGATTGGTATTTTAGTTTAGAAAGCCGAATGGTTAAATTTGCTTATGTCAAGTTAGGCTTAGGACAATGCATGTAAATTCAAGATTAGGACATTGTACCTGACCCTTTCCAAGCTTTGACATGAGCCCATAAAGTACGAAAAAAATGGTTAATCGTGTCTGAATTCAAAGAATTCTTACTTATTCAATGATCCCCCCAAAATCAATACCCCATATAGCCGGCAATATGTTTTTTTAAGTCACAGCCATAATTGTGGAAAAGTATTCCAATGGGAACTTTATCAATCAATGAAGAAAAGGAGAGGCCAGGGGGGGTTCAAAAGGATATACAAATTGATTGCATTAATTTTCTAGTGCGCTAGAACCTAGCAGTTAGGCAAACATATAGCATGTTACTTGTTTAATAAATTTGACTAAGTGAATTAAATTCAAGAAAGAGAGCAAGTACAATATAATTATGGTCTTTTGTAGCATTATTAACTATCCAAATTTGTTTAGAAATGGTTTTTCTGAAACATAAACTTGACAGCTTTTGTCAACAAGGATCGCAATTTCCAAAGGCTTGTCGGGAGTTTGTTCATGTAACCACTCTTCCACAAACTCACGCAAGTGATGTGGAGACGTGAAAGTTTCCTTGAATTTTCCTAGCTCAAGAAACCGAATTGAAACACCCTCAAAGAACAAGGGTTGTAAGAAATTGTCTTCGTGTTGTTTAGGTAATCAAAAAGGTGTACATGATATTTATAGTTCATGTGACACAAAAGTCTCAAATTTAAGACAAGTCGAAACTAATTATAACAAATCTATGTTGATGAGAGAGGTTGGGAGGTGTATGTTCTTGTTGCAACCACTTTCTGTTCATCCTACATCACACTTCAACTACTAGTTGCTTTCTTTCTTGTTTATTTATTTTTTGGAAATAAAGATCTATAGTTTTGTGTATGTGAGCTAATTAGGATTTTATTACATTTTTTTGTCGCTTAAATTATAATTAAACGGGCTTTCTTCCACTGTAAAAATAACATCAATGATAAATCTCTAATCAAAATTTTTTTTTTTTTTGAGAAATATTTTTTAGTCTTTTACCAGTACAAAATTTATTGGTATTAATTAAATGAACTAAACGTGAAGGATATCTTGTCCTAATGTTAAAAGGTCAGGCTTCAAGGATCCTAGGGATATTGGGTTCAATTTTCACTGGCTGTGTGAGATGTTTAATTAGAAGATAATAGATATTTTAAACATTGATCCCAAGTATTAAACTTTCCAGAAAAAATTGTGAACCCACTTGGACCTGGTCGGAAATCCGAATACCCACCCATTGTTGATTTGTTTTCAGTTGGTGCTGCCTCCGGAGGGACTCTGAACTGAAGTGAGGTTGTTTATTTGCTCAAACAAGATCAGAATTTTAATTAAGACAAAAACTTGTGTGAGACGATCTCACGGATCGTATTTTATGAGATAGATCTCTTATTTGGGCCATTCATGAAAAAATATTACTTTTTATGTTAATAGTATTATTTTTTATTGTGAATATCGGTAGGGTTGACACGTCTCACAGATAAAGATTCGTGATACCGTGTCACAAAAGATCTACTCATTTATTAATTGATTCCGACCAAACAACGGTTGAAAAGAAATCTATAGACATTAAACAAACACGTCTACCTACATTTTAAATAATTCGTCAAATTATCAATTATCACTTTATTAATAAAATAATATATAAAAGACCATGCATTAGCTATATATAAATTTTATATTTAATAATTATATGATTGTGGATTTTATTGGACTTGAAAACGTTGGATCGATTTTATTTATATGAGTTTATATGTAAATAATTATGTGTTGTGGGTTGTCGGTTAAGTTAAAATAAATATTAAATTGATCAGTTAAACTTTTGGTTATTGAATTTTAATATATCTAATAAGTTGATTATTTTCCTCTTAACAACTAGATCAAACAACTGTACGCAATTAACATAATGTAATTACTAAAGGAAAATTTTCTTTTGTCAACTTCTGTCTCATTGTTACCGTATCACACTAACTATAATTAGATTATTTAAAATATAATAGAAAATGCATATTTATATAAGTTTGGAAATATTACATTATTAACTTCTCAAATATAATGCATGTACTTTATGCATAAATACATGTAACACCGTCTGACAAAAAATCTATTTTTTGTTATTTTTTGGTCTATTGATCGATATAGATAATNTTTTTTTATCACTTCTAATAAAAAGATGAAAAAATTTAATTTTAAAATAACAAAATTATCATATTTATAATATCATTCCAATTTTACACACATCCAACCAAGCCTGGGACGGGTTTGCTATTCCTGTCTCCGAATTTCATTTTCGTCTCGATCCCCGTTTTTCTTGAATCTGAAACGTCGCCCCTATCACCGTTTCAAAAATATTGATGAGACAAGATGGGGGCCGGTTCGGGCGAATCTAAACTAAATATTATCTATAATTATTAATATTAATATTATTTTCGGAGTGAATTTGAGGATTAAGATAGTATCCTCATAACCATTTCGAACTATTTCGAAGATTTTTTAAAATCTCTGAACTCGAACCCGAAAAAACTGAGATTCTCGTCTTTGTTTTATGTTTTTCTTGCAAAACTTCGAACTCGTGAGAAAATTTGTCTCTCTCTCTACCAAAGCTGACAACCATTAGAAGTTTGTATGGGCTCGAGCCCAGCTAACACCCATGATATATATATATATATATATATATATATATATATATATNTTTTCTTAAAGCTTATTTTTTCACGTCAAAAATATAGATTTAATTTTCGTAATTTTTATATCATTTAATTTTTTTAATTTTATAATTATATATTTGAAAACATATACTATTGGATTCATTTGGTATGTTATAAATATTTTATAATTGGATTTTTAATTGTAAATATAAATCGAGACGATCTAAATTTGAATGTGTAAGACAATATGTCAAACGAAATTTAATTACGTATGAGTAATATTAAAAAGAGGGAGACTTAATAAACAGATTACATTAAAGTATAAACTGTTACACAAATTTTTATTTTTATTTTTTGGAAAAAAGCAATTAAAAAATATTTTTTATTGGCCAGAGTGTTTCTCAAATTTAGTAAAATTGAATGTTTAGTTTTTACAACATATAAATTAAATAACATCAATTAGGAATTATTAAAAGGTGCTTATCCTAAAAAAAAAGGTGCTTATCTAAAAAATAAAAGTGATTTGAATGACCAATAGCAGAATGCCACGTCAAGAAAACACGCGTTTGACCCAATGGCAAGATGGCGGTGACTCTTTCGTGGGAGGGACTAAATTCTTCTTCCTAATAAATACCTGCTGCGTCAAATCGTAGAGCCAAAAAAATTAAAAAAATAAAATAAAATAAAGAGATCGGTGCTATTTCCCCTTTCGCCGGAGATATATCACTTGCAATATCTGCGGCGATTTTTCTTTCGAGCTTCTTGTAGCAACCGATCTCGTGAATCATGGTATAAATTCGTCGTAATTTTACTCTATTTTGCGGTCTTTATGGTTAACGTCTCCTTTTTGTTAGATTTTGAGTTTTGATTGTGATTTTCTCAATGTTTCTTGATTTTTCATTTTTTTTATCTGTTTCATAATCTAGGTGAATATTTCTGGCGATTTTGAATATTTGTGATTTTATATTGTATTCTTAATGTTGAGCGACAATGTAGTTCGTGCAGCCTTTAGCGTTGATGATAGAGTTCCTTTATTTTTATATTCATTCGAAGGAATTTGATGAATTTATTGTGGGCATCAGATCATAGCTGAAACGTTTACCTTCTAATAGATCTCCTTAGGAAGCTGGTTGTTTTTTCTTCGTAGGCGTTTGCTTTTTCTTTTGTTTTTCTTTGCATTGCTCTAATTTTTCGTTTGCGTTTTCTGATGATGACTCTGCGTAACTTTCTGACTTTATTTGTTGATCTGATTTTTGTTTTGAAATTATAGATTGTTGGTTTATCCGGTATGTTGTATGTCGGTGTCTGCATTGTACCTTATTGATGAGAAATACCTTTTCATGAACATAGTATTTGCATTTTATTTTGCGTTAGCAAGCGCCACATTTGTCTTCACTTTTCTTTTCATTGTTCGATCAGGATTTGTTTTATTTACTGACTGAAGTTTGTAATCCGTGCCTGTTATTTGTTTTCCCTCACTGGATATATTTTTATGAGTTCGCTTTGTGTATTATTTGTACGTTCTTATACAGACAACTTCAAGGAGGCTTGCCGACAGGAAGATAGAGAGGTTTGACAAGAATATTACCAAGCGTGGTGCAGTCTCTGAGACTAGCACAAAGAAGGGAAACAACTACCCTGTTGGCCCTATCTTGCTGGGGTTTTTCGTTTTCGTTGTTATTGGTTCATGTAAAGTTCTCTTATCCTTTCCCATTTACTTACTTCTCAGATGATCATTGATTTGTTGATGCAACTATATTACCTTTTTAAAGTAATTTTCTTGCTGATGAGTTTGGTGATTTAACACTGAATATCATCTAGATCATGGAAGTATAATTCTTGTGAGCGAAAAATTTGTATTCTCAAATTAAGGATACACTGATGTTCCTAGTGATGTAGTGTCAAGACTCCTGACTACAAATTTTAGAGAAATCGATGCAAGGTTTTGAAGATGTCATATTTATTCAAGAAAGCATTTTATCAACAAAAAAAAAATTGATTTGTTTCACATCTCTCACATTTCTGGAGTTTGAGGTGATCCTGGCAATTGTTAACATTTAGAAAATGCAGTTGCATCTTAATTATAAAGATAGACATGTGACTATATGATTAAACTGGGATTTCTTGTTTCATCTGTAATAAACATTCGTTCTTTTTGTTACTTTGCTAGTGTCTCGTATATCAAACGTATGACCCTTTTGGTCTTGCTTGTGTATTTGCAGCGCTGTTTCAGATAATCAGGACGGCAACAAGTGGAGGGATGGCTTAATCACAGTCAATATTTTTGGCTCCTAGAACGTGGTGACAGTTTGTTTCTTCGGTGTTTTTGTCGTGGTTATTTCCGAGCGTGTAGATGACGAACCTTTTCTATGTTACAATGTACTTTCTCCATTATCATCAAATTTAACCCTTTAATAATCACTTTGTTATGATTACAATATACTCTCTCCAAAATGTTCAAATTTAAAGTTCTATGGATAAATATTTTAATGCAGAGATTGCTGAATCGAGTAAAATGATAATGGTGGATTAACTGAAATTTATATGTATTTGCGCGCACGCTATAATAAACCAGTTAGAAGTTGTGAAAGATAAAAAGATAAGTACTCGATAGAGAAGTGAGGTTAAGTTTTATCTGGTCTAGATTTTTTTCAAGGGAAATAGCATCCATTCATTAACCATTGACAACATTCAAATCTAGAATGTATTATAACAAAGGAAAATGTTTCACAATTGCTAGGCTTTGGTGTTTCATGATAGGATTTTGAGACTCTTTCACCGTAAGAAAACGCAATTTCGAGACGGAAATAGCAGAGCGACCGGATTAAAAACCGGCCTCTAATTATAAAAGTCAACAATTTGAAGTCCCATTGAGCACTTGAACTTGTGTTTATCAGCTGCTTTCATCTGTTCCCAGTCATTGATTGTGCATCTTTCTTCCAGTACGATGCCAAAAAACCTTTTTGCTTTTTAACGTTAATAAACCATGAATTACCACTGAATAAAACTAAGCTGCTCTCGGGACCAAGACTTTTATGGAACACGTGGAATCCAGAGTTTTCTTCAAACCTAAAATCAGTTCGCAAGAGAAGAAACCATTTTCGTTAAAAGTATTTTTCTAAGCTATATTTGGATTGTTTCTCTTCTTGTGAAGTTAAATTTTAGTCTTTATGTCATCAATATAGGATATCAGTTTTCAAATTTAAAAAAATGATATCAGATGATTTTTAATGGTGTTTGGATAAGAGGAAAATTACGACTAACTCAAAAGTAAAAAAGAAGTAAAAAGTGGCAGGCATTTTCATCAAGAAAAGAAATTAACTCCTAGTTCATGGAGGACAATGACCAAATATGACAGATAAATTGTTGGGAGAAAATGTATAATGATTATTTGGTCAAAGCGTCAAGCTATAGAAACACAAATACAACATCCGACGATTACAAGAAGATTTGAAGATACAAGTAATGATATAGACCTCGTACGGCTGCCATAAGAAGAAATCTCAGCTGTCGAGCGTACAGCATACATATTTGAGATCTAGCTGCCATTTAAATGCGGTAAATTTAGATCCAGACCAAAGGAAAATCAAGCCAATGCCGTCAAACAAGGGTGAAATGTAGTACCACAAGCAATCCATTGCTTCTTCCTCCCGCGTGGCAGCACACAGCCAGGCACCTTGAGCCATTCCCTGCTTGACAAATCATAGGAAACAAGCCTATTCATTTGTCTTGATCTCAGTGATAACATGAGCAAGCCCTTGTTACCCAGACAAGTCATTCTAACGTGCTTCCCATAAAACTCCAAGCACCATATGTTTGGCATTCTGTCGACCTCCTTCCACAAAAGAGTCATCTTTTGCAGCTCCCAAATGCAGACACATGTGGCGGCATTTTTAGTCAGCAGCCCTACGAGCATGATCCTCCCTCCACATTCAGCTAATGTATGATCGCTCAGATGCGGAGGACCTGGGATTAGAAACTGCTTCCAGATCCCAGTGTCCATGTTGTAGGACACAAGCCCTTCAGGGTCTAAGCGCATGAAGTAGAGCGTTCTATCAACGGAGACTGCTTGAGACCTGAAATTCAGTGAAAGTGGAAGTTTGATATTCGAGGGCATGATTCCGGGACGAGTCCAGTGGTTTTTTGTCGAGTCGTAGACTTCGTATTCCCCCTCACAACCAACCCAAATGATCTTATATCCCGAGTCTGCAGATCTGCCGTTCAAAGTCATCCCAACTGCTACACGAGACCAGACCTTAACGGACCTAGCAGGCAACTCCTTGAAGGATCTTGTCAAGGGATTGCAAATATAGAAGCTGCGGTGGCCTATATCGAGGAAACATACGAGGCCACCTGCTGATGCCACTGGCAACACGATCAATTTTGTTGGCAAGGCAGGCACAGTTGGATGGTGCCACTTCTTTGATAATGGATCATACATGGCTCCAGTATTGACATTTTCATGAGTGATGGTGTAAAACCAAGGTTGGGCTTGCTCGACTTGAGCACATTGATGGGAAAAACTTTGAGAAGTCAGCAATGAATTCCACTTTTGACAAACCGAACGGAAACGGAAAAAAGTTGCAATTGGAAGTCTTGCAATCAAAACTTCAAAGAGATCCTCCGGAAATTCTTTCCAGATGGTTTGTTCCATGCTTTCAGCGGAGCTTGTCATGGCAGTTGCTTTCTCTCGATTGCGTTCCTTACGTGGTTTTTTTGTGGGTGGAGGTTTCCCAGGTTCCATCATCTTCAAGTTTTCAGATTTACCAGCAGTCATAGTGAGATTGTAGCAACCGTCTTCTAAAGAACTACCATCTAGATTGAAAAAACACCATCTGCAGAGCAACTGAAGTATCTTGAGATGCTTAATGTCAAAAGACAAGGATAAATTTTATTCTAACAGAAGCAAAAAACAAGAATTAAAGAAACAATAACTAAAAACACTGCATACCAACAGAAATGTCATTTCCGAAAGCAAAAACATTCCAGAGACCACACACGGACATCTAAAGTTTAAACAGAAGAATGCGTACGCAATTTAACATTTACACATTAAAATTGTTTATAAATGTAATTATATTTTATATATCTGACATAACAAAAATCAGTCAGCACAGCTGATGAACATAATCAAAAGGCAGATAAAAAGTAAATGTAAAATAAAATAGTCGAGATAATCAACATCTAAGATGAATTGTTTAGTGATGATACTTGGCAAGGGACTTGTAATATAGCATCAAAATGATTACATAAAACTTTGAAGTATCAATTGCACATCAATGAAAGTTAGTTCTTTCAATGCAAGGATATGTCGATCAAACTTGTTTGGGACAAGAGTGAAAGTTTTCAGACATCCTGGGCACATGCCTCTAATGAAGTCCAGATTGCTTTAAAGTAAGAAAAGTATAATTGCAAGAAGTTTTGACATTAATACACTATATCAATTTAAAAATCCCCTTTTACAAGAAAAAAGATCTTGAATCCTGGAAATAAAACTGTTATTTGGGACAGGCATACCCAAGCTTGGCCAGATAGATTCGACAAAAAACGAGTTGAGGCTAATAAATTCATGAGCTGAATTGTGCAAGGACTTGAATATTTAGCCAGATTAAAATATGGTATGTGTTCGAATGGGAACAAGCTCAGGTAGTTAAAAGTCTGTCCCAACGTAGAAGCTCTTTTGGACTCCAAAAACTGAAAGCATGTTTGATTCTATGTCTCTATGTTTCTTAGGAAATTTTGAGCACCTAAATCCCATTAGCTAGGAATATATGATTTTGTGTGATTGTTAATTTTATGTATTGGCATTAGATTTAGCTTTGCCCCAAAGAATTAGCTTTATCAATGGGGTGAGTTCCGCTAACCCAAAACTCAGTTCACAGCGCCCAATTGACAGGCCAGCGTGAATAATAACAAAAACTCGGTCAACATAGCATAAATGACAAGCCTACCTGTAAAATAAACAATGTATAGCTGCTTATTTAAGGCGGAAATCTAGCTAGATTATGTGATCTATGTTCCATTAGACATATTGAAAAACAGTTAGGATGAGTGACTAGAACCCGTAAATTTCCACAGAGCTATTATCATTGAGTGTTGTCCCTGCAAGATTAAGCTTTGTTTGTCTTCACATTTGAAATCACAGCAAATATACAACCCCACAGTCCCAGACCTCCACTTCACCAGGAAAACATTTCTTCCTATTAAAGCATGCACTGATCTACAATTCCCTTAGTATATGAAGATACATAAGAGTTTGGTAACACTGAGTGAACAATTGGTTTAAGATATAAGTCAGTAAACCAAAACACGTATTCAACTTATGCATTAAATACTAAGTTAAACAGATGATTCCATACAGATATATTTGGTAAAAGGTATGGGACGGTCTCTAACTTGACAAAAAATTTGGATGTGCTGCAGCTTTCAATATCAGTTTTAAGCAAAAAAATCTCTTTACATACCTAAAAGTAATTTCTCTAGATTGCACTAAAAAGTGCAGAATATTTCAAAATTTCGTGTATGTACTACAATTCTAACATCTACATCCATACGAATTTAAGTCAAATTTTACATTTTTTCAAGAAAAAATAATTTCGCCCCAACTCTCTCGTTTTTTTGGGATACGGAACTTTGCCCCCACCAAAACATTAAACCCAGTAAATCAGAAGGTACACACAATTAAAAAAAATGAAATCTTGAAACACGCAAAATCGGCGCCCGTCAAAACATATACAACAAGCAACAACAATCATCAGGAAACCAGGTAAAAATCCTAAGCAAACACCCAAAAATCACAGACCTGAAGGGATGCTGCTGAAGCGAAGCCTGAGGTCGAGCCTGGAAGTGAAGGAAGTAATTCGAAGGAACCGCGGTAGGGGGCGGAGAACCGTAGAGTTCTAAAACCTCTTGTAATTGTCCAATAAGTTGTCTTAGCATGGCCACCCCTTCCATCATCCCTTGACCAGAGCCCTCCCCACCCTCAACCCCTCCCCCACCCCGTCCATTATCTCTCTCTCTATCTATAGCTTGTGAGTATATGTATATTTAGCTGTGTAGTATCTATATTTCGTCGACGGGAGGTTTCCTTTTGTTTTTATTGTTATTAATTCGGCGAATCATAATTCGCCACATCATCCTGACCATATACGATTGATGAGTAGATTGACCGTGTCGCAAACTTTCCTCTTGTTGTTGCCCGAATTACCCCTAGCTTCGTATATTGATTTATTTTTAATACAAATTTTAGTGATTGGTTTGATTTAGCCTCCACCAATTCAAGTTGATATCAAATTATATTTTATACTTTTATTATGTAGATTAAATTCATAGCTTGATATATATCAGATTAATTTGTTTCAGTATAAAAGTTTGTTGTTACCTAGTATAGATTTAGGTATATATTTTACCAACTTCTTATTAATTATCAGTTAAAATAATGTAGATATTAAAAAATATTTGATGTATTTGAAAATTTTCGAATCTGAAATGAATCTTAAAATATGAGTCCATTTCGAAAATAGTAGGACGAGTTAACTATGTTCATATTACAATAATAAGTTATATTTTTTGTTTAAAAAATAATATATTTTTTTTATAGATGAGCAAAACAGAAAAAAATTTGATTTATTAAACCATCTCACGAAAATTATTATGTTTCGATAAATAATAATAACTTAGACTCCATTCGGTTAGCACATTAAGTGCTTGAATGTAGAGTAGGTGCATTTATTCTCAGGGTTTATTTAATTGTTTGGTGAGACTATATAGATAAACAATATTATTATTATTACTATTATTATTATTAAAATATTTGGATAAGATGTGAAATAATATTGCATATATTATAATATATTTAGTTTGCTTAATTAAATTTGAGATGATATGATAAATTAAGATTTTATCATTTTCAATAATTAATAAATATAAATAAAAAAAGAAATGAATGAATGATAATATTATAAATTTACATTCGATGATTTTTTTATTGAAATGAGATAAATAATTAATAATTTGATCGATGTGACATAAATAATCAACATATAAAATTGCTAGATTAATTACATCAATTATCTTATGAAAAAGAGCAAAAGATATAAAACTCTCTAAAAATATTAATAAGCTAAGACATCATTCAACTTTTTAGAAACGAAACACATTTTATTTTTTACGGAGTGGTGTGTATAGAAGTTTGATATGTTGCACGCTCACGATAGAGGTCTGTATGAGCAACAATAAGGTGATGCTCGCTGATGAAGATCGGGTGAATTGAGAGATAGATAGGTGGGCAATCGCACCGGGTCGAGGTGTTGGGATGAGTAAAAAATGAGATCGCGGCAAGAGATATTCGAACTGAGCACTCTTTTCCCAAGAAGAATAAGATTACCCTGGAAACACAGAAATAACTACGTGAATGTGCGTCGGAGGAGAATCTGGCATGACCACTCCGACGCTCTCCTCCGACACTCAAGTCAGTGAAGGGGTTTTTAGAGAAAATATGATAACAAAATGTTGTAAGAAAATTGTTGAAGAAGTGAACCCCTTAGTCTTACACAAACCTGATATTTATAGGAATGAGATCTATGATTATCTTGCTTTTAGTGTCATCCTACTAATTATAGCAAGATGACTGCTCATATCCTGCTTCTGACAACTTCTCTGACACGCCAACCCTTGTTCTGACAATAATGATTGTCAAACATAAAGTAGCTCATACTAGTGTACTCGAGTGAAATGATGATTTCGAGGTAGCCCGGGTGAAAATCTTCCCGGAAACTTTTGTACGAGATCTCGGGCATAAGGTAGCCCGAGGAGAAAATGTCCTAGATACTCGCATGCCCGACTTCTGAAGAATTTATCCTGCAAATTGATCTTGATTTGAGCTATCTCCTCAACATCCTGAATCATCCATGACCCGGGCTCTTATGGGATATCGCTCGTTTATCGATGCAATGAAAAACACACACACACACTATATGTATATA